>NC_045772.1:70963273-71268275 GCF_008692025.1 Phocoena sinus
TAAATTTGTACTCACAGAAGCCGTTCCCCCACCTCCTAACCCTCGGAATACTTCTCCTATGCAGTGCTGTTTATAAACATTGGGCTGGAAGGTGGAGCATCTGTGGCTTGAAGAGGGTGGAAGTACAGAGCTGTGGTTGAAAAAGGAAGGTTGAAGACTGTTAACGGGAGGATGGCCGAGGAAGTTGGAGTTTCCATGAATGAAGTCTGGCCTGGGTGCTCTAAGCCGCCATCTTCGGGTTGTCCCCTCAGCCTCTTTTTCGCTTTGCTACAGCTGCCTACACCCCTGCTACCCCTGCTACTGCAGCAAACACAGCCTTCAGGAAAGTTTTAAACTCGTGTTTAAAATGCTGACTCACAGTCAATCTAAAAGAATAGATTCAAATCTTTCAGATTTGAAAGATGAGAAGAGTTCTGGTGATGGGTTGCGCAGCAATGTGAATGTATCCTGGCGCTACTGAACTGTTCATTTAAACGTGGTTAAGATGTTAAGTTGTATGGCATATGTATTATACCACACACACCATAAAGGCTGTAGTGATTGACATACGTCTCATCCCAGAATCCAGTTTGGGCAGACGGCCCCTCCTACCTCAGGGTTACCACCCTATTTATTGACAACACAATGCTTCTCAATAAAATGCCATCAAACCAGCAGAGGGGAAAACTGCCACCAGTGGAGAAAAGACAAAAATTCCAAGGACAAGCTTTGATCTCAAAAATTACTTTTAAAGGGGAAGTTCTATCTGTATTTTAATTTACATTGTATTAATGTACAATTTAATTTTTAAATGAATTTCTTAAGATGTCAGTTGATGAGCAAAACATCTTTGAAGTATTCTCAATCCTGTTCAGATATTACTTGTGATGTAACCATGTTTATCATAATTTCAAAGAACAGTAAAAACGTTTTATATAAGGAAAAATATCAACAAAGATGTAATTTTATTCAGAGCATTTTGAGAGTCTCTTTTTACTCCCAAGTCTAAAACATCTATAATTTATCCTTCTTTCTTCCCCTCCTACCCCCATCACCAACTCCCACTGCCCTAATGCAGTTTTATACATGTGCTCATAGACACAATTGTAATCTCAAAGGAGTGGAGCTGTTCATCTATTTTGGCACTTGGTCCTCCTGTGTATGTCAGATCAGTACAAAGAGTGACTAAATTAACAGCAATATCAGGATAACAGAAAAATCCAAGTCGACATTCTGTTAAAAAAAATCATTTTGTGACACAAATGAAGACATGGGAAGGTCTGAATTTGCATCTTTGAATGACATGTATGGAAAAAATTCTCTGCTTTATAAAGCATATTATAGAGGAGTATAGTATTTTTTATACTTAATAATTATTGAACAACAGAAAGTCCATTGTGTAGCAAAGACCAAACCAATACAGTCAAGACTTTAGAAAGAACTTCCTTCCATCAGCACAGAAGCAGATGGAGCCAGGTAGCGGAAATAATGGGAATCTCTTAGTGTCTGAATCGGTATGACACCACCGAGGCATATCTGTAACCTCACACTGCTACTTCTGTGGCCGGATGAAAATGTAATAACAGGACACCAACTGCACATTCCAGGTTCAAGGGGGAAAACCCCACAATATAATAAAATAAGAAGTAAATCATATGTTTTGGAACTAGCCATAAAGGAGGCAGATGCTCTGACAATAATGCTGATATATCCAGGGAGGCATCAAGGATCTTGTAGGATGGTTCTTCCTCAGATTAGCACTGCCTAATTAAGAATAACTGAATTATGGGCACTGCTGGTGAGGCTTGTATCATTTGTCTTGTTGATAGCAACTCCAAAACACCCACACTTGAATTAATTTGCTGGTAGTTATCATTGAAAGAGAAGTAAAATGGTTCAGCAGGCTAATCAGAAGGGCTGGAGAAGTGGAACGGAAAGCCATGCTGTCAGTTGCATACCGCAGCCCAGCTACGTCATGGAATATGTCATTGAGCCGTCAGTTGACACCTCTGCCTCAATTTCTTCGTGGTGAAGCTGGAAAACACAGTGGCTCAGACCTACAGAGACTTCTGCTCATCTCAACAACACCACTGAACACCAGTGTCAAGTTTATTGGCTTCAAATTCCACTTTGATCCCATAGAAGCAAAAAGTGACATTTTACCCTGCTTCCATCATGATTAGGCACATCATATATGACAGTCAGAGAAAACATGTAATGCTCTGACATAAACCCAAAATAATGAGGTCACCTTGACTGGGTTTGGCCCCTGCATAGCAAAACTTTGAATATTTCCTGTAAACCATTTTATACTTGATATTTGCCATGTTGGTGTCTGAAGATACGTCGTGAGTTTTTGAATATGATAGTCATGTGAGAAAGCTACTGTTTTTCCTTCATGGACAGACTAATGTAAACTCGGTAACCTGGGCAATTTTGCAGCTTTTAAATTTAAATACTTTGGCCAGCCAATTCTTCTGAAGTCTGACTCTCTTGCCCTCTTAGAAAATAAATGTTTGCTTTCCTTTTCTAAATGTTTCTTTCTCTGTCTTCCTTTGACAATCATCTCAAAAGCCTTTGTGCAAAACTAATGGTTTCTTATTATTTATCCAATCAGATGCAAATTCCTTTGGCTGATACGTCCTGGCTGTTGAAATCTGACCTTGAACTCTTTCTGTAAATTTCTGTCCCATTGTTCCCTCACACAAATCCCATTGCAGCCAGGAGGAGCATGATGTCTGGATTGCCACCTCTGCACCTTGGCCCATGCTACCTCTTCCTGTTGCAAAATCCTCCCAACATCGCTTTATCAATGCAAATTATATCCATCTCCTCGGGCACAGCTTAGGTCCTATATTGTCCGTGAAACTGACTGGGTGGCTCACAGTATTGTCCTCTCAAATCATAGTCTGTGCTACGCACTCAGCATTTAACCCTTTGTCCCTATGTGAAGTGTTTTGCATTAACGTTTAAGTCTGAGAACCGCATCCCTCTAGATAGACTGTAAACTTCAATCCACAAGAAAAATTGGCATTTCTAATGCAGGTCTACTATTTAACAGAGGGATTGGAAACTGAGTACCGTATCGTTCTCTGCTTTTTACACAATTTTAACTACAATACATGGAAAACAGTAGAGTACAAGCCGCCTTTAATAATTCTATGCCAAATACTACTTTCCAACCTCCTAACAACACCTTGGGCAAATCCTATACCTTTCTGGTCAGTTTCTGTTATTAAAATAATCTAGTCCAGTTAAAAACTTTAATTTCATATCTGATCCAAAACTCTCCCCCAGTGCTGGTCAGACTTGTTACTCTTCCTCTGTCTTCTTTCTAGAGCTTGGGGAAGGGATGGCAGGGAAGGAAAGCACCCCTTGTCTTCTTTGGGTGATTACAATCTGCTCCTTGTTGCTTTTCTGGTAATGCTGATGGCAGATAACTCCTTGCAGAGTGCAGGTGCCGGCTTTCTGACGGGGTCCCCACTGCAAAGTCCCCTCTTATGGGATCTTTGGGTCCAGATCAGCCTCTTCCCTTGACCTCCTTTTACTGCCACACCACTTTCCTGGCAAATGGCTCCCTTGGGTGTTGTTCTGGTTGGATAATTCCAGCCCAAGCACTTTCACACAGCCACACAGAAAAGTCATGTTATTCATATGATGTAGCCCAAGTGCTGACTCCACTTGTGCTTTCTGTGTCCTGCTTCTTCCCTGTTCCCCTTCCTCTGCTCATGCCAGCCTGGGCGCAGATATGCAAGACTACTGTCTCAGCAGATACAAAGTGGGGAAAAACGACAGTGTCCTGACTTGTACACACCCACATTTTTTACATCTGTTCTTTCGCACACTCCTGATCAACCCTGGGCTTACATAACAAGATACCAATTTTGTGAAGCTCCTTTTCTAATAGCGGTTCTTGGTCAAAATGATCCTTGATCAAAATTGTAAAATGAATAGCTGTTTCATTTCTAAATAAGGTAGTTCTAATGAAAGCCTAAGATGTCCTCAGGCATCCTATTATATTACATTATATTATATTCACAGGAATCTTTGTTTCACTGAAGAAGAGACTATTTCAACAGTTTATTTTTCAGTCCTAAAAGTTTAAAAAATTTGTGATATATGAATTTTATTTTATTGGAGACAGTTTGGGACTCTGCCTAAATTTCAGACACGCTCCAGACAATACCATTACATTTTACAGTCACCCATTCTCCCCAAATCTCACCCAAATCTTTCAGCTTAATTTGTATTTCTAATTAAGTTTTTGTGTGTATTCTACCCCATCATCAGTGTAATCTCTTCCAGATTTTTACTTTGGAGTCACTATATGCCTTTTTTGTGCATTCTAATTTTATATTCTCTATCTGATATTTCCAATAGCTGAAGTTCTTGAGGGCCTAATCTCTTATCTCAGATAAGTTTTCCACATGGCTGGTGTGTTTTGTAATTTTGGATTGCGATTATCATGTTTGCCTGAACTTTATATGTTAATTTACTGTTTTGGGGTTTCCCAAACCAATTAGAGGCTGAATTTTAATCCCAAATGCAGATTCATAACCTGTAGTTATGAATCTCAGAGGTCATTATTTATTTATTTATTTTTTTGCGGTACGCGGGCCCCTCACTGTTGTGGCCTCTCCCGTTGCGGAGCACAGGTTCCGGACACACAGGCTCAGCGGCCATGGCTCATGGGCCTAGCCTATCCACGGTATGTGGGATCTTCCCAGACCGGGGGGTGAACCCATGTCCCCTGCATCAGCAGGCGGACTCTCAACCACTGTGCCACCGGGGAAGCCCCTCAGAGGTTATTTTTATTTTTGAACACTCTAAGTCTGTGCCGAGACAGACAAATCTCTTTGTGTTTCCTCTTTGCTGATAGGCAGACAGCCTTTTTCTAGCCTTCTTTTTCAGTGAGTGTGAGCACTGGGACTTCAACTCCAAATCCCTATCTTTTGCAAGTTCAAGATCTTGTTTTCTGTCTCGAGGTTGCCCTTAAAACTCAAGCATTTAGAAATGGGAAGTGTCAACTGCTTTAAAGCCAACTGCACTTTCAGTGTCAGCCTACAACTGTGGGTTACAACTTGCTTTTTAGACTTGGCCCTTGGGAATTTTCCATACCTTTTTTTTTTTTCTTTTTTAATGAATTCAGCTATGTGTTGGAAAGAATGACTATTATATTTGATCCAGTTTTTCTAAGTATCTTATAGAAAAGAATTTGAAAATATCTAGCCTGCTCTTCCTTTAAATTTCCAATTCTACCTACTTGCATTTCAGAATTTTTTCCATATCTTGTTCTAAAGCAATGTAATAATATTTATTGAATGCCTTTTATAGGCCAAGTGTTTTATATTTGTGATCCCATTTTCTTGTCATCTTTACTGTAATTCTGATCATATCGTATAAATAAGACCCTATCTGTTACTTTCTGTGTCCACCCCTTGCGTATATCCTGCATAGTGCTATGATATTGACTTGTAATAAGAAATACATATTTGGTCTTCACCCAGTTGAGATCCTAAAACTCTTGGAATTTCCTAAGTGATGAGAGCTATTACGGTGTTTCTTGTTATGTTAATTAGGTGACTTTTGGACCCCACCTAATTGGGGGTGCTGGTTGCCAGGAGAATAAGCCAGGTGATTAGAGGGTTGGAACTTACAGTCCTACAATCTGACCTCCTGGGATGGTAGAGAGCCTGGAGGTTGAATTCATCACCAATGGCCAATGATTTAGTCAAGCATTCCTATGTAATGGGGCTCCATAAAAACCCAAAAGGACAGGTTGGTGAACTCGTGGAGATTCGGAAAGAGTGGCGTGCCTAGAAAGGGCATGGAAGCTCTGGGCCCTTTCCCCATACTTTGCCCCATGCATCTCCTATTTGGCTGTTCCTGAGTTATACCTTTTTATAATAAGCTGTTAATATAGCAAGTAAAATGTTTCTCTGAGTTCTGCGAGCCACTCTAGCAAATTAATCAAACTCAATTTGATTCACTGGAACCTCCAATCCATAGCCAGTGACAGCAATGGTGATAGACACATAGGTAATATGTACCTATTTTCAGATAAGGACCTGCGACCAGGGAAGTGAAGTGACTTGTCCAAGTTTATAGAGGTAGTCAGGGATTGAGTTGTAATAAAAGATCAGATGCCAAAATCCATCCCCCCTGCCACTGGGACGCTATTTATTTCATTAGTTTCTGGGAAGCCAAGGTGACTAGCTAAATTATGAAAGTGGTTTGATTAAATGATAACTGAAATAAAATTTCACATCATTAATTTCAAATTACATTTAATTTTAATACTGTTAGATGATTTATATTGTACAGAATTAAAGAAATTTCATAGAATCAGCATAACAGAGTAAAACTTCCAGGCCCTATTGATTATACATTGTGCCAATTTTTGTACCATCTCTGAAAAGTGGGTAACATTTATTTTGGAAGGTATTTTGAGTTCTTACCTCATGCAAGAGAAATATTAAAAACCATTGTGCTTTATTTCTTCCCTCCCCTACTTTTCTTAGTCCCTGATATAAAGGAGAAGATTGGCAAACTATTGTTTTTACTGAGTCCATTATAAAAATCAGTTTATTATTATTTCTAAAAAACCCATGAAAATTAGCAAGTTGAAAATGTCTTATTCTTAAAATTCTCTAAAATAGATAAAAGTGCCTTGCTTTGACTAATCTATTACAGTTTTCTGTAATAGATTTAAGACGAGGTATTTAAACTGGAGAACATTTTCTGCAGTAGAGGCTAAACTATCAAATTGGTGATCAAAGTCAAGTGAATATCACAAAGAATATCCATACCTGGAGAAAGTATGCAGCAAAGATTAGATTCTCAGAATAGATGAGTAGATACTGTATGCTGAGTAGAAAGGCTATTTTGGGTCTTTTTAGGCTAAATCAGTCTGTAGCAAATTGTAGGTCACCGCTGCTGCGGTTCATTCTCAGATGGAATTTGAAATAAATGAATACATGTGCTCTCTGAGTATAAAGCTTCTGACTTATAGTGCCTTTTTCAGTTTTGTGCTATGAAAAAAATGATTCCCATTGTCTGAAAGAGTAGTTTTCTGTAGGGTCTGGAAAACGTTCTTATACTTTTAATGGCAAATTTAAAAATGTTGTCTACAGGGTTCTATATTGTACAGCTGGAGGCAAAGTCTGAGTCCATTTTACAGGAAGCGTGGAGCCTTGATTATTGGATGGGTTTTCATGGTGGCATGCACAGAGAACAGCTTTTCAGTCTTTAGAGTCAGAGTGTGTTTGCTTATGTTAGGTCATAAATCAATGCTATTTTAATTGCAAAAAAATGAAATACCAAATATTTTGGCAATATAATTAAAAAAAAATACACAAGGAGTTGTAAAAGCTAATATTTAGGGGAAAGAATCTTTCCAAAATAGGACAGTTTTGAGTGACAGTATGATTTTAACATGCCTTACTAAATACCACACAACTCTTTATGTCAAGCATGATATTAGATTGAAGGCAGGGACATCTCTTCTTCATTTTTTATCATCTCTGCTTCTTCTACACCTGGTCAGTCGTGGATGAAGGTCTTTGGAGACATCCACCTAAATGATCATGGACGAGCCTCCGGTTGAACATGTTTCAACACAATTACCCCCACCGCACCAGTCAGCCCATTCTGGTTTTGACGGCTTAGGCGGAAACTTTTTCTTCTCTTGAGTGAACATGTGTTCTCCCCTAACTGGAACTGAGCAGAACCCTGCAGTGCCCCCTACCCCCAAGAACAAAGGCCCCTCTATGTCCCCTGCCTCTCATTTGTAGAAAAGCTGAAGTCTCCCAGGCCTCCCAGAATCACAAAAGAGCAGGCTCAAGCAGTTAACGATTAGGACAATGGAGTCACAGACTCAGTGTCTGACGATACAAGAATGGGATTAACACTATTGCTCATAATAATCTATATCTTTGTTGGCGTAAGAATAATTGGAGCTTGCTCTGCCCATGTATATAAGCAGGCAACTAAAACTGTCAGCAAAGAGATGCTACAGACCCATGTCGACATTTTTCACTCTAAGAATTTGATGCCCTCTCAGCAGGAAGCAGTTACGGCAGATGGGCCTTTGCCCCTAGTCTCATGGAAATGGAATGATGTCCGACCGTGGGGACTTGTAAGTGGCTTTTTTGCCTCTTTTCTGTTTGTTCGTCTCTGTTTTCCTCAGACCTTAATCATAAAAATGAGATCACTAGGTAACATTTAACTTAACTCCCGCCTTGCCTAACCTGTTGACTCCTTTCCTGGATTAAAAGGAGTAGGAATGAAGAATTAAGTAGTTAAAGAATGACTGACTCTCTACCCCCAGTATAGCGAATTTGCAGGCAGACCACAGGGGCCAGAGGACAGCCAGTTGCAGGTGGACCAGGTGGGCAAGACAGCATCCAAAGGAATCAGGAGAAGTCAGTGGGTCTGCACACAACGGATAAATGACAATCTAATCTCTTACCTTAATGATTAACTGAGATTGTTTCCGCCTTTTCCTTTAAAAAATCGCCATGGCTGAGCAGAATCTTTGGAGATGGTCTTTAGCCAAGAGTCCACCTCCTCCTCAGATTGCTCGCTTTTATGAATAAAGCAACTTTCCTTTCTACCGACACTTGCCCCTCGATTGTTTGCTTTTGAGTGATGAGCAGCCGAACCTGAGTTCAGTAACATAACTTCCTCATGCCGGGTCTGTCCTCTGAGGCCTCAGAGAACAAGTCTGACCCTTCTTCCATGTCAAAATCCCTTTAGACATTTGAAGGTAAATACAATGACACAAAATTTGAATTATGGTGAGGCAAGTATCACACCATAAATTCAGATTCTGACTTCTTCCTTTTAGGATTTTGAAGAGGTTTCTTCTATGGGTTACCTTCTCACTCATTTAAATCATATAAATCTTGTGGTCACCTAAAATCCCTGTGCCTTTCTCTCATGCTCTTAAACATTTCCACCCATCCTTGAGTAGTTAGACTTTGAAACTTGCATTTATCCCTCTTAAATTTCTTGTTGTATTTAGCTTATCATTTTGGCTTACCAGAATCTTCATGGATTCTTCTTATATTACCTAATGATCCCCTAACACTCTTTTATGTCACCTCCAGTCTCATCTCTCATCAACTCCACCATCATATACCCTGCTCCATACATACAATCAGAAATATAGTTCTTGGAACAGGTCATGCTTTATCTCAATTTGAGTGAATTGAGACATTCTGCTGCACATACTGTTTTGTGATACTTTGCACATACTGTCGCACACACTGTTTTGTGATTGCACATACTGTTTTGTTGCACATACTGTTTTGTGATACTTCTTTTCTCCTCTGCTAACTTTTATTCTTCAAGGCTTGACTGAGACATCACCTTTTTTAGGACTTTGTTTATTACTGGGTGACGTGGCCCACTTCTGAGCTCCTATAGTACTCTGTATTTATGTTAATCCTAGCACTTATCAAACTACATTATAATGGTCATATCCTTGACTTCTTTTCCTCACTAACCTGTAAGATCCTGAATGCAGGAATACGTATTTTTTCACCATTGTATATTCAGTACCTAGTACAATGCATGACATATAGTAGGCTTTTACTATGTATTTCTTGATTCAACTGGCCTCACCAAAGTAATAAGAAGCATATGTATACAACCAAGTCATATGTATGCCTATGATGTGCCTCATTAAACCCTGCTCCCTCAATCCATAATCTGTGTTTTAGACTCTGGTCATTCAACCAGTTATGAATCCACCACACAGAGTCACTTCCAGCACAGGTCTTATCTCATGTCTAACAAGGTCATCACCAAATATAATGAAACTCTATCAAATGCCATTCTGAAATTCAGTGGTATTATGCAAATGAACTTCACCTGACCTATCAGTCCTAGAAATGAAACATTTGTGTCGATCTTGAACTATAATGGTATTTAATTCTTATGCCCAGATTTTTGTTGATCTTTCCCTGTATTGTTTATAGAATACTTTAATCTCATCTCAGTTTTCTGTAGATTTTATTTGTATTTTCAAAAAATCTTTAATAAATTTAGAATACCTGATTTTTTTAACAAATATTAAGTATGTTTATGTTATCACTGATCTTTGTTTTTAAACGCTACCTTACAACCCCCTTTCTTAAAATGAAACTTAAGTTTTATTTATAGTTTAAAGGAGTCTAGAGAAAGGGAATTAACCTTGATGAAGTGCATGTATGCCAGATACTTCCCCCTTGAATTATTGTTTATTCCTCAGAAAATACTGCAAAGTAGATTTTATTAAACCTGTTTTATATAAGAGGGAAGTAGGACATGAAGCAAGGAAGGGACAGAGTTGACACTGGAATTCAGTTAGGTTTGATTCTAAAAACAGAGAACCTCTGTGAGAATCTGATGAAAGCCATAGCCCGCTTCCCAGCAAATGTACGTAAGTCACATATCTGTTGGTGTTCTCTGTTATAAGCTACAGAAATGAATCAGATTTTGAAATAGAAAGGAGACTTTATGTTTTTAAGACATCGGTAGCTCACAGAACCTCTGGGAGAGCTGTAGAATCGGGAATGAGACTAGGCAACCAGGAAGAAATGTCCAAACCCACACTTACAGAAGTGTCTGGTGAGGAATCCGTTGCTATACTTCTGTGAAGCACTAGAAGATACAGTTGCTATTTCTGGAATTTAGTGTTGTTGAAGCCACTGCTGCCACCCCATTTTTTTTTTTTTTGGAAGTGGGTAAAATGTGTTTATTTTCTTCTATTTGTGTGTATGTGTGTGTATGTGTTTAAGGAAAAGGAGAAAAAGCCTCCTCCCTTCCAGGACCCAGTGTCTACTGGGCTTGGAGGTGGGCGGAGCCAGGGCCAAGCACCCCTACTAGAAGTTGTAGAGTAGAAGGTGATGGCATTAACTCTGTAGTCCATGAGAAGGGGGTGCTGCATGTGTCTGAACCCTAGGCTGCCCCGCCCAGTGAAGAGAAGTGCCACAGCTTCATCAGGGTGAAGGTAGAGAAGCAGTCCTGAGCCAGGATCTCTGCCTTGGGTCAGGGCCAAAAGGAAGTCTTCCTTCAGCAGCTCCCAGCTCTTCCATAAGGAGCCCACACACAGGATGAGAAGGTCAGTCTCCTGTTGGAACAAGACCTGGTCAATCCCAGGTAATATTGCCATGGTGTGTCTGCCCAGCATCCACCTGGTCTTCCTGAAGGTATAACAAGAAAGCGGAGGGACTTCCCTGGTGGCGCAGTGGATAGGACCCCGTGCTCCCAATGCAGGGAGTCCAGGTTCGATCCCTGATCAGGGAACTAGATCCCACATGCATGCTGCAACTAAGAGTTCACATGCCACAACTAAGGAGCCCCCCTGCTGCAACTAAGGGGTCCACATGCTGCAACTAAGGAGCCGGAGAGCCACAACTAAGGAGACTGTGAGCCTCAACTTAGGATCCCACCTGCTGCAACTAAGACCCTGTGCAACCAAATAAATTGAAAAATGACAACAACAGCAACAAAACACTAATGTGTCTTAAAAAAAAAAAAAAACAAGAAAGGGGAGCTACCTGCTGAGTGCCTCCTGCAATTTTAACAGCAAAACCCAGTAAACCTGCATTTATCAAATATAGGTGAGTGAGGATTCCTAGCTGATCTGACACCTGGAAATAGTTGAACATGGCGGGCAGTGTCATGAGGAGCTAGGCTGTGCATCGTCAAACACAAACACCCCACTAACTTGGTCCTGCAGCAACAAGCATCAGTACTTGTTGACATTACAAACGTGGACCCATAGCAACCATCATCTGCACCTTGTTGACACTGCTAATAGGGCCTGCCTCCTGGGTCTGCAAGCTGAGCAGTTGCACAGGGAGCCATGTTCAGAAGGGCTCACACTTGGTTTAATGCTCTATTATCACCGCCTTGGATTGCTGAATCATTTTTGAACACTGGTCTCCACATTTTCACTTTGCACTAGGCCCTGTGAATTATGTAGCTGGTCCTGACTGCCCACATGGTCCTGTAGCAACCACCACCAGCCCTGCATGGACACCATGAACATGGACCTTGAACTACCCCCACTGCCATTACACTGCCACTGCAAACATGTTCTGTTGCAACTGGGATCACCAACATGCCAACACCACAGATACAGTCCTGCAACAACCCCACTCCTACACCGAGAGAGAGAGAAACCCATGAAACACAAATTTTGTGTGAATATTATAAGACTCTTAGATTTCTAAAACCGCCTGTGTGGTCCCAGCTTAAGACACTAGCTCTAAAGCCCATTTCCAGGACTAGAGCAAGAAAGATTTTTTTTCCAGTTTTATTGAGATATAATTGACATACAGCACTATATAAGTTTAAGGTGTACAGCATAAAGATCTGACTTACATCATGAAATAATTACCACAATAAGTCTAGTGAACATCCATCATCTCATATAGATACAATATTAAAGAAATAGCAAAAAAAATACTTTTTCCTTGTGATGAGAACTCTTCAGATTTACTCTCAACAACTTTCATTATAATATTGTGAGTGTTAATTGTCTTTATTATGTTGTACATTACATCCTTAGTACTCATTTATCTTATAACTGGAAGTTTGTACCTTTTGACTACCTTCATCTAATTCCCCCTCATATGGTAGTTCTATTTTTAATTTTTTGAGGAAACTCTATACTGTTTTCCATAGCAACTGTACCAATTTACATTCCCACTAACAGTGCATGAGGGCTTCCTTTTCTCCACATCCTTGCAAACACTTGTTATTTGTTGTCTTTTTGATAATAGCCATGTGACAGGTATGAGGTGATACCTCATTGTGGTTTTGATTTGCATCTCCCTGATAATGACTGATGGTGAGAATATTTTCATGTGTTTGCTGGCCAGCTGTATAGCTTCTCTGGAAAAATGTCTACTCAGGTCCTCTGATCATTTTTTAATTGAGTTGTTTGCTTTTTTGATGTTGTATATTTTGGATATTAACCCCTTGTCAGATATATCATTTGCAAATGTCTTCTCCCATTCAGTAGGCAGTTTTTTGGTTTTGTTGATTATTTCCTTCTCTGTGCAATAGCTTTTTAGTTTGATATAGTTCCACTTGTTTATTTTTGCTTTTGTTTCCCTTGCCTTAGGAGAGATCCAAAAAAAAAATATTGCTAAGACTGACATCAAAGAGTATGTTGCCTAGAAGAGCATACTCTTCTAGGATTTTTATGGTTTCAGTCTTACATGTAAGTCTTTAATCCATTTTGAATTTATTTTTGTATATGCTGTGAGAAAGTGGTCCAGTTAGATTCTTTTGAATGTAGTTGTCCAGTTTCCCAATACTGTTTATTGAAGAGGCTATCTTTTCTTCAGTGTATATTCTTGCTCCTTTGACATAGATTAATTGCTCGTATAAATGTGGGTTTGCTTCTTGGTTCAATTGATCCATGTGTCTGTTTTTGTGCCAGTGGCATACTATTTTGATTACTGTAGCTTTGTAGTATAGTTTGAAATCAGGGAGTGTAATATCTCCTGTTCCATAATGCTTTTTTAAGGTTGTTTTGGCTATTCGAAGTCTTTTGTGTTTCCATACAAATTTAAGAATTATTTGTTCTAGACCTGTGAAAAATGCCATTAGTATTTTTATAGGGATTGCACTGAATCTGTGGATTGCTTGGGTAGAATGGGCACTTTAACAATGTTAATTCTTCCAATCCACGTGCACAGGCTGTCTTTCCATTTGTTTGTGTCACCTTCAATTTCTTTCATCAGTGTCTATAGTTTTCCATACAAAGGTCTTTTACCTCCTTAGATTTATTCCCAGATATTTTATTCTTTTTGATGTGATTGTGAATTGGATTGTTAATTTCTCTTTCAGGTAGTTGGTTGTTAGTGTATAGGAATGCAACAGATTTCTGCATATTAATTTTGTGTTCTGCAACTTTACCAAATTCATTGATGAGTTCTAGTAATTTTTTGGTGGCATCTTTAGGATTTTCTTTGCATAGTATCATGCCATCTGCAAACAGTGACAGTTTTACTTCTTCCTTTCCAATTTGGATTCCTTTTATTTCTTTTTGTTGTCTGATTGTTGTGGCTAGGACTTCCAATACTATGTTGAATAAAAGTGATGAGAGTGGGCATCCTTGTCTTGTTCCTGATCTTAGAGAAAATGCTTTCAGCTTTTCACCCTTGAGTATGATGTCAGCTGTGGGCTTGTCATATGTGGCTTTTATTATGTTGAGGTATGTTCCTTCTATACCCACTTTGTTGAGGTTTTTATTGTAAATAGATGTTGAATTTTGTCAAGAGCTTTATCTGTATTGATGGAGATGATCTTATGATTTTTATTCTTTAATTTGTCAACGTGGTGCATCACATTGATTGATTTGTGGATATTGAACCATCCTTGGATCCCTGGGAAAAGTCCCACTTGATCATGATGTATGATCCTTTTAACGTATTGTTGAATTTGGTTTGCTAATATTTTGTTGAGGATTTTTGTATCTATTTTCATCAGTGTTATTGGCATGTGATTTTTTTGGTTATGACATCTTTGTCTAATTTGTTATCCGGATGATGCTGGCCTTGTAAAATGAGTTTGGAAGCATTCTTTCCTCTGCAGTTGTTCAGAATCATTTGAGAAGGACAGGTGTTAACTCTTCTCTAAATGTTAGGTAGAATTCACCTGTTTGACCATCTTGGTTCCAGACTTTTGTTTTTTAGGAGTTTTTTTTTTAAATTACTGATTCAATTTTATTACTGGTAATTGGCCTGTTTATATTTTCTGTTTTTTCCTTGTTCAGTCTTGAGAGATTGTACATTTCTAGGAATTTGTCCATTTTTTTCTAGGTTGTCCATTTTATTGGTATATAATTCTTCATAGTAATCTCTCTTTTTTTTTTTTTTTTTTTTTTTTGCGGTACATGGGCCTCTCACTGTTGTGGTCTCTCCCGTTGCGGAGTACAGGCTCCGGACACGCAGGCTCAGCGGCCATGGCTCACGGGCCTAGCTGCTCCATGGCATGTGGGATCTTCCCGGACTGAGGCACAAACCTGTGTCCCCTGCATCAGCAGGCAGACTCTCAACCACTGCGCCACCAGGAAAGCCCCATAGTAATCTCTTAATGATCCTCGGTATTTCTGAGGTGTCAGATGTAACTTTTTTTAATTTCAGATTTTATTTATTTGAGCTCCCTCTCCTTTTTTTCTTGATGAGTTTGGCTAAAGGTTTACCAATTTTGTTTATCTTTTTGAAGAACCAGCTCTAAGTTTCATTGATCTTTTCTTTTGTTGTTGTTTTTAGTCTCTATTTTATTTATTTCTTCTCTGATCTTTATGGTTTCTTTTCTTCTAACTTTGGGTTTTGTGTGTTGCTTTTCTAGTTTCTTTAGGTGTAAGGTTAGGTTGTTTATTTGAGATTTTTCCTGTTTCTGAGATAGACTTGTATAGCTATAAGCTTTCCTCTTAGAACTGCTTTTGCCTTATCCCATAGATTTTGGATCATTAGGTTTTAATTTTTATTCATCTCCAGGTATTTTTTTACTCCTCTTTAATTTCTTCAGTGACCCATTGGTTATTAGTAACATATTGTTTAGCCTCAATATGTTTGTAGGTTTTGCATTTTTTTTCTTGTACTTGATTTCTACTCTCATAGTATTATGGTCAGCAATGATGCTTGATATGATTTCAATTTTCTTAAACTTACTAAAACCTGTTTTGTGGCCTCGCATGTGATCTCTCCTGGAAAATGTTCCATGTACACCTGAAAAGAATGTGTATTGTGCTGCTTTTGGCTGGAATGTTCTCTTTATAATCTATTAAATCTATCTGATCTTATGTATTGTTTAAGGACAGTGTTTCCTTACTGATTATCTGTCTGGATGATCTGTCCATTGATGTAAGTAGGGTGTTAAAGTCCCTTACTACTACCATGTTACTGTCAATTTCTCCCTTTATGTCTGTTAATATTTGCTTTCTGTATTTAGGTACTCCTATGTTGGGTGCATATATATTTTGAATTGTTATATTTTCTTGGATTGATGCCTTGATCATTATGTAATATCCTTCATTATATCTTGCTAAAGTCTTTGTTTTAAAGTTTATTTTGTCTGATATAAGTATTGCTACCTTGGCTTTCTTTTCATTTCCATTTGCATGCAATATATTTTTCCATTCCTTCGCTTTCAGATATGTGTGTCTTTCGATCTGAAGTTAGCCTCTTGTAGACAGCATATATATGGGTCTTGTCTTTGTGTGCATTCATCCACTCTATGTCTTTTTGTTTTTTAATTTATTTATTTTTGGCTGCGTTGGGTCTTTGTTGCTGTGTGCGGGCTCTCTCTAGTTGCAGTGAGCAGGGGCTACTGTTCGTTGCAGTGTGCAGGCTTCTCATTGTGGTGGCTTCTCTTGTTGCAGAGCATGGACTCTAGGTGCACAGGCTTCAGTAGTTGTGGCACGTGGGCTCAGTAGTTGTGGCTCGTGGGCTCAAGAACACAGGCTCAGTAGTTGTGGCACATGGGTTTAGTTGTTCCGTGGCATGTGGGATCTTCCCGGACCAGGGCTCGAACCCGTGTCTCCCATGTTGGCAGGCGGATTCTTAACCACTGTGCCAACAGGGAAGCCCCACTCTATGTCTTTTGATTGGAGTATTTAGTCTACTTACATTTAAAGTAATTATTGATAGGTATGTACTCATTTGCCATTTTGTTAATTGGTTTTGTGGTTCTTTTTTGTTCCTGTCTTCTTCTTTTGCTCTCTTCCCTTGTGACTTGATGACTGCCTTTTGTGTTATGTTTGGATTCCTTTCTCTTTTTTTGTGTGTGTGTATCTATTATAGATTTTTGGTTTGTGGTTTCCATGAAGTTTATATATAGCAATCTATAGGTACATACACATGATTATTTTAGGTTGCTGATCTCTTAAGTTCAAATGCATTTTAACAGTTCTGCAGTGTTATTCCCCCCTTCATGTTTATTGTTTGTGATATCATATCTTATATCCTTTTCTTTTGTACATCCCTTTCCTTATTGTGGATATAGGTGATTTCACTACTTTTGTCTTAACCTTCCTATTAGCTTTATAAGTGGTTGATCTACTACCTTTACTGTATATTTGCCTTTACCAATGAGAATTTTCCTTTTGTGCTTTTCATATTTCTAGTTTTGGCTTTTTCTTTTCCACTTCGAGTACTTTTACCTTATTTCTTGTTTAGCTGGTTTAATGGTGCTGAACTCTTTTAACTTTTATCTCTCTATCAAATCTCAATGAAAGCCTTGCTGTGCAGAGTATGCTTGGTTGTTGGCTTTTTTTTCTTTTATTCCCTTTCATCATTTTGTATCATGCCACTCCCTGCAGAGTTTCTGCTGAAAATCAGCAGATAGCCTCATGGGAATTCCCTTGCACATAACTTGTTGATTTTCCCTTGCGGCTTTTAGTATTCTCTCTTTATCTTTAATTTTTGCCATTTTAATTACAGTGTGTCTTGGTATGGTCCTCTTTGGGTTGATTCTGTTTGGGACTCTTTGTACTTCCCTGGGCATGGCCAGGGTCCTGGGTATCCACTACGAGTGGTGCCAGCCTGCTGGTGGGTAATTTGGGTCTTGACTTGATTGTCTGTGAGGTGTGGTGGTCCAGGGGCTGGTGTTGGCTTGTTCGTGGGGGTCTAATCTGATGGCTAGCTATGGGGGCCCCTGGGGGTCCTGGGGCAAGTGCAGGCTCATTGGTGGATGGGGCTAGGTCCTGGGCCCTCTGGTGGGCTGGGCTGGTTCTCAGGTTGGCTGGGTGCTCAGGGGGTCTTATGACAGTTGGCCTGCTGGTGGGTAGGGACCTGGCCTAGGGCATCCCAGGGCTGATGCTGACTGGCTATAGGGCGGGGCCAGGTCCCAGCACTAATAAGCTAGAGGGAGGATTACCAGTACCAGTGTCTTTGTGGTGGGATGAGCTTCCAAAAATGGCTGCTGCCAGGGTCTATAACCCCAGGATGAGTTTCAATTGCATTTGCCTCTCTAGGAGGCTCTCCAAGATTATCAGGTGTGTCTGACCCAGGCCCCTTTCAGCTTACTGCTTCTGCCCTGGGTCTCAGAGTGTGTGAGATTTTGTGTGTGCCCTTTAAGAGTGGAGTCTCTATTTCCCACAGCCCTCTGGCTCTCTTGAAAGTAAGCCCCACTGGCTTTGAAAAACAAATGTTCTGGGGGTCTATCTTTCTGATGCAGGACCCCTGGCCTTGGGAGCCAATGTGGGACTCAGACCCCTTGCTGCTTGGGGAGAACCTTTGTAATTATAATTATCCTCCCATTTGTGGGTTGCCTATCTGGGTGTGGGTCTTGACTGTATTGCATCTCTGCCCCATCTGCCTGTCTTGTTGTTGTTCTTAGCTGTAGGTCTTTTCTGCTAGTTTTCAGGTCACTTTCATGGATAATTGCTCTGTAAATAACTGCAGTTGTGGTTTGCCTGTGGAATGAGGTGAACTCAGGGTTTTCCTACTCCATCATCTTGACGACTCCTCTCTCTAGAGGAAAAAAGATTTTGCTCACATGTGGACAAGGGATACTGTGAATTCTTGATCTTGAGCTGAGTGACTGTAAACCTAGAAAATAATTAAATGGTTATCATAGTAGAGCATATACTGTCTGTAGAACTGTGAAATACTGAAATATATTTTGTAAGTGAGTTGAAGCCAGGAGCTTAGAGAGTGGTTAAGAGTGGAGATCTGAGAGTCATCAACATAGATGCAGAAGCTGAGTTTATTAATTCAACAAATATACATTGAGTACCTACACATGCTGGGTGTTCTTTTAGGCATAGGCATAAAATTTTGAGAATTAACCCATGTTACTACCTTTAGAGTTTATATCTAGGCACTAGAGCCTTAGGGAGAACAGGTAGACTGAGTAGAGGAGATACTCTGATACTAATAATTAAAAGGATATGCTTATTCATGTAAATACAACTTTTAAGTTTTCTAGGAATTTAATTGTAAATCTGTCATTGACAACTGAAATCTGTAACTGCAATTCAAAAAGAGCAATGTCATATCTAAACATTTTGTGGGACATTAAAAAAATGGCATTTAAATTTATACATGAACTAAAAAATGAAACAAGTCCTGTCATAATTTGACAGGCATAATCACTTATCCTGTAATGCAGACAGTAACCTAATAGCAAGATGCTAATAGTTCCTTGGTGCAGGTGTTGCTAATTAGCTATTGGATTAAGCTGAATCCTCTTCTTCTACCTGTGCATAATGTTTGTGCAGAATGCAAATGTGAGGTGTATGCTGAAATGTTTTAAGTGCCAACCATGGCTCATGGATTGACCTTGAAACAATGAGAATTTTGAATTGGGCAATAACCGTAGCTGAATTGTAGCTTAGAGCTTAGTCAGATTCCTGGTTCTCCTGATGAGGAGGTTTGCCCTCAAATAGGAAGTTTAGTTAATTTGGGCTCTTGGTCAAGTGACTAGGTGAGAAGACAGAAGTCATTTCTTATTCTTTTCCTATCCATTTCTAGTAGTTGGATTGTTCTAGGAGAAATGGTAGCAATTACTAACATAATTAGGGATCATTTATTTGCTTATTCAGCAAATATTTATTGAGTGCCTACCATGTTCCTGCACTCAGCATATGGTAGGAGTGATATAAATATTTGTTGAATGAAAAATAACCACTTGAGAGTTTAAAAAGCCTTCCATAAATAATTTGCAAACTTTGGATTTACCTTAGTGAGGAAATTATTTCTATTTGTGTGATTGAAGTACGGAAGAGTTACTGAAATAGATTATTTTATTCTCCTACATTTTTTCAGCCTCTTTTCAGTTGAGAGGGAGAAAATACTAGTTCTGGCTAATGAGATATGAGTTTACTTCTGGGCTGAGACTGTAGGAAGCCCAGTGATCAAGGAGGGAGGCTGTTTTCTGGATGATGAAGAAGATGGTGAAACTCTGTGGAGCAAGAGCCCTTGCTGATTCCTGCAGGCTGTGTCACATGAGTAAGAAACAAACTCCTGCTGTATTAAGAGAATCTGAGAGTCTAGTAAAGGGTTTCGGGGTTGTTCTTTTAACACCATGTTACCTAGTCTATCCTGACTAATACAAGCTCTATTGTGTACTTTCTATTCTAGAGGATTTTATGTTGCTCTTGTAGCATTGTATATTGTAACAAAAGACTGTAGATAATTAAATGACCATTGATAACAGGTAGCTTAGATAAGTTATAGTATCCTGTACTATAGAATATCAACCAGCCATTTAAAAGAATGTGCTGATATTGAATTCTCTCTAAGATATGTTGTTGTGAGAAGAAAAGAAGGTTCAGAACAGTGTTCACAGTTTCAATTAGTACAAAAAAGAGAGGCTCTATCATCTATTGATCTATCTACTATCTATTTACATGCATGCACAAATGAACACATGTGTTCTTTTTTATTGTAGTAAAATATACTTAACATAAAATTTAACCATTTTTAAATGTACGGTTTGGTAGAATGAAATATATTCACATTCTTGTGCGACTATCACCACCATCCATCTTCAGAACATTTTTCATCTTCTCAAATGGAAACTGTATGCCCTTGGACAGTAACTCCCCATTTCCCCCTTACCCCAGCATCTGGTAACCATCATTCCACTTTCTGTCTCTATGAGTTTGACTACTCTAGGTACCTCATATATGTGGAATTATGCAGTATTTGTTTGTTTGTGATTGGCATATTTCACTTAGTACAATGTCTTCAATGTTCATCCGTGTTGAACATGTGTCAGAATATCCTCCTTTTTTAAAGCTGAATAATATTCCCATTATATGTATATATGACATTTTGTTTATCCAATCACCTATTAGTGAATACTTAGGTTGCATCCACTTTTTGGCTATTGTGAGTAATGCTGCTTTGAATATGGGTGTACAAATGTCTGTTCAGATCCCTGTTTTTAATTCGTTCTGGTATATACCCAGAAGTGGCATTGCTAGATCATATGGCAATTCTACGTTTAATTTTTTTTTTTTTTTGCGGTATGCGGACCTCTCACTGTTGTGGCCTCTCGTGTTGCGGAGCACAGGCTCCGGACGTGCAGGGTCAGCAGCCATGGCTCACGGGCCTAGCCGCTCCATGGCATCTTCCTGGACCGGGGCATGAACCCATGTCCCCTGCATTGGCAGGCAGACTCTCAATCACTGCGTCACCAGGGAAACCCTATTTGCATCTTTGACCCATGAATTTTCTCACATTTTCCTTAAAATTTGAGTGGTACCATTGTGTAGTGCTTAAAAGTATAGCTTCTAGAGCCAGGCTACTTGAGTTCAAAGCCTGGCTCTGCTACTTACTAGCTGTGTGACTTTGGACCAGTTACTTAATCTTTCTATGTTTTGGTTTACTCTTCTGTAAAATGGGAATGATATTGGTACCTAACTCAGAGGGTACTGTGAACACTAAATAAATAAATATATGTAAATCACTTGGAACAATTCCTGGGACACAGTAAATACTAAATGTATTATTTACTATTATAGTTAAGTTTAAATATTGTGAACTATCCGGTAATAGTGCAGCACATGTTTATATGTATTTGGAAAATACGTTCACCGTGTTATTCAGATCTCAAGCAAGGGAGTAAAATAGTCTATTCATTATGGCTTCTGGAGAAGAGTCTATGGCTTTGAATAGAAGGATTTATCTGGCTTGTGTTAGTCAATAAAAAGTAGCTGAAAGTCACCTTTAGTACTTCTCTTAAAAGTAACTAATCTTTTGATACCATGGGGCCTTGAATCAATGGTTGCAGATCAATATTTTCTATATACAACTATTGTTTCCTTTCACCTTATACATGATGGGCTGAAAATCAACACACTGTAGACCAAGAAAATCAATGGGGTTTAGAGAACACTGGATAGGAGACTATGTCCTTTTGGAAAACACATACAAAGGAAATTATGTAAGCGCCCTCATAGGAATCCTAGGCAATTACTGGATGAATTTGTGACCCAACAGGTTTCTCCTCAATTACACATAGAGAACACATCAATTCATTTAACTTGCAGTAAACAGCCTACCTCAAGCTTCCAAATAAAGACACCAAGATTGTCCCTGTTACAGTAATTGGCTCTGGTGGGCCCAAACTCAGAATTTACATCCTGCTTTTCATTTCTGGCCCATTTGGCCTTGATTTTCAGGGACAATTACTACTTACTGCTTTGAAAGGAATCTTATTTTCAGTAGTCTCAAGGAAAGAAGTCTGAATGGTTTTGAGTTTTCTGTGTTAGCAGAACCAGATGAATGACTCTCAGAAGCTAATTCACATTGTGAATCACGTCTCGTTAACAAATGCACTCCCTCTTGGGGAATTAAAGAGCTATGCCATCGTTTTAAAGTCAGGACCTCAAGAGTGCTGGCTGGCCCTTGTACTGGGAGTTAGCTCGGCAAAAGCTTTCAAGAAAGAAACATATTTCTGTGGTTTGAATGGGGAGTAGAGTTTAATGCTATGCTCTCTGAATCCTCACATGCTGTTTACTGGGTGCAGTTTGTGTTGGGATAGATATGCTGTGAGGTTTTCCCAAGTGGATGACCACGTCTTTCATATAGGAGAAAGGCTGAGAGAAAGAATTAATATTTTTATTTTCTGAATGTACTAGAATATTCACGATGGGTTGCTTGTATTATCATTTGCAAATTAGATTCACACAATTAAGATAGAAAACTTATCCTTCATTGTGTTTTTATCAGCTAGCATCTGAGTTAGTTCAAGCTCTGCCACATTCTAGCTAAGATATTGGGCAACTCATTCATTCAGTCATTTCATTGCACAAATACACTGTATGTCGAGTGGCAACTAGGTGCTGGGGATACAGCAGTGAACAAACAAAATCTGGTTCCTTATGAATCTTATAATCTAGTTGGGGAGAGCGGATTGTTTTAATCTTCTCAGGATGCCATAACAGTATACCACAGACTGGGTGGTTTCGACGACAGAAGTTTATTTTCTCATAGTTCTGGAGGCTAGGAAGTTCAAAATCAAGGTGTGGGCAGATTCAGTTCCTGGTGAAGCCCTCTTTCTGGCTTGCAGGTGGCTGCCTTCTAGCTTGTCCTCGCATGGCAGAGAAAGAGGAAGCAAGGTCTCTGGTGTCTCTTATAAGAGCATTAATCCTATCATGAGGACCTCATTCTCATGACCTCATCTAACCCTGATTACCTCTCAAAGGACCTGTCTGCAAACATCATCACATTGGGGCTTAGGGCTTCACATAGAAACCTTAGAGAGATGCAGCACAGTCCACAGCAGAGAAATAGACTACTACATAAATACATAGTAGTTAGATGGTGATAGACACTAAGGGGTATGCTGATGGGGTTGTTGTTTTATAAAAGGTGGTCAGGGCAAACCTTTGTGATAACAAATGAAACGGAGTCATTGTAGAATTCTGAGCAGAGAAGTGATGTGATCTAAGGTATGTTGTATGTTTTAGGTGGATCCCTCTGCCTATTGTACTGGGAATAGACTTGGGGTGGGGTGGATTAGGAGACCATTGCAGAAATCCAGATGGGAACTTGCACAGGGATACAGAGGTAGAGGTGATGAGATGTGGACAGATTCTTGACATATCTTGAGCATAGAGCTGATAGGGTTTGGTGATGCATCGGCTTTGGGATGAGAGAAAAATAAAATAACGACTGTTGATATGAGCAAATGGTGTTGTTATTTATTGAGATGCGGGAGGCTGAGGGAGAACCTTTTCTTGGGGGTAATCAAGAGTTTGATTTGGGCTACTAGACGTGTGAGCAGAGAAGAGGGCACTTGGATACATGAGTCAAGAGTTTTGGGTCATCTGAGCTGGAGACGTATATTGGGGAGTCATCTGTGTACAGATATTATATAAAGTCATAAGACCAGATGAGATCAGCAAGGAGGTCCCAGGACTGATCTTTGGGAGATGAAGAGGAAGCATCAAAAAAGACTGAGAAATAGAAACTAGGTAAAATGTGATCCAAGAGAAAGTGATATTTCAGAACCCAAGGGAAGAATGTATTTTGAAAAGAAGGAAGCAGCCAACTGTGTCCAATGCTAAAGGTTTTGGTGGAGGAAAGAGTGAAGTTCCCTGTACTAGATTGTTCATTCCCAACTAGGCACCATGTAAAGCTGGAACTACATTTCTCAGAAACTCTTTCCCTGTATGGCGAGAGTTGGGCAAGAGAGAAACTTGTATTGAGATTTTGAAAGTGAAAGCAAGAGCCATTATTCACAGCAAATCAGGCGGCCACACGTGATGGCTTGGCAGGTTTCTCTAGAGCTCCCCCTGCCGGTGTTGGTGGCCACGAGCAACAGTTTCTCAGGCTTCCCTATGTGAGCTCTGGCTACTTCTCTTCCACTGCCTTAGTTTAAATCGAGGTTGTTAGTCACTATTTTTTTTCTTTTTCAGCTGCAGACTTTAATTCCTATGTTAAACTCCTTATTTCCTAAAACTTGTAGTGGCTCTGTTCTCTGACCAACTCCAGACTGATAAATCCTGCTTGGATCTTTATGGAGTCACTTCAAATATGTTAGCTACTTCTTGGGACTAATTAAAAAGGTAGTGAAGCCCCTGAAGGGCTTTTGTAAATTCCTCTTTTATGTTGCTCCCAGAAATTCTGAAATGGGTCAAGGAAGAGCATTAATTAAGTAAACCTGAAGACTACATATACAATAAATTCTGGTAGAGGTAGAAGTCTCTCTACCCTGGAGAAGTCACTCATTTCCTTTGTCTCTAGAGCACTGGACATATCTGCCAGCAATACACCTCGAATTTGATTTGAGCATCCCCTGACTGTCAAGTAAACACCTGGATTTCACAGAAAAGTTTAAGTTCCTCTTCTCATTAATATCATATTTTTTTCTATTAGAAAGTTAAAGCACACTTGACTATTAAATCTTTCTTCTGTTGTTCAAAACAAAGTACAAAAAGTAGATTTTCCTTCTTCTCATCACCATAATAAAATTAAAGTCCCACTGTGATATTGTGATTTATAAGAAATATATGTTTGGTCATTCACTTAACCAAATATATTTCTCATATATATTTGGTTTTCATCCACATCACTGGATTGTTTTTTCAAGAGGGTAGATAGAATTGAATACAGCAAGGAACCAGAACCTGTGCCATCAGTGTCAGGCGTGAGTGAAATTGCAGTTTGCCCTCCATCTCCTATTGCTGACAATCCTTCAGCTCTACCATCTCCCACCTCCTCTCCGTCCTCCAGTCAGTAACTCTTCTTTCCTGTTCACTCGATGCCAGCCCCTGGATGCCAGCTGTTGTACTGCACTACGGTACTTTTCAAGGTACTGTACTGTGAGATTAAAAAAGTTTTCTTTATTTTTTGTGTGTATTTGTTTTTTATGCATTATCTGTGTGAAAAGTATTATAAATCTATTACATTATAGTACTATACAGCCGATTGTGTTAGTTGGGTACCTAGGCTAACTTTGCTGGACTTACGAACAAATTGGACTTACAAACATGCTCTCGGAACGGAACTTGTTCACGTGTAGGAGACTTACTGTAGTCTTATACTCTCGTCTCAAACAAAAGAAATGATCCAAGAATCCAATCATATATTTTAGACCCACATTAATTTCATCAACCACAGACCATAGACAGAAACAGTATTTTGTGGGGAAGGAGGTAAAAAGAGGAAATAGCAAAGAGAAAACTAGGAAGGTATTTTGGCCTCAGCATGGCCATGGTGCCAGTTAAACCATCCGGTTGGCCAGAATACAGGGTCTGTGAACTTAAAATTCAACTGGAAGAGAGATTGACACAAATGGTTGCATACTATCATGGTATTCTGCACCTTGCTTTTTTTTTTTAACTGTAATAACTTGGAGGTTATTCATACTGGTGCATATAGAGATGCATCAGTCTTTATGCCAGCTGTATAGTATTCCATTGTTTTTATGTGTCATAGTTTATTTAACCAGTCCCTTGTTGAGTGACACTTATATTGTTTTAAAGTATTTTCCTATTAAATACAATACTGGAATGAATGATCTTTGTATCATTTGAGGACCATTTTGAAAGACAGAATTTATTGTGTATTTCAAACAGAGGGAATTCAACATAGGAAACTGGTTAGAAAGGTCCTAGAAGGGTTGGAACAGCAAAAGTTAGAAGATTTAGGGAGCCCTGGGAAAAATGGAAGATGGCGTGATAATCTGAGATCAGAGGGCACTAATACCCTGAGGAGAAACCCGCACCAGCGCTGTTCTGTTGGAGATACTACTGCAGCCAGTTGCTTCTGGACCTGCTGAATCTGTGCACTTAGGTCACACTGAAATAGCTGAAAAGATGGTTCTTGGGGTACTGAATTTGGACTTCTGCTCCCATGACAGTATATGCCAGCCACCAGCAGTAACCACCACACGGGCAGAGCCAGAAATAGAAGGTTTGTCTTTTTTCTCTGGCCTTCTCATTACCTTCCAGGATCTCTTACTGGCAGAACCAAATGGGAAGCCAGCTGACAAGGGTGGCTGGAAAAGGCAGTTTGCACACTGAGAGTCTCAGTAGCACAGAACAGAGTATAGAAGGGTGGGGAGGGGGGCTGAGGATAACTAGCTCAGTCTACACCGTAGCATACTCAGCCTTATAAAGGTCCTTCTACCTAAATTTTGCCTTTTGTGAATACATTTATAGGACAAACTCCTCAAGTGGAATTGTCCAGCCGATGGATACATACCTTTGAAAATCTGAAACATATAACCAAATTACTCTCCCTAGAGGAATATTTGAGAGTGCTTATTTTTCCATGCCCTTGCCAAATCCATGTACCTGCCGCTCTGGTAGAACTGGTCAATCTCTAAATCCATATCAGTCATGCACCAAAGCCTTTGTTCTCGGCAAATACCATGCTTATCACTCCTAAAAAAATCATTCTTAAAAAATGCCTGAAATCCTCTTAATTAGAGACTCATGGTTAATAATATTAAAATAAATGCCCACCTGGAAGTGTTAAGGCTATCTATCATGCATTCACACAGTCCTATGAATTAGTTCAACAGTTTTCTGTCTTAAAGGGAGGTAGGAAGATTTCAAAGGTATTCATAAGCTTTGCTAAGAGGTTTTGCAACCAACTTCCAATGTGGGGGAAAGGGGTTCCCATATCAACAAGCAATTCTCTGACAGCAGCTGGGTGTCCTACAATTCAGCTCAATTCTGATACTATCTACCAGGAGGTAGAGTCAGATCCAACAGGTTAAGGGCTTAGTCTTATAAGACTGCATCCACTCCACTTCAGATGCCAGTGGCAACTCTAGGTGGTCACCTGTGCTTCTGACAGACCAGCTATAGATCCAGAGTTCCAATGATCCCCTCCTTGGGCTCAATTTATTTGCTAAAGCGGCCCTCTGAACCCAGAGAAACATTTACTTACTAGATATAGAAGAGATGCATAGGGTGAGGTGTGGGAAAATGTCTCAGATCTTGCATGCCCCCTCCAGGAGTGCTACTCTTCTGAATCTCTACATGTTCACCAACCCAGAAGCTCTCTGAATCCCGTTTTTTCTGTTTTTTATGGAGACTTTGTAACATAGGCATGATTGATTAAATCATTGGGAATTGGTGATTGAATTCAATCTCTAGCCTCTCTCCCCTTCCTGGAGGTCTGAGAGTGGCATTAAATATTCCAACCCTTTAATCACATGGCTTGTTCTCCTGGCAACCAGTTCCCATCCTTAGGTAGGGTCAAAAGTCACCTAATTAACATAACAAGAGACACCTTAATCCCTCTCACCTCTTAGGAAATTCCAAGGGTTTTAGGAGCTCTGTGCCAGAAATGGGGATGAAGACCAAATATATATATATCTTATTATAAATCACAATGTCACAATTGCCTAGGACTGACTCTGCAGTGACTAGAAGCAGGGAGTAATTCTTTAGAGCTGGATAGGAGGCTGGATGTCATCTAATCAAAATCCTTTATTGTGTTTATAAAGAAAGGCCTGGAGAGGTGAAGTCACTTGTGAACAGAGGCAGAGTCGGCAGCAGAAGGAGACTGGGGAGGACTGAACTGTAGATGGATGAAGCATGTCATATTTTTTAATATTTAACAACAAAATTATTATTCATTATGAGAAAAATAAAGACTGTTGAGTTTAGTTTATGACTTAGTATTGTTTTAATTTTTAATTACATATTGGTGAAGGGGTACCATTCACTATTTATGGCCTCAGGTCTTATTTCAGCCTGAAATATAGGTCTCTTGGGTCCTAGTTCGTTCTTTCCTCCTCAACATGTTGTCTCTGAGCACCACTAGACATTATGATATACCAGAAAAAAATGACATTTCTGGCACTTCAGTATTTATTTTGATTTTAAGTGAAATGAACACTGAAATACATGTATCACCTGTAATTTATTTAAAACAAAATTTCGTAATTCTTAAAACTCAGTTGGATTAAAAAGTCATACATTTCAAATATAAAAATTATAAACCTAGAAAACCTCAAGTAAAATATAAATTCATGAAAATAAATAAGCATTATAATAGTAAAATTATTAAAAAATGAAATATATAAAATAATGCTTTACTTAAATGGGCTCTTTATAAAATGAAGAAAATTAGTCACAAAATGTAAAATCAAATATCTGTTGTAATTTGTAGTTCTTTTAAGAAGAACTAACTTAAAAGAAATTAGGTCAACGGTATCATTATTCAGTTGCAAGCATGTTTTTGTACAAATTTTTTCAGCTGCTGTTAATGCTCTTTCTATGTACCGGTCAGAAGTGGAGAAGCAAGTTAGAAGCTAACTCCAGACATTTACTTTTGACTCTTTCATCTTCAAACAATGCCATCTCTTTGAGGAGTACTTTTTGAATATTTTTGAGACTGACAATCTTTTTATTATCATAAGCTTCAATATTTTGTTTTGAAAAAAACATTTCAGGTTTGTCTTTTTTTTCCTTAGTGTCTTAAAGACTGAGATTGAGAGATCTTTATCAATGTCAATACTGACAGATTCATATTTTACTTGCTCAGAAAGTCTTTGAATTGGAAGAAGACTTACCCTTTCAGTGGAAGCCTTGCAACTGCACATTTGGTTACTTATTGCAACCTTTTGGGTGTGGTCTTACCCAGCTCTAAAAAATGAGCACAGGTTTGTTTCGTGGCATAAATTGAAGAATTGAGTCACTGATTTTTGAATACATAAAGGATTCAGATTCCACATTTTTTCAAATATTGAAGCAACAGTATTATCCAGAACTAAATATGTATTTTAGTACTTAAAAATAACATAGTATGGCAGAATACTGTAAATGGTGTCACGAACACTAAGTATCACAATGCCACGTTTTGATCCTTTTCCTTCTCCTTTTTAGCTTTCTGTTTCCTGGGCTTGCCATTTTGGTTTGTAAAATAACGTCATAATGTAACTGTATGATGAATTACGCAGACTCATGAATTGGCTTGGGAAATTAACCACTTTTTATTTCTTTGAGGAGGTACTTTCTTACCTTCAAGCAACTGCCTTAAAAATGGACTTTTGCAACATAGCATATCTATTAGTTAATTTCATATGTAGTTCTTATCTATATTATAACACAAAAGGTTTGACAGAAACTTAATTAGTAAAGAAGGATGAGAAACTAAGTCTTATCACCCAAATTGATAGCCCCTCCTGGAAGCTTATTTGAGTTAGTGTATTCTGTTTGATAAAACTCATGAAGCAAGCTAAAATATTCGACAAACTTAATGTTGCATAAACATGGCTTTGGCTGTGAACAAACTTTGTGCAGTTAAAAACTGCACTTACAAGGAATGTTATTCACTAGTCACATCCATGTTAGTGTACCTTTCCTCGAGTTTCCTATTTCCTAAGTGGTATGTGAAATTGCCTTATTTAAGGTAAAAAATAGTCAAGTAGCAGTAGTTTCTTATGGCTTAATTTATAATTTGTTTCATGAATACTATTTCTAGCATCTTGTTCTTTCCCAATATTTTTGGGAATATTTATAATAAAAAACAAGCATTGTTTATCTCTTGCTGTTACTCCTACCTCAAGTTATAGGAGTAGAAACTTAGTAAAAATCAACACCTGGAATAAGATGTTGGCAGGAGATGCCAGAGGAAGCTGCCTTTGGGCTTCTCTGTCCAGGTCTCTGCTGTGGTCTCAATCCAGAATTTTAGGGCTGGCTGTACATTAGGTAAGGGTTCCGAGACTTTTGTGGCTGTCCTTGACATCCTGTTTACCATTTTTTTCTGGTCACATAAGCCCTAAATCATCCAAGTTAGAGACCAGTATCTAGTCCTGTCCAGGACATATTCATTCATAGTTGAAAGAATCCCAGTGCACCACTGTCAGCTCTGAAAATAGGCTTCATTAAAATAGAATTACATACTGAATCCAGCTAAGGAAAGATCAGTAACCCAGTGCAAAACCTCAGCTATTTTAAGGATAGAAGACTACTTTTTAATCATTCTTTAAGTTCTAATATGTTATTTTAAAAATATTTATCTTAACTCAAAAGGTGCTGTTTTATAACATTGTTTGAATACATTATCCTTCTGCAATATTTCCCTTTGTGTATGGCATTAATTTTGTGGTATTTATAAAGAATGCAAAGGAAAGAACTGTAATTAAGGTCAGGTGCTTTATTAAAAAAAGGTATGCTGTGATTTAAAAAAATGTATGCTGTGATTCTATGACATTCATAAATATTATAAACTAGATTTTAAACTTCAAACCTCATTTTCGTCTGAGACCCTCATCTATAATATCACACATAAATAAATGATAATAAATAATAAAAATTTAACAAGTAAATTTCATGTATTCGTTGATATCAGAGAGAACTGCTTTACAGAACGTGGAAGAAACACCTTCAGAACACAGAAGTAATTCCTTCACAGTGTCAGCTCTCCCCTCAGTCAGACAGCAGGTGGCGCTGCGCTTCCCCTTTTGCCTGCCTTCGGTAATGGGACTGGAACCCAATTTTGGCAGAGCTGAGCTGAATATTGTAAACAACAAATTCAGAACTGGGTGAGCAATTGAAGCTACGTTTTAGCATCATAATTCACCTCACTTCATACCGATTTGTGCTCTCGAGGACATAGTTTTTGTTATCCTTGATCTAGGGGGCTTAATGCATTGGGTTAACAGTGCTCATTACCGCTAAGGGAACCAGCTGCTTATGAGGAGAAAGGACCCGATCGTTGCCGTGGGAGGTTGAAAGACTGTTCTCAGCAGCCCCCAACAGATACCAAGAAAAGGATGCTCTCTTCTTTCTCGTAACCAATTTGTATTTATTAAGGGTCCCTTGATGCTTGGTAGTGAGCTGCAATGACAAGATGTGACTCGTAACTTTGAGAAGTTTGTGGCTGCGACGGTGATGGGCAGATAATTCAGTCAAAACGATTTTCTGCCCATTGATACTAAACAAGCAGTTTCATTTTGCTGTGTTCCAGCTGTGCTAATTGCATCTGATGCTCACCAGCAATCTCTCCTCTCTTTAGTCTTTTGGTCTGCGTCTGTTTCTTCTTCTGGGTCTGTTTCTTTAGTTAAATTGCACTTGTTGACCTTGGCAAACACATACATTTAGCTTTATTTCCTTAAATAATGGATGCTTTTGTGGGAAAATGACAACAGTTCAGTATAATAATCATATAATTTTCAGCTAGATGAGATCTTAGAGATTATTTAACCCAACTGGTTAATAAGGGTTAATAAATAATAAGGAAAGTGATGCTTAGAAGTGTACAAGGGTTCTCTCAAGTGCCCATAGATTCAGAATGAGAACTTTGACCCAGGTGTCTTGAACAGTCTAACAACCCACTTTACTTTATGCCCTATTGCATTTTAAAACAGGTTCGGATCAGAAATGTCAAAGTTAATTTCTATCACTGACATGCTGATCATGGGTAGATTTTGGCTGGTCACAGTCATCACACACAGCTGTACATGCAAAGCCTTCCTCAGCTTTCCTGCCACAGTCAACGGTCAGTGCTCTGCTTCTGTTCCCTTTGCATGTGCCTAGGCTGGCCCGGGGCCCCATTGTACTGCAGTTCGTCTGTGGTCTACCTCTAGGCTATGAGCTGGCTGGGAACAGGCTTTTCATCTCGCTCACGTTTATGTCATCCCCTGTGCCTTACATACTGCCTGACACCTCTTAAGGATTCAAAAATTTTGATTGAATGAACTTTTTTATGGAGACTACCCTGAAAATGGCAAACTTGGGTGCTATGGGAAGCCCTCCTCAGGCTCTGAACACAGAGACATGCTGGATTCAATGTAAGAGAAACCCTTAACTATAGCTGAGCTTGAAAGCAAGAAAACAAATCCTCAAATACTAAAAGCAAGCAAAAGCCAAAATTCAGAATGCTGCAGAGAGAGCAGAACAGGACATACGTAGGAGATATTTTCAACTAGATGAATATCAAGTGAGTTTTTATTCATAGACTCTTCGATGGCAAGGAACCATTAAACTGAGCTACTTCTTATATAATAAGGAAAGACCCTGGCACCAGGGCACAAAATCTTGCTTAATGACTGTGTGCCTTGGGAACCCCTTCCTCTGTGTGTCTCCAAGGAGCCATACAAGTTGTTTTGATGTCACATACTTGGGATGGTAATTGGTGTTAGAGACCACTAAGTCAGTAAAGACAGGGACACCCCAAAGTCACTTTAAACAACTGAGGTCTGTACAGGAAACAAAGGAGAAGCATACATTAGCCAACAGTCTGCCTAATAAACTGAGTGCCTCATTCCACAACAAATGTTGCCCTTATAACTCAAATATATGATTTTTCTGGATGTTTGGCATCTTATTTTTTCCTCATTCACAGGTGGAAAAAAATTTGCAATCACAAAATAAGATCTGCAAGAAATTTCATATTTTTTCATTAAAAAAAGTCAACACAAAACTTGGAAGCAACCAAGATGTCCTTCAGTAGGTGAACAGTTAAATAAACTGTGGTACATCCAGACAATAGAATATTATTCAGCACTAAAGAGAAGTGAACTTATCAAGCCATAAAAAGACATGGAGGAAACTTAAATGCATACCACTAATTGAAAGAAGTCAATCTGAAAATGCTACATATTGTATGATTACAACTCTATGACATTCTGGAAAAGACGAAAGTATAGAGACAATAAAAAGATCAGTGGTTGTCAGTGGTTGGGGGGTGGAAGGATAGGTGAATAAACAGAGCACAGAGAATTTTTAGGGCAGTAAAAATACTCCATGTGATACCATAATGGTGAATACATGTCATTATACATTGGTCCCAAGAATACACAGCACCGAGAGTGAACCCTAGTGGTAATTACGGACTTTGCATGATTATGATATGGCCATGTAGGCTCATCCATTGAAACATTGAAACAAATGTACCACTCTGGTGAGGAATGTTGATAACAGGGGGGAAGCGATGCATGTGTAGGGGCATAGAGGGTATATGTAAAATCTCTATACCTTCACCACAATTTTGCTGTGAACTTTACTCTAAAAAAATTCTCTTAATTTAAAAACAAACAAGGAGTGAACATCAACATAACTGTGGGTGCTTATCTGCCAAGGTGAGCAAGACACTTACTTATAGTCATTACTGGGGCTTCTTCCAACTCCCTTGGGTTGACAAGAACCCAGGAGGCTCAGTGGTGCTTGCTTTTTGGGGAGGACCATCCAGTATCAGTCCCGTGTGGTCACAGCTGGCATCTGCACTAAGCCCTGTGCCTTGGAGGCAGGCAGCTCAGTGGCTTCTGGACAAAGCCTGGGCACAAAACCCTTGCCCATCTCTGAAAGCTCCACTCCTAGGGGCCTGATCAGCCTGAGTCTTAACCGCTTTATCCCTTCCTTCCCTGTAGCACAAATGCAGACAGAAAAAACACAACGCAGTATCTTAAGCACTCTCTCTCCCTGTCTCTGGGATGCTGACAAGATTGCGTGAGGCGGGGTCTGTGAAAGCATTTCCTCGACTGTGGGACGCTGGACACCGGAGCAGCCACAGCTCTGGGCAGGTGCCATGTGGGGCCTGTCATTGTCCCTCCCTGGGGTTTTTCCTCCTATAGCTAATATATGGTTGTTTCCCTGGGTTGAGCATGAGATGAACTAGCTAATCTGTGTTGAGGAGTTTGTTGTCCCAAAATACAAACCTTTAAATCTTCGAATCACATTCAGTAAGATGAGATGCTCCATTATGAAAGCATCTGAGGACAGAGGTAAACTTAGTGAATAGTGTGGTCCTGTCCCTAATCATTTGCTCCTTCCATGGCGTGTTTGTATTGAAAGGGTGGGTCAGAGATGTTGCCTGCACTTCTTAAATGGTTTCTCCTTGGCTTTTCCTTCTATCTGTATTTTTCCCTTTTCTTTTTTTCTATATAATTGAATTCAAGTTTAATCTGAATATGATGCGACAGATTGTATTAAAGAGAATCAAAGATTTGAAATCAAAAGCCAAGTATTCAGGTTGCAGGCCTGCCGCTTACATGTGTGTAATCTTGGCAAAACACTTTTCTTGGTGCCCTTTTTCTCACTTGTGAACTTTGGGCTGACAATGCCGAGCTCATAGTGCTGTTGAAAGGCAGAGATGAGGCCATGGATGCACATTGTGAATGTAAAGTGCTGACAGGAATGAGTTACTGTGGCTGACTGCGGTTTTTATTGTTATTTTGTTATTATTATTATTATTATTATTATTATTATTATTTTGCGGTACGCGAGCCTCTCACTGCCGCGGCCTCTCCCGTTGCGGAGCACAGGCTCCGGACGCACAGGCTCAGCGGCCATGGCTCACGGGCCCAGCCGCTCCGCGGCACGTGGGATCCTCCCGGACCGGGGCACGAACCTGTGTCCCCTGCATCGGCAGGCGGACTCCCAACCACTGGGCCACCAGGGAAGCCCTATTGTTATTTTGGACTTGCATCTTTGATAGTCTGTGACCACTGTTCAACCAGCAGTTTATTAGATTGTCTTTTGTCTCTTACCCAAGAATGTTACGATCATCAAAAACAAGCTAGCTTTCAAGTCCATGGAAAGGCTTTTCCTAAAGTGAAAGTTCATATTTTGAGTTTCTTTAAGTGTTTGGGGACCCTACTAGGAGTGGCAGTTTAAAAGCCTCTTTAAAACTCTCCTGGGAGCTAGGTGTCCCCGGGCTCCCTCCCCCTGAGAAAGAGGGGCTTCGACAGGGGTCCAGGGGCAAAGGAGTTCCCAGGGTTACACCTGGGCCACAAGGCTCCAGGGCAGGCCTTTCAGAGCGGAGGTAGGGCCTGAAGTTTACATCCTTGGAGGTTCTTCTCCTGTATAGCTTCTTTCCCTGTTAGCCCATGAGGCTGGTGTCACACGACAGGCTTGAGCTATTTTCAACTTGGTGCAAGTGACTTGGAGGAACTCTTGCCCTCCAATGTGTAGGGGCTGGATAACCACAGAATTTATCTTTCAAACCTGGGTGTGCTTGGGAGAGGGTGTCTTATTAATAGTTATGCCAGGATTGACCTAGGAGTGTGGTTTAGGGAAGGCCATTCTCTCCTTCAGCATCCCTTTTCTGTACATCTTCTTTCCATGGAGTGGTGAAACTTTAAGAGCCAGGATCAGAGTGGACGGACCCAGAAGAGGCCATGGAGATCTCTTGGCCTGGGCTTTTGGTCCAGGCACACCAGGGTTAGGTGTTCCACATAAGGCTCGTGGCCAGAACTTAGAGTGACCAGCAGTGGACATGTGCCTGGCCTTGATGTCTGTCTTCCTCAGGGGCCCAGCTGGAGCCAGAGGCTGGCTGTGGTAGGATGGGTATCAGAATCCTCATTTCCATTCCGCTTATCACAAGTTTTCCTGGGGACACAAAATGAACAATAATTATAAGAGCTAATACGTACCCAACACTTACAAAGCAGGTTGGCTAAGCATTTCACATGGATTATTTCGCTTAATTCATACAACCATTCCTCCAGGGAAGTTATTATTCTGTCCATTTGGCAGATTAAGAAGCTGAAGCTTAGCGGGTAAGTTGTCAAGCCCACACAGCCAGGAAGTAGCAGACCTGGACTTGAATTTGGGGTCTGCCTCTAGAACAAGCTCTTAATCATGATACTGTCAGTCACAGGCCTTGCCTTGAAGGGCTTATGGACTCGTGGAAACTGGGCTACGAAGTAGACTGTACTGTAAAAAGCACTGGAATGTAGACATATGCTAGTGAGAAAAGGAGCACAGAACAGGGGGTAATTCCCCTGCCAGGAGGAGCTGAGAGGCCGGCAGAGACATGACATTTCTAACCTCCTCTCTTCTACTGGCTTCTACTAGCTTCCCAGGAAGCTGGCTTGTTCCTCGTTTCACTTGATCCTTCAGCCTGACAACATAGTTAGGCTTCTCCTTGACTCCTCTCACCTCTCCTTAAAGGTGGGAACTGCTCGGGACTTGGGCATGTTCCCTTCCAATGCTGGGTGCCTGGAAATTCATGAGGCGGAGGTCATGAGAAAGCCACGGGAGGGGAGACATTTGTTAAGACTTTCAGGTATTCTGTGTGAAAATGTTTTCACACATTTCACTAGGGACGGCTTCCCAACTAATTCCCACTGAAACTCCGGGCTGGAAATACATTTTAAATGCTTGGTCGTTCTCCTAGGCTTAGATAAATGATGCATCAAAACAACAGCAAAAATAGACACTTGCAGCAGAAATGGGTCAACTTAGAAAATTTGTCTTATAGCAAACATTTACATAGTTTTCTTTGTTTTTTAAAGTAAGAGTTAGGGGGCTTCCCTGGTGGCGCAGTGGTTGAGAATCTGCCTGCCAATGCAGGGGACACAGGTTCGAGCCCTGGTCTGGGAAGATCCTACACGCCGTGGAGCAACTAGACCTGTGAGCCACAACTACTGAGCCTGCGAGTCTGGAGCCTGTGCTCCGCAACAAGAGAGGCCGCGACAGTGAGAGGCCTGCGCACCGCGATGAAGAGTGGCCCCCGCTCGCCGCAACTAGAGAAAGCCCTCGCACAGAAACAAAGACCCAACACAGCCAAAAATAAATAAATAAATAAATAAATAAATAAATAAATAAATAAATAAATAAAGTAAGAGTCAGATCACTGGAAGACAACTGATACTTTAAATCAAAACATGTCACCCAGTGTACTTGTTAAAAATCCAGTCTTGGATTTTTACTTGTTAAAATCTGCATCCAATCCAGGACTTATTAAGTAAACATTTTGGGGGGAATGGGGTCCAGGAATCCATATTTAAAAACGATTGCAGGTAATTTATTTTAATGCCAACTAAAGCTTGGGAGCCACTGCTTTAAGTTAATTAGTTAATTAATCCAGTCATTCAATATTTACTGAACCCCATGATCTGCTATTCATTGCATGGGTTATAAAGACAGACCCCTCCATTTCAAGCACTTACATTTCAGCCAGTGACATGTAGGGAGGGTTCATGAGAAGTTGAGCTGTTTAACCACTCTAGAATTCTGGAAGCTCTTGGCTGACTATGGAGGTATGAAATGAGGGCCTGGTAAGTCAGCTTCTTGGATGAAATGCTGGAGAGGACTGAAACATCAGTTTGAGAATCATTGGGAGCATACTCTCATAGCAGGGTCAAAGGTGAACCCTGGATTTTAGAAGGACTGAGAGGATAGCCGGGGAAGTCCTCATCAAGGGAGCTCAGCCTGCTCTCTGGGGCCCTGGGCTGCAGTTGGCCAGGAGAGGTATTTGGTGCTGCCTCGCCAGTGTCTTCTCATTTGGTGCCAGGTGCCAAGGGAACTTAAAAATACATGCAAGACCTGGGGTCCCCCTTTGTGGAATTCTGGCTATGTGAGAACCTTATCCCACCGGCGAGAGAGAAGCAGCTGCCAAAGTAGGGATGGGAAGCTGTGAAGGGCCTTCGATTTGCATGTGTCCACAGGCATCAGTTCAGTTCAATGAGCTGATGAAATTGATTTTCTCACTGCATTGACTGGTTGTCATACTGAATTGCTGAGGTGATTGACTGGTTCAGTATCTTGCAGATATAGCCACAAACTCCAGTGATTCGGTCACATTCTAAAAAATAAATTGTAGAAATGCTGTTTTTTCCCTTTATCAGGTTTCAACCAGTCTAAGAAATTTTGCTAAGAAATAGGTAAAAATCTCTCATTCAGTGGCCTTGGCAAACACTTCAATCGGGTAACAGTTAACTCAGCTAAACTTTATGCTGATTTGACTTTGAGAATAATATGAGTGATAACTAAAGAAATTAGATCTATTCCACTTTGCATTCAATAGGTTAGCTGATGGGGGTTTTAAAGAATCTGCTGTAACTACCTTCAAATTTTGTGGGTCAATATGCTGTTAATTGAAGTTTGGGACCAAATGGTGAAAGACCCTCAATGCCGATCAGGAAGATAGCTTTTCCATAAACCATCATTTTTGCCTGAATTGCTAGACACTCATTTGAAATTTTCAAAGTCTGTGTAGAAAACAAATATACTTTGCTTTCAAGTAGGATATGCATGACGAGAACTCTCAAATGATATTAGTCCCACTCATGCAGCATTAGTGAAATCCCTGTCATTAGGAAATGTTATTTTATATAAAAAAGTTGATAATAAGATATAAAGATGCTAATATGATTAGCTGATGAGCTGATAATGGGAATTTGTTTTCGTATCAGTGATTTTCATTTGTCACCAGCTACTCTGATCTCCCTAATATGATATGATATTATAATAAAACTCAGGCAGAGAGTCAGCAGTGAAATTTATGATGCACAAGAAAAGTCAATAGCATTATAAATCTTAGAAACTGATTATATTTCAGCTGTCAATGTTCTTGGCCGGAAAATCTCCTTTAATTCTCATGTCTTAGTCCTATTTACTTTAGTGATACCAAGAAAGGAAATGAAATAGATTTAAATCTTTATCTTAAGGATAACTTTAATGAGTGACAGTCAATTCCACATGGCCTGGTGACTGCAGATCTGCACCTTTGCCTGGATAAACTCCCATCTAATTAAGTGTACATTTAAATGCAAGTAGTTGGCAGGGAGTAGTCAGCAGAATTTAATTCTGCAAGATATAAATGTCGTTTTCTCTGGTATCATGGTTTTAAGTAATAAATGGCTACCTGAAGGTGTGGGACAGTCATTTCAGCATCATCAAAGGTAGGCCCTTCTTTTCAGTGACAGTGTAGTGTGGCCAATGAGCATTTTTAGAAAAGAAGGTCTCTGGATGGGGATGGGGGCAAAAAGCAATGAGATTCATTTGAACCACCTAATCATCCAACTACGATCTCTTGAGTTTAAACAAAAATATATAAGACATTCACATCAAGGTCGTGAATAGATGACGGCTGTGGCTATCAGCATATTGGGGAAATTCTCAAGGGACCAGCAGTCCTAGCAAGCTGTTTCTTGTTTGGTGGCGCTAACAGAATAGGAAATGCACCAGAATGGGAATGTTAAATGACAGCTCTGTCTTCTAGCTTATAAATTAAGACAGGGTAAGTATATAAAAGTTACTGTCAACAATATAACAAATACTGTATGTAATAAGATGTGAATGTCTTACTGTGAGTCTAATTTCAGTGGCTAATGCATTGTCTATAAATCATTTTTCAACACTATTAATACATAGCACCAAACATGAGGATGATGAAGACAGGCTACTTGCGGATCTGTAGCTATAGTCCAAGAACTGGGAAAAATGCTATTACTGAAAAAGCATTATGCACTGGAGTCCTAATACATAAGAAGAGCTACTGCAGTGTGGAATGCAGACGTAGGCAGGTCTATCAGTCTTCTATCAACCTTTTAAAAAAAGCTTTATATTGGAGCGTTTTGTTGGAAACTTATTTTATCCATGACATACCAGGGTTATGATACCCAGAGAGGGGTCCTGTCCATGGAACTTTCATAAATATTTTCACCCTCAGAGTTTCCTAAACACGTTATAAAGCAGGTTCCATGGTTCTGCTCATGTGCATAACTCTTGTTGGCTTCAGAGTATGGGAATGAAACCTCATGCATGATGTTTGCTGGACCACCTCACCTCATGAGACAGTCACTTGCATAGTTTAGGGCCAGAGAACTCCCTTCCTTCCTTTCACTAAAAGATTTCAATTTAGCAGAGTTTCAGTTCCTACATTGAGCTCTTAGCTGGGCTGAACTTGGGTTTGACTGGACTAAGCTTGGGTCAGAAGCCACACCAGAGCAGTTTTCTACTCCAGGTAGGGGAAGAATTGCTTAGAATAGGCAGTAAGAAGAACAGCCCCAAGAAAGCCTTTCTGTGAACTTCCAATACTTCTGCTATTTGACCTTTGGCTCCTGCCCAGTTTGGTTTCCTGCCCCCCATTTATTTAGTCTACCGTTGTCACCCTAACTGTGCAGGCTGAATTCAGAATTTCTTTTGGTTCCTAATTATCTGCTCTGTGTTGGCCTGCAGCCCCTCTTCCTCCTGCATTCCTGGGCTTCAGACCTGATCTGCCCACTTTGCACTCAGATACTGCTTTTAACTCATTATACCCTAGAGCCCACTCCTGCCTCTTTGTCAATTTAGTCCCAAGAAATGTGGCAAGTGGACCAGAACTGACCCACCACGTGTGATTAATACGTAGTAGTTGACTCCTGGCTTATTTGTCATGTATGGGATTTTAAGAATTTTTGAAAAAAGATACTTAATGATAATAGGGCTACTTTTTAAGTTTTTCATTTTTTTCCAACAATATCATGTCCCTTAAATTTTGTTTGACATTAATAAATTTTTTTTTTTGCATGAGCAAATGTTAAAATTCATCTTTCCAGTAAGTTTCTACCTATAGACGCTTCCCAGCCACAAACGGGTCTGGCATTGTGGCAATCCATCCATTCAAGTACGATAGAAGATGACGTGAGGGGAGGGATGGGGGAGGGGGTTGGGAGCCAGAAGAAAGGAGAGAGTCAGCTAGAGCTGTGATCCCAGTGTTACAGCAACTACAAGGGCTCACTGTTTCTGAGTCCTGAGCATCTGCCATGCATGTTCTTGTGCAATCCTGGGAACCGCTCTGTCAAGTCCATTTCCATCGCCAATTTAGAGGTAGAGAAATCGAGGCTTAGTGATTTTCTCAAGGCTACACAACCAATAGGTGTCAGTATTTAAATTCAGAGCTGTCTGACAGCAGAGCTTGAACTCCTAATCACCTTGTTAAATTGCTTATACATTTTTATGAGCTGACTGAAAAATATTTAATGACTAAAATTTACTAAGAATTCAATATGCACTTCAATAAATTAGTATTCTAGCTATTACACATAGAAAAACTTGAAAAATAGCAGTTCTCCCACCCCGAATCGAAATCTAATCACCCTCCCCTTGAATCAGGCTAGCCCTGTGAGCTGCTTGACTAATAGAATGAGGTGGAAATGACACTGTGTGGTGTCCAAGACAAGGTCATAAGAAACTTTGCTGCTTTCTTATGACCTCTTTGTAATGGTCCCTTTTGTGGGTGCTACCTTTTTCAGCCCCGCCACCCAACTAAGAAGCCCAATCTACAAGGAGATTCCACGTGTAGGTGCTTTGGTTGACATCTTCAGCTGAACTGCTGGCCAAGAGTCAACAAGAGGCAGTCATGTAAGTGAGCCATTTTGGACGTTCCAGCTCAATCAAGTCCCTGGATGACTGCGGCCATCCTGGAGCTCCAGCTAACACCAGGTGGAGTGGCAGAACCCCTGGTCAACCCACAGAATTATGGGAGAGAATACATTTTGTTTTAAACCTCTGAGTTTTGGGGTGGCTGTTATTATTCGTACACAGTAATAGATAACTGGAACACACATCCTTTGTGATAATATGCTTTTTGTACTCTGCACACTGTGAATGATTGTGTTCATATTGATTCAAGGATCCCTTGGCAGCAACTCTGTAGCTCTGTGAGTTCTGAGGTCCACTCTTTGGGACCAGGAAAAGGTTCATGGGAAGCTTCCTATAGTGCCACATCCCATGCATATTGGATACCTCCAAATCCCTCCTTGCCCCAGACAGTATTCTTTTTTTTTTTTTTTTTTTTTTTGCGGTACGCAGGCCTCTCACTGTTGTGGCCTCTCCCGTTGTGGAGCACAGGCTCCGGACGCGCAGGCTCAGCGGCCATGGCTCACGGGCCCAGCCGGTCCGCAGCATGTGGGATCTTCCCGGACCGGGGCACGAACCCGTGTCCCCTGCATCGGCAGGCAGACTCTCAACCACTGCACCACCAGGGAAGCCCCCAGACAGTATTCTTAACTGTCTCATAGGGGTAGAAAAACTCCTATGAGGTGCTGTGGAAAGTTGAGTTAAAATGTGCACACACATGTACACATACACAAAAATATATAGATGACCTCAAATGAACACTATGTATCTGGGTGACCTTTGAAAGAAGCAGCCATTTATATTTCTCTCTTCCAAAGACAAGATATGGGCTAAATGATGCATCAGTAAGTGCCTTCCACAGGCATTCTTAATAGCTACAGTTTATATGCCTATAATTCTAACATGGGCTTTCAGAATGCAATAAACAAAGAACAAAGTGCAACCATTTTATGATATTACTAAAATAGTGCATATAATTGTTGTCTAGTAATCAGAATATTTTAAAAGATACTTGATTATAATGAGTGCTCTGTTTTAAATGTTTTTCTTCTTTCAACATTAGTTCACTTATATAGAGAGTTTTAAATTTATTCTTTTAAAAACATGATCTAAACCTTTAAGCTTTGGTTATATTCTTTTGGTTCTAATGATAGCTCCTGTTTTTTGAGCACCTTTGTGCCCTACATCATGGTGAATCCCTATGCAATCTTGTGAGGTAATTATTACTACCCCGTTTATAGCTGGAGATACTGAGGCTTAGAGAGTTAAATCACTTGCCCAAGGTTACTTGGTTAATAAATGAAGAGCGGGGATTTGAACCACAGTGTTTCTGATTCCAAAGCCATGCACTCCTGCTGCCTTAATGACGACTGCATCTCCTACTGCCCTTCTAAAAAGCTTATGATTCAAAAGTCAATTAATAATAAAGAGCCCGAGTGGAATTGAGGTTTTAAAAGCACTGCCTGCTCTTTCAGGTATAAAACATTTTGTTAGAAGCAATAACAGCATAATTATAGCAAACGTCTCCACCTTCACTGTTGCCACTGCACACGGGTCCAGGTTACAAGTTTGAAATTCTACTGATTATTGGCGCATAATTGGCTTCATGTAGATGATAAATGTATTGCTGATTGATTATCATGACTTGGTCATATCTGAAATGTCAAAGTAGAAAATTGAATTGTCATATTATTGCATGTTCTCATTCAAGCACCAGATAAATATTACAAATGATGATTTTCCACTGAGTACTATATAAAGAATTTATGGAATATTAATAATACTGTTATCCACAACCTTCATGCTCCGTGGATGACCCCAAACTGAAATCATGTTTGACATTTGAGAAATAAACCTCAAGAATGATCTGCTTTAACCCACTTCCCTGCTGCCTACAGTTTTATAGTGTAACTATTTCTAAGGACAATGCTCGCCTCCCTTAGAGAGAACTGGACATTTATGAGATACTTGACAATGCTTTTTTTCCTCAACCTTTTACTACCTATCATGCTTTAAGCCAGTCAAGGTGGCCTCTGGGGTGAAATCAGATCTTTGCAGAGGATGAAGTAGTTGCTCTGAGCCAGTCTAGGTTCAGTCCCCAATTCTAAACATGGTGAAGACCTTGACAGCTTTAAAAAATGCTGCTGTAGGGCTTCCCTGGTGGCGCAGTGGTTGAGAGTCCACCTGCCTATGCAGGGGACGCGGGTTCGTGCCCCGGTGCGGGAAGATCCCACATGCCGCGGAGCGGCTGGACCCGTGAGCCGTGGCCGCTGAGCCTGCGCGTCCGGAGCCTGTTGCTCCGCAATGGGAGAGGCCACAACGGTGAGAGGCCCGCGTACCGCAAAAAAAAAAAAAAAATTGCTGCTGTAAACCATCTGTAGAAACCCAGCGTTTGCTGCCAGCCTTCCCATTTCCTTACACGTCTGACTTCCTTGTTTTCACTGGGGCACTAGGGCTGTCTTTCCACAGACCAGTTAATGAGAAGAGCCTGGGAGGGAATCCCTCGAGATGACAGGCTGGGGCAACAGATCTTAGCCTGTGGGACTCAAGCCTCTGCTTCTGACCCTTGAAATTATTAAAAAGAACTTCAAATTCCCCAGTGCACCAAGAGTGGTCTGTAGCCTGAATAAACCACATGATTTAACTAACTGCTTTTTAGATATATGTAGAATGCAGATACTGCTGTGCTTAATGAAATACAAGTTATTTTAAGATAATACTGAATTTGTTACCTTTCAACAATATGCATTTTCTTAACAGATACTACAAAAATAATGTTATGGAAGATGCATGGATTTTTTTTTTTTTTTTCCTCACATCGACTGGGCCTAGGAACAATTTGTGCAATCACAGGTGCTCTGGAGAGCTAGGAGGGCTGCTAGGAGGAGACAGTTCCTGCTCCCTAAACCTTGCTAGTTGATGAAGCAGTTGAGGAAAACTTACAGTCCACTGGTTTTATTATTTCTTTGATCAGACTGAATGAAGATGCTCCCTAAATGCTCCAGATCTGCTCCAGGTCTCAGCTTAATCATTCTTTCAGATACTGTCATCTTTAGGTCTTCATGGGCATTAAGTCTAAATATTTTTCAAATCCCTATTTCACTGTATGATTTATACATACTAGGTGCTCAGTAAATGTTTATTAATGTTGACGAAGAAGCTGCGTACTCCTGTCATCAAATCATCATTGTTAATCATATTCATATTTAGAGAGGTATCTGTGAAATGAATGGAGTATCCCTGGCTTAGAAGGAAAGGAAAATCAATGCTTCATAAATGTTATTGAAAATGTGTCTATTCTGCTCCTCCTTGATATTCAGAAAAGAAACAAAATGTATTTTAATTTGAATTAGCCACCTGGCTTTTAGAAATGGCTTCTTTCAGAACTTGATTTAAATCTCTGGTATCCATTTTCCTTTCTTACACATCTATATGTTGTTTGAAGTGGAAATGCCGAAAGGGTATGCATACTCTTTGACTTGTAAATACACAGTAAACATGAACCCCAGGAAATAAGTGTTTTGCAAGGCACCATGTTCTTTTTTACTTTGTGTTCTGTACCTAATCTTTCTTCAGTTATCAGTACCAAGGTTCAACTGGTTCCATAGTTAAGCCACATTATGAATAATCCTGCTTTGGTTGGCCAACCTAAGAGCCCAATAAACATTTATAATCTTGCTTTTATGAGAGATGCCAAACAGTTATCTTTGAGACCAAACCTGCTTGGAGCTGGTACAACTCTTGCCAGACTCCAAGTGTCCCTGGGTCACCCTGTAATTAGTACACACATTTCATGTGGCATAGGGCAGACCAGTGCCCTCCAACATCAGTGAGCTTCAGAATCCCCCAGTGACCTTGTTAAAAATGCAGAGTCAAGCCCCACTCTCCTAGGTTATAATTGATTGGATTAGGGGTGGGGCACAGGAAACTACATTTATTTATTTATTTATTTTCACATCTTTACTGGAGTATAATTGCTTTACAATGTTGTGTTAGCTTCTGCTGTGTAACAAACTGAATCAGCTATATGTATATATATAAACCAGCCACCTTAGGTCATTTTGAGGCCTGTGTGTCCTGGTGTAAAGGGCTGCAGGTGGGGCAGGGAAGGTGGAAACTGCTGCTTTGGAACACAATTAGGATTTGGAGGGAAAAGAAGGCTTTCAAGAGTGGGAACAAGCATGAGTGGAAGGACAGAGGAGCACATTAGTGGGAACGTTAGTTAGGTAGTAAAGCATGGAGTTAGGGGTGTGACCTCTGTCTGACAAACCTGGTTCTGAATCCACCTGCTCCACCACTGGGGACCTGTCAGACTTGGACCAGTTACTTCACCCTCTCTGATCCCCAGTCTCTTCATCTCTACCACTGAATAATAACGACATCTGCCCATCTGCAGGGGCTGGTGTGAGGATGAAATGAGAAAGTGCAGTGAATGTGCTCTGCCTCAGTTAGATCCTTCGTAAATATTATACTAGCTTTTTTTGTGCATATACATACAAAAAAAAGTTGCATTTAAAATTTCTTTTTCTCCCTGAAGTCGCAGAATCTATACATTGAGAGTTTTCCTTTTTTTTTTTTTTTTGTTCTGAGAGTCACCAAGTCATGTGGAGAACTAGGGGAAGTACCCTGAGTCTGGTGAAAGTCAACATATTCTCTTGGGGAAAAAAGAAAATGATCCCTGAAAGTGACATATTTTGAAATGAGAGCCAGGGCCAAGCTGGGGGAGGGCACAGGCCACAGGCTCTAAGTACTCTGAGCTCTGGCTTTGCCACTTGCTTGCTATACAGTTTTGGGTAATTAGTCAGCGCGCTTCTCTTGCCTCAGTTTCCTCATTAATCAGTTAAAGGGTGCTAAGGGCTCATGCCCGCGGGGCACTGTGCGTGCTTCTGAGGAGGGTGTAGGTCCCAGTGCGTGGGCAGAGTCGGACCCTGGGGCAGAACTGCCAGCTCTTGACTCCCTCCGCGGTTATAACTGCAACTGTGGGCCCCCACGTCAGCTTTTTCCATTTCAGCTTCTTCATCTATAAAGTGGGGGTCATTATTATCAGGCCTATCTCAGTGGATTATCATACTCATAATAATAAGCAATGAATACATATGAAGCAATTAATACATAACAAAATATTTAAAATAGCTCCTGGCACATATGGGTACTCAGCAAATGTCAGCTATTGTTATATGGATGTATTGTAAGTTTGGGAGCAAAATATTCCTCCTAGGGAAAATCTTATTGGGAGGATTAATCTCCCAATAAGATTAGTCTCAAGTCCTCACCAAGAATACCCCTTATCTTTCACTGTTTCTCAGGCTGAATCTTTTCTTTCTGCGTGAGCTCTCTTCACTGTTCTCCCCAAATTCCACTACTCTTACTGAGAGCTTAATATATGTCAGCAAATCACTCTTACAGCACCGTCACAGGGAATCTTCACCGCAGCCCCACAAAGAGTGCATTTTTCCACCCTCACCTGAAGGTCACGTATCCAGTAAGTGGCAATGAGTGCTCCGAAGCTCATGCCGTTCACCTCTTTGTTTTACTCTCTCATAAGCCTTCACCGTCTGAGCTATTGTCCATTCTACCCCCTACCCCACCCAACCTCGGTACTTCCCTCTTTTCAAACTCTTCTTTGGGGGATCCCTGCTGCTCCATCTCGCTTCGGAGTAGCACTTATTTTCTCTACTGGACCTCCTATTACTCTCTGTCTCATCCATGTATGTGTCTTTCTAAGAAACTGTAAGTTCCTTGAAGAAAGGGTCCACAACATCTCCCTAACAGTATAGTTTTATGTCAGGCATAGAATGGTAATCATTTGTTTAATTGAATGTAACAAGCATTGTGTATTAGCTTGCTATAGCAGAATTAACTACAGACTGGGTGGCTTAAACAACAGAAATTTATTTTCCCACAGTTCTGGAGGCTAGAAGTCCAAGATCAAGGTTTCAGCAGGTTTGGTGTCTTCTGAGGCCTCTATCCTTGGCTTGAAGATTGCCACCTTCTTGCTGTGTCTCCACATGGCCCTTCCTCTGTGCACATACATCCTTGGTGTCACTCTGTATGTCCGAATTTCCTCATTTTATAAGGACACCAGTCACACTGGATTAGGGTCCACCTTAATGGCCTCATTTTAACTCAGTCACCTCTTTAAAGGCCTATTTCTGAATACAGTCATATTATGAGGTCCTGGGGGCCAGGGCTTGAACATTGACGTGTAGGGGAGGCACAATTCAGCCCATAACAGTATATATCTCTAAAATGACACACAGTTGTACTGAATGTGAAATGCTGACCAAAAATTTAGAATTTCTATAAATATATGATCTCACATAAACGTATGATCCATATATGAGGCATGCATTGAGAGTATCTCATACGATACATGGAGATATCCTCATTGAATCTCCCATATAGGGAGAGTTAATGAAAATTAATTTCAGAATTTATCAGGCAGATTATAGTAATTTCCAGGTGTCTAACAGGTAAGCTGATGATAGCTGTGTGGTCTGCTTAATCACAGCCCATTGGAGATTTTTAAATAACATTTCTTTTACACAGTTAGTTAGCACATATATCATGGATCAATAAGGCCTAACTACCCACCCAGCTCTACTCCCTCCTTCTAGGTGTCACATCAGCTGGTGTGAATCAAATTAGTAATTTGTTATGGAAACTGAATGCAATCAATTACATCATTTTGAGCTGTTCAGATTTAATTCCATTAAATTATATCATGAAACTGGTCTATAAGAAGTATTGAAAATAAGATGGCAAGAAGCATGCATAAAGGCCTGTCACTGGGAAAATGCAGTTATGAGAGAGGCTATGAGAATATGGTCTTTTGATTCCTCCAGGCCTGGGTGTGAGTCCTAGCTCTGTCACTTAGTAGTTGTATGACTTTGGGCAAGTTTCTTAACTGGATGAATGCTCAGTTTCCTCACCTGGAAAGTGGAGATAATAATGGTCACTGCCTATGTGTGTTGTGTGAATTAAATGAGATGATGAAGGAAAAAAAACAATTGTTTGGTGTGTGAACAGCATGAGAGCAAGGAGTTTGTCTCTTTTCTTCATTACTGTATCCCTGGTGTTTACAACAAAGCTGGAAAATGGAGGTGCTACCTTTTAATAAACAAACATTTATTTATTTAAATAAATGAATTAATGAATAAATGAATTAACAAAACAAAAGGAAGAACTCCCACAGAGCAATAATGATATTTTCCATGGATGAAAGCAGTGGTTCTCAAATCTGGCTGCACTTTCAAATCATTTGGAGAGCTTCTGAAAAATATTTATGCCAGGACCTCATGCCCACAGAATCTGACTTATTGGTTTGCATTTGGCCTCTAACACTGGAATTTTTTTTTTTTTTTGCGGTACGCGGGCCTCTCACTGTTGTGGCCTCTCCCGTTGCGGAGCACAGGCTCTGGACGCACAGGCTCAGTGGCCATGGCTCACGGGCCCAGCCGCTCCGCTGCATGTGGGATCCTCCCGGATCGGGGCACGAACCCGCGTCCCCTGCATCAGCAGGTAGACTCTCAACCACTGCGCCACCAGGGAAGCCCGTCTAACACTGGCATTTTAAATAGCATTTATTATCTTCTAATATACTAGTTAATCAGTACCTATAAGATATAATCTTATGGCATACATAATATATTAAATGTAATAATATAACAAGAAGTATTATGTTCATTTGTTATAGTCTGTCTCTTCCCTCCAGTATGTAAGCTTCATGGTGCAGAAAATTTTTTTTGTTTAATTTAATTTTATTTATTTATTTTATACAGCAGGTTCTTATTAGTTATCCATTTTATACATATTAGTGTGTATATGTCAATCCCAATCCCAGTTACCCACTCAGCTCTGGACCCATCCAAGCTCACAGTCCAGAGCAATGCTGTCCAGCAGAATCTTATGTGATGATAGATGTGTTCTATACCTTCACTGTCCAATATGGTAACTGTTAGCACATGTGACTATTGAGCACTTAGGATGTGGCTGGTGAGACTGAGGAAATGAACTTTTAATTAATTCTAACTTGGATAGCCTCAAGGTAGGAAGCTCATTCAGTGGGAAAGATGAAAAAGAATGAAGGTTTGTTAGATTTTGAATTTTCAAACAGGTTTTGCAGGAACTAACCCTAGGAGAAACTGTGGCAAGAATAAAGTTTGTTGTTAGCATGCTTTCAGCTTTACTTCTACTTCCTTTCCATATATATATTTAACATGTCAGAAGCTACTTTCTCAGCTCCCCACAGCAGTGCTTAGCCCAGACCTGCTTTGCCCTGCCTCTCCTTGGAGCATCTACAATGTGTGTCACAACTTGTCCCCACACCAAGCTGGGATTGAGCACTAGGCAAATAAAACAGAGAAGACAGGGCCACAAGGGACAGGGCCAATCGAACAAAACTGTCCAGCTGGCCCCCTGCAGGGGAATGAAAATTCAAAATCTCACTCTAAGTCCTGCTCTAGGTTTTTTCCATAGCATTTTTTTTTTTTTTTTTTTAAAGAAACTTATCTGGTCTTTTTTTTTTTTTTTAATTTATTTATTCATTTATTTATTTTTGGCTGTGTTGGGTCTTCGTTTCTGTGCGAGGGCTTTCTCTAGTTGTGGCAAGCGGGGGCCACTCTTCATCGCGGTGCGCGGGCCTCTCACTGTCGCGGCCTCTCTTGCTGCGGAGCACAGGCTCCAGACACGCAGAGCTCAGTATTTGTAGCTCACGGGCCCAGCTGCTCCGTGGCACGTGGGATCTTCCCAGACCAGGGCTTGAACCCGTGTCCCCTGCATTGGCAGGCAGACTCTCAACCACTGCGCCACCAGGGAAGCCCCCCATAGCATTTTAATGTTCTGAAATATTACATAATTTAACTATGTTGTGTTTATTATTTAATGCTTCTCTCCCCATGCAAGAATGTGTACAGGAAATTTTGTGTATATTGTTCACTGATATACCAAGTTACCTAGAGCTGAGTCTCTTGAATAAATGAACTGGACCTGGTGAGGCAGACATGGACTGTGCAAGTGGTACAGGGAGGCATCAAGATTCTAGGAGTGAGTTTAAACTAGAACAGGATCCCAGACAGTAGCTGAAGGGTGAGGAAATAGGATTTAGCTCAGGACTTGACCAAAGAGTAAATCCTGGGTGCCATTCCAAAGAATAGTAGTTCCTGACCACTAGGTTAGGAAGGACTGTGAAACCAACCCTGAGCCAAGCAAAAGAGCATTGTAATCAATTAGTTATGTCTGCCATGAGTGCAGGACTGATTGCCCAAGTGCCCCCTATTTGTCTATCTTGACTAGTGTAATGAAGAACTAAGGGTCCAGCCCAAGGGCCTGTGATTTGGGCCAGGTGTCCAATCCAGTGAGGAAACTTGAGGTCACTGAAATACACAAAAGCACTCACCTAATCATCCAATCTATTAAACACAGCAGGGTAATATTAGGAAGACAGGTCAGTTAGAAAGACAAGAGATGCCGGTGTCCCCCACAGACACAACATAGTTCAAAATAAAGGCGTCAAGATGCATTCATTGATTCGACCGATGTCTATTTATTATCTCTGTTCCAAGCATTATTCTAGGCACACTTATTATAGAAGACATGGCATGAATAAAACACAGAATTCCCTACCTTCATGTAGCTTACGTTCTAGCGATAATACCCCAAATAACCAAAATACATAGTATGATAAATAACAGTAAGAATTAAGCAAGACAGGGTTTAGGAAGTATGTATGGGAGTACAGTTGTTGAAATTTCAGATAGAGTAGCCGGGAGGGCTTCACATAGCTGATAACTTCAAGATCCACCTCTTGAGGGCTGGAAATCCTGATTACTACAGAATTGCATTGGGTTGGCCCAAGTATCTTGGTGAAACTGGGCTTGCAGAGACCAGACTTGGCACCTAGAGAACACTCGCTAGAGGGGAGCAGGATGCGGCTCTTCTTGTTGTGAGTCTGGTCTCGAATGTTTCTTTGGAGTCATCCAGCAGCAAGGACTTCCCACTGTACTCTCTCCTGGTACAAATAATACCATGGGCCTCCTTAGCAATCTGATGATGCCTGAACTCCTTTTTAGAGTAATGGTTTTGAAAGCATAAAATACAATACATGGTATTACAGGACTTCCCTGGCGGTCCAGTGGTTGGGATTCCATGCTTCCATCGCGGAAGGCATGGGTTTGATCCCTGGTTGGAGAACTAGGATCCCACAATGTCGTGTGGTGTGGCCAAAAAATAAATTAATTATTTAATTTAAAAATACATAGTATTACACAGGAAGCAAAATATACTGAAATATCAAACATTTTAAACAAATTTTTGATATAGTAGTATATATGATTCTTTATTAATGCATTAAATAATAAAATCTAGAGACCAGTGTAATAGCTACCATAATTTTGAAGTGGGAATAATTGAAAATATTTTGATATATCTGAAACAATAACATGATATGAAAAAATTGTGATTTCTATTGCTAACAAAGTCTCTTGCAGTTCGTTGCCTACATTTGTAGCTGAATAAAATGCTAAATTTCAGCTAGAGGTAAGTTAAAATAAAATAGTAATCTTTCCCCCATCCAAGTTCATCGACTCCCTGAATTAAGAGCCACTGGCCTAGTAGAATGAGTTTGGGAGTGTTCCTCCTTCTGCTATATTTTGGAAGGGTTTGAGAAGGATAGGTGTTAGCTCTTCTCTAAATGTTTGATAGAATTCGCCTGTGAAGCCATCTAGTCCTGGGCTTATGTTTGTTGGAAGATTTTTAATCACAGTTTCAATTTCAGTGTTTGTGATTGGTCAGTTTATATTTTCTATTTCTTCTTGGTTCAGTCTTGGAAGGTTGTGCTTTTCTAAGAATTTGTCCATTTCTTCTAGGTTGTCCATTTTACTGGCATATAGTTGCTTGTAGTAATCTTTCATGATCCTTTGTATTTCTGCAGCGTCATCTGTTACTTCTCCTTTTTCATTTCTAATTCTGCTGATTTGAGTCTTCTCCTTTCTTTTTCCTGATGAGTCTGGCTAATGGTTTATCAATTTTGTTTATCTTCTCCAAGAACCAGCTTTGAGTTTTATTGATCTTTGTTATTGTTTCCTTCATTTCTTTTTCATTTATTTCTGCTCTGACCTTTATGATTTCTTTCCTTCTGCTAACTTTGGTTTTTTTTTTGTTCTTCTTTCTCTAATTGCTTAAGTGTAAGGTTAGGTTGTTTATTTGAGATTTTTCTTGTTTCTTGAGGTAAGACTGTATTGCTATAAACTTCCCTCTTAGAACTGCTTTTGCTGCATCCCGTAGGTTTTGGGTCATTGTGTTTTCATTGTCATTTGTTTAAGGCCAGACACTATAAAACTCTTAGAGGAAAACATAGGAAAAACACTCTTTGACATAAATCACAGCAAGATTCTTTTTGACCCACCTCCTAGAGAAATGGAAATAAAAACAAAAATAAACAAATGGGACCTAATGAAGCTTAAAAGCTTTTGCACAGCAAAGGAAACCATAAACAAGATGAAAAGACAACACTCAGAAAGTGAGAAGATATTTGCAAATGAAGCAACGGACAAAGGATTAATCTCCAAAATATACAAGCAACTCATGCAGCTCAATATCCAAAAAACAAACAACCCAATCCAAAAATAGCAGAAGACCTAAATAGACATTTCTCCAATGAAGAAATACAGATTTCCAACAAACACATGAAAGAATGCTCAACATCACTAATCATTAGAGAAATGCAAATCAACCACAATGAGGTATCACCTTACACCAGTCAGAATGGCCCTCATCAACAAATCTACAAACAATAAATGCTGGAGAGGGTGTGGAGCAAAGGGAACCCTCTTGCACTGTTGGTGGGAATGTAAATTGATACAGCCACTATGGAGAACAGTATGGAGGTTCCTTAAAAAACTAAAATGACCCAGCAATCCCACTACAGTGCATATACCCTGAGAAAACCCAGCAATCTCACTACAGGGCATATACCCTGAGAAAACCATAATTCAAAAAGAGTCATGTACCACAATGTTCATTGCAGCACTATTTACAATAGCAAGGATCTGGAAGCATCCTAAAAGTGTTCATTGACAGATGAATGGATAAAGAAGATGTGACACATATATACAATGGAGTATTACTCAGCCATAAAAAGAAAAGAGCCACCAGCCTAGTCCTATCATGCCTGTCTTCATGTCCACAATAGGCAGATGCTACTGAAAGCAAAACTAACACAGAGTGTTGATTCAGAGGGCAATTACCTTTCACTTGGAGGGTGAAAATGGTTGAACTAATTTGACTTGCTGAACCTTTTCTATTCCCCAATAAAACCTGATTATACATGGTCATGAGCAAGACAGTCATGGATAACTTGTGGAGACCATCTCATTAATCTATAGTCAGTTTTCATAAAATTTATTAATTCAGCAGATATGTATTGAGCACCTATTATATGCCATGCACTGTTCTATATACTAGGGATACATCAGTGAACAAATAGACCCCCTGCAAAAAAAGCCCTTCTCTCATGACCCTGAGATTCCAGTGGAGAGTGGTTGGGGGAGGGGCTGGTAGGAGCGGGGGTCAGACAATAAACACAAACAAATTATATAAATGATATCATAGGCAGGGAGATGATAAGTGCTGTGAGAATATATATATATATATAACAGTGTAAGGTGTACAGGGAGCTAGAGGGAGACTTGAAACTTTAAATGAAGTGATCAGGGTAAAGTTGATTAGGAAAATGAGGGTGAAATTTAAGAAAAGACTTGAAGGAGGTGAAATTGATCAAATGAGTTATCTCTCCCAAAGTGACCAAGTTCTTCTGTGTCAATAGGCAGTGTGGGTTAACCGAAGGAGCGCAAGAATGGATTCAAGCATCCTTGTCTCTGTTCTCTCTCTGCCAGTTGACTTTTCCTGGACTTGGTTTCCTCATCTATGAAAGGAGAGAGTCCTAACTAGGTCAGCTGTTAGTGATTGGCATGACCTTGGGGTGGTGGAGGTACTTTGGGGACGAGGGAGGTACTTTGGAGGGAGATACTGCTGTTAGAGGCTAAGTAGGCCAAGATTTGAGTCACTTCCCCAGCTTCAACCTTTGACCCGTTTTACATAACGTGGCTGCAAATCAGATTTTGTTTGAAAAAAGTGTCTCACTACAACACCCCCCCCCAAATGTCTGAAAACTATAAATAGTAATTATAGATTTTTATCTTTGAAATAACTGCCATAATTATTCAGAAGAAAAATCACGACAGTGTTGTATATACTGCTGCCTTGATTCTTCACTGCTCACAGCTTGCCATGATTTCACTACTTCTTTTGGCTTTATTTCATTACTTTCCACACAGAGGTATTTATAGTGATGATAATGAATTTCAGAACAAATCTAATGAAATGTGCCTTTCTGTAGAATTTTGAGCTCCTAGAATAAACAAGCATTGATTTAGGGAACCAAATTCCACAGCAACCAGGTGAGGGGTCTGCCCCAGGAAGGTGACTGTGCAGCCTGCCCGTCCTTGCCGTCCTGGCACTGTGCTGCCCCAGATATCCCTACCTGCTCCACCAGTGCATTCCAGATTGATTCTATTAAAGGATCATCTGATCATTCCCATTAAAAATAGTCCTCCAGCTGACACAGGCGTGTGCTCACCCAGAGGAATTTTCTAATAGGCGATAGATCCTCAGTACAGGGTCCCGCTCAGTCAGCCGTCAGACACAGCATACCCACATAACTGATTAGATTGCCCTCCCCATAAATATTCCACCACCAAAGAAGAGATTTACGATACTGTATCTTCAGTTCAATTTTCAGAACGATTTACAGCTCACGCACATCCGAAAACTCATTACCAACTGCATTATTTGAAAACAAAGCGATAACTTGCTCTCCTCCGAGAGGACAAGGGGAGCCTTCCCCGGCGCTTTCCCTCCCCCACTATCTCTGCCACTGCTCTTACCAGGATATATATATAACAAACCTCTTAAGTGAAGTTACAAAGCACACACGCTGCACGGCGTGTAGTAGGCTATTAAGTGAAAAGCCTTTAGAGGATCACATATTTGTCTTCAAACTGGGAACCTTGACAGAACTTTTCAAGAAACTGAGAGGCCTAGAGCAGAGATTGTGCTGAGAATCCATGAGGCCCCGGGAGCATCCCCCAGCTAACCAGTGACACCACTGCATGGACACCGAGTTCAGTCAATAGCAATGTTCTACGTGCACCTGACTTCATGGCTTCCTGTCCATGGGCGGCCTGGGTGACCTCGCAGCAGTGTCCCCAAGCCCTGGCTACACATCAGAACCCCCAAGGGAACTTTACAAGAAAAGACTGGCCCCCCAGCCCCATATTTAGCGATTCTGGTTTAATTGATCTAGGGTAGAGCCCAGACATCAGTATTTTCAAAAGCAGAACTCTCCAGAGGTTTCTTCATGTCTCTGGCTTTAGTTTCCTCAGCGGTGAACTACAGTAGGCACCTGCTCTGACAAGCTGGGTGAATGTACACACAAGTCTGGCTTGTTAACCATTGTAGCTCACGCTAGTGCCTGGCACACATTAGTAGCTCACTAAATATGAGTTGAATTAACGAGTGAATAAACATCAAGTCCTGGGCACAGTTCAATCAGTGACAGCTAATATTGCTAATCAAAATGCCTTTTTAAAACTTTTTAATTTACAGTTTTTATCAACAAAAATGTTCTTATTTGACTCTTGGTCCAAAGGCACTTTCTTCTCAGAACCAACTTTTTTGTTGTCATATTATCACGTAATAGGGAGAATTATGTATTTATTTATTTTATTTTTATTTTTTTGTGGTACTCGGGCCTCTCACTGTTGTGGCCTCTCCCCTTGCTGAGCACAGGCTCCAGATGCGCAGGCTCAGCGGCCATGGCTCATGGGCCCAGCTGCTCCGCGGCATGTGGGATCTTCCTGGACCGGGGCACAAACCCGTGTCCCCTGCATCGGCAGGCGGACTCTCAACCACCGCGCCACCAGGGAAGCCCAAGAATTATGAAATCAGATACTGTAAGAAAAGTACCAGCATCCGGCACTGGCACATACCTTTGTACCCTAAAATATTTGCCCGTGTCCTGTTTCAGTGATACATTGGAGAAGAAATGCTCCTTGTCTCCGTTTGCCATTCCTCATTTTATTGAGAACATATTTTTCCCATAACTAACTTCATACCATGATGGAAAAGGAAAACTATATCTTAAAACTCAACATTCTTGCAAAAAATATGTTTGTAGAGGCAAACATCACAACATGAAAAATTTCAAATTAAAACGTCCATTTTCATTTTAGTTCCAATAGCATCAAAGTCATTTGCTAATCAAGTAGGAGTGGGACACTGATCGTGCCTCCACATGAAATGCACCTCCTTGTAGTGCAGACACACAGGTGCACTGCTTAGTCATTCTGGCCCACTTCATTGATTGGTGCTGGTAGCCACACCATCAGTCCCACTGGGGAAGTAACCCTGGTGACCAGCATTGGTAATGGAGGCAGCTGGAAGAGTTAGTGCCACTGAGCTGAGATCCAGGGACGATAAACGGACCCAACTGCAGGCTCAATTATGTCAGAGAAGGGGGATTCTGAAAAAGTAGCCACTGATGTGGTCCACACAATTAATCAGCCCATTTAATTGAGATTCATCCCCAATTCTTCCTTCTGTTTTCTCAGTTTGAATTCCTCTCCACATCACTTAGGTGGCGCTGTGATTCACTTATACTAAATCATCTTTTTAAAACCAGGTCCTTCATAGTCGCGATTTAAAACTTTCGAGTTTTATTCAGATTTGGTCCCTTTGAAAGCCAACTTCAGACTGCTCTTTAAAATATGAATAATTTTCACCCCCTCAGCCAATCAGGTCGACCCCTGCCACATTCTTTTGAGGTGCGTGTTCCCCCAGGATTGCCTCCAATGCTTTTGCATCTTTGAAAAATAGCTGTAATAAAAATTCAAATACAATCAAAAATGAACATAAATAAAACACAATTTCCTCCAAATGATTATGAAACACTAAACCTTCACTCCCCTGTCTTCCTGCCTGTCAAGAGTGCCGCAGCGTATATCCTTGGGGTGATGGGACTGCTCTGTGTTCCCCTGCAGAGTCTTCCATGGGCGCTGCCTTGACAACGGAGAATGCCCGGAAGCCTGCCAGCTCTCAGAGAATGTCGATCTCTCTTTATCCATCAAAGCACCAGGATGATTTCATCCATGGCGAGAAGGTACAGCCCTCCTCCTCAGAGGGCTCTAATTTTAGCAAAAATGCTGGGATGAAAAATCTGTCAGGACAGCAACAGGTGGGGGATGGAAGAGTGATTCACCTTATCCCACATGGATTTTACTAGTGCCCGAATCTTAGAAAAACGCACTGTGGCGGTAGATTCACTCCTCGTCAACCGTCCACCCACCTCAGCTGTCCCCATTCCCTGCCAGTCCCCAATCCCCTGCCTTAGTAACCACAGAGATACCTGGAGTGGGTCTTTGACAGTGGTTGACATGCACAGAATCCCCTGGAAGGAATGTGGAAACACAGGTTGCTGGGTCCTGTAGAGTTTGATTCAGTAGCTCTGTGGTGAGGCCTGAGAACCTGCACTTCTTTTTCCCCCAACTTTATTAAGATATAATTGAGAGAATTTCCTGGTGGTCCAGTGGTGAGGACTCTATGCTTCCATTGCAGGGGACACAAGTTCTATCCCTGGTCAGGGAACTAAGACCCTGCAACCCGCAGAGTGGCCATACAACAACAATAATATATATATATATATATATATATATATGTATATGTGTATATGTGTATATGTGTATATATGTGTATATGTGTGTATATGTGTGTATATATATATATATAACTGACATATAACATTGTGTAAGTTTGTTACACAACTTACACAATGTTGTAAGTTTTTTATACAACATCATGATTTGATATACATATATTGCAAAATGATTATCACAATAAGGTTAGTTAACACATCCATCACCTCACATAGTTTTGTGTGTGTGTATGTGTGTGATGAGAACTTTTAAGATCTATAGTCTTAGCAGCTTTCAAGTGTTCGATACAGCATTGTTAACTATAGTTATCATGCTGTACGTGATATTCATCTTATAATGGGAAGTTTGTACCCTTTGACCACCTTCACCAGGACTATTCATCTTATAATGGGAAGTTTGTACCCTTTGACCACCTTCACCGATTTCCCCCAATCCCCAAACCTGGCAACCACCAATCTACCCTCTGTTTCTATGAGTTCAGTTTTGGGGGGATTCCACATATAAGTGAGATCATACTATTTGTCTTTGTTTGGCTTATTTCACTTAGCATAATGCCCTCAAGATCTATCCATGTTGTTACAAAAGGCAAGATTTCCTTCTTTTTTATGACTAATTAATATTCCATTGTATATATACAGGCATACCTCCAAGACATTATGGGTTTCATTCCAGACCAGGACCTTCCTGGACCGGGGCACGAACCCGTGTCTCCTGCATCGGCAGGCAGACTCTCAACCACTGCGCCACCAGGGAAGCCCTACATTTGCTATCTTTATATGGTCGTGGTTTGTGGCACCCCAAAACAATTACAATAGTAACATCAAAGATCACTGATCAGAGTCTAAGTAGACATTTCTCCAAATGTCTACATTTGGACATACAGATGGCCAACAGGCACATGAAAAGATGCTTAACATCACTAATTATTAGAGAAGTGCAAATCAAAACTACAATGTGGTATCACCTCACTGCAGTCAGAATGGCCATCATCAGAAAGTCTACAAATAATAAATGCTGAAAAAGGTATGGAGAAAAGAGAATGTTCCTACACTGTTGGTGGGAATGTAAATTGGTACAGCCACTATGCATGGAGGTTCCCTAAAAAACTAAAAATAGAGTTACCATTATGATCCAGCAATCCCACTCCTGGGCATATATCCGGAGAAAACCATAATTCGAAAAGATACATTCACCCCAATGTTCATTGCAGCACTATTTACAATAGCCAAGACATGGAAGCAACCTAAATGTCTATCAACAGATGAATGGATAAAGAAGATGTGGTACATATATACAGTGGAATATTACTCAGCCATTAAAAAGAATGAAATAGGGCTTCCCTGGTGGCACAGTGGTTGAGAGTCCGCCTGTCGATGCAGGGGACACGGGTTTGTGCCCCGGTCTGGGAAGATCCCACATGCCGCAGAGCGGCTAGGCCTGTGAGCCATGGCCACTGAGCCTGTGCATCCGGAGCCTGTGTTCCGCAACGGGAGAGGCCACAACAGTGAGAGGCCCGCGTACCGCAAAAAAAATAGAATGAAATAATGCCATATGCAGCAACATGAATGTACCTAAAAATTGTCATACTAAATGAAGTAAGCCAGACAGAGAAAGACAAATATCATATGATATCATTTATATGTGGAATCTAAAAAAAAAAACAAAAACAAATGAACTTATTTACAAAACAGATAGACCCACAGACATAGAAAGCAAACTTATGTTTACCAAAGGGGAAAATGAGATGGAGGGATAAACTAGGAGTTTGGGATCAACATATACACACTACTATATATAAAATAGATAACCAACAAGGACCTACTGTATAGCTCTACACAGTATAGTAACTATATTGGATATTTTTTAATAACTTATAAAGGAAAAGAATCTGAAAATATATACATATATGTATACATATATGTATATATGTATAACTGAACCACTGTGCTGTATGCCTGAAACTAACACATTATAAATCAACTATACTTCAGTTTAAAAAATAATTTTAAAAAATTTAAAAATTAAAAAAAAATTTAAAGATCACTGATCACAGATCACCATAGCAAATGTAATAATAATGAAAAAGTTTGAAATGCTGCAAGAATTGCCAAAATGTGACACAGAGACATGAAGTGAGCAAATGCTGTTGGAAAAATGGCACTGACAGACTTGCTCAATGCAAGGTTGTCACAAACTTTCAGTTTGTAAAAAACACAACATCTGTGGGATAGGGAGGGTAGGAGGGAGGGAGACGCAAGAGGGAAGAGATATGGGAACATACGTATATGTATAACTGATTCACTTTGTTATACAGCAGAAACTAACACACCATTGTAAGGCAATTTTACTCCAATAAAGATGTTAAAAAAACCCCACAAAAACCACAACATCTGCAAAGTGCAAAAGGGAGAAGCACAGTAAAACAAGGAATGCTTGTACCTGTTGGCCATTTGTATTTCTTCTCTGGAAATATGTCCATTCAGCTCCTTTGCCCATTTTTTAATTAGATTGCTTTTTGTATAAGTTCCTTATGTACTTTGGATATTAGCCCTTTATCCATGATTTGCAAACATCTTTTTCCTGTCCTGTAGGTTATCTTTTCATTTTGTTGATCATTTCTTTTTATGTGTAGAAGCTTTCTAGTTTGATATAGTCCTGCTTGATTATTCTTGCTTTTGTTTCTTGTGCTTTTGGTGTCATAGCCAGAAAATCATTGCCAATACCAATGTCAAGGAAAGCTTTTCCTAGGTTTTCTTCTCAGAGTCTTATGGTTTCATGTCTTTCACTTAAGTCTTTAACCCATTTCAAGTTAATTTTTGTGAGTGGCGTAAGATAGGAGTCCAGTTTCATTCTTTTGCATGTGAATATCCAATTTTCCCAGCATCACTTACTGAAGAGACTTATCTTTTCCCCATTGAGTATTCTTGCCTCTTTTGTCAAAAATTAGTTAACCATATATGTGTGAGTTTGTTTCTGGGCTCTGGCCTTGATCCATTCATAGTCTATGTGTCTGTTCTTATGCCAGTATCTTACTATTTTGATTACAAGTTTTGTAGTATAGTTTAAAATCAGGACAAGTGAGGCCTCCAGCTTTGCTCTTCTTTCTCAAGATTGGCTTGGCTATGTGGGATCTTTTGCGGTTCCATACAAATTTTACAATATTTTCTATTTCTGTAAAAACTGTCATTGGGATTTTGATTCTAATTCCAAAGATTACATAGAATCTTAGATTGTTTTGGGTATTATGGACATTTTAATAATATTAATTATTTCAATCCATGATTATGTGATATCTTTCCATCTGTTTGTGCCTTCTTCAAGTTCTTTCGTCAATGCCTTATAGTTTTCAGGGTACAGATCTTTCACTACCTTGGTTAAATTTATTCCCTAAGTATGTTTTTGTTTTGATGCTATCGTGAATGGGTTTGTTTTCTTTATTTCCTTTTCAAATACTTTGTTATCATTTAGTGTATAGAAATGTGCCTGATTTTTGCATATTGACTTTGTATCCTGCAACTTTACTGAAATTGTATATTAGTTCCAACAGGCTTTTTTTTTTCTTTTTGGTGGATTCTTTAGGGTTTTCTATATGTAATATGTCATTTGCAAAAAAAGACAATTTTATTTCTTCCTTTCCAGTTTGGATGCCTTATATTTCTTTTTCTTGCCTAAATGCTATGGCTAGGACTTCCAGTAATATGGTGAGTGGAAGTAGGGAAAGTGGGCGCCCATGTCTTGTTCTTGATCTTAAAGGAAAAGCTTTCAGTCTTTCACCATTGAGTATGATGTTAGCTGTGGGCTTGTCCTACATGTTTATGTTGCACTGCATTCCTTCTATACCCAATTTGTTAAAATCTGCATTTCTGACAAGTTCCCAGATGATGCTGATGCTGCTGGACTGGGAGCCATGCTTTGGGAACAAGTCATCTAACTTCTCAGAGACAGAGGTTTCCTTTATGGGACTCAGGTAGGAATGAGATTGTGCTGAGAACAATTCAAAATGCACTAGACCTAATCATGTCATATTCTATAGGAAGATCTTAGGGTTATGTGATTCCCAGGGAATTTTCTACACACACTCTCTCTCTCTCTCTCTCTCTCTCTCTCTCACACACACACACACACACACACTTATGCAGGAAGATGCATGGCACACTGGGAATAATTCAAAACAAGTTAGACACATGATGAATCCTTCCCCTTGAATAGCTCACAGACTAATGGAAGAAAAAGTACAAACATAAATAATTAGAGAACACTGTGAAAAATGCCTTAGAGAAAGTGTGTACCAAATTTGTGGGAGCCCAAAGAGTAAGTGATTAATTGCCCAGGGATGTTAGGAAAGTTTTCAAAAAAGGAGGTGACACTAGACCTGGCACTTGAGGGGTGTATGAGAGTAGAAGGTGAAGTAAGGAGTTTTCAGGCAATAAATGGAACAGATGTAAAAGACAGCTGAGACAGATGAAAAGCCTGGTGCTTTTCATCTGTTTGGAGATTGGTCTGTGTAGGTTCTTAAATGCCAGTCTGCAGAGTTGAACCTTGAAACAAACAAAAGGTTTTCAGGTCAGATCTGTATTTGCATGAGAGACCAGCTCACTATCCTTCTGGAATCATTTTTTGGCTCCAGTCCAGTTCCCTGAATCTGTCTGTAACCACCAAATCCATGCCGGAGTTTGAGAAAAGGTTGGCCACAGAAATCAATCAGATTCAATAAATTGACTGAGGAACTGGGACACAACACAGAGATGACCAAACAAGCTGCTATCTGGAAGCTACTACATACAAGAGTAAGCTCTGCCTAAGACCCAAGAAGCTCACACGGCCAGATATTGGCAGGAATTTTGACCTGGGCCACAGATCAGGTCTCCACGCCTGTGGGTGTTCTACTGATAATGAGGTTGTGAAGACTGTACCTGATGTACAGCCACTGAGCCTGACACAGATGCGAGTCAAGTGCATAATAATGGTAAAATGTTATAAGATAGCTACTACATGGGTATAAATTTTGCAGTTACAAGGTCAGATGTACAAAAATAGAACTTTAAAAAATTTATTTCCCTATAACTCAACCTACCTTAGCTCTCAAACTTTCATTTCACCTGGAGCAGAAAACTTTGTGTAGTCACTTCCAGGGAAACTCAATCCATTCAGTGTTCTCACCCTCTCCTTTTAACTTGTTTTTGCCCAGAGATTATTCCAATCATGGGGCCTCAAGTAGTAACCATGTGTCATTGGTAGACAGCATCTTTTCCCCAACTCCTTCTTCCATGGTCATATGCTGTGTCCACTACTAACACCTCTGGCTAGATGTTTTTACTTTGGGGGCACTAACCACACTGCAACTGCTGCTGAACTTTGCAGGCTCCACCCTGCTTTCTGGGCACCAGGGCCATACTGGTCACCTGCATCCTTCTTGTCTAGATGTCAAGGCCTCTCAGGTACAGAAGTGGCTGTACCCCTCTTAAGGACACAGGTTACTTTCTTTACTCTTCTACATTACTTCAGGGATGAGTAAACTTGATGGTTGTGGGCTGTCAATTCTTCTCTGCTTAAGTATACTTGAGCCATGTTTAATCTACTGGAGACCCAGTTGGTGCAGGGGGTTCTGGGTCTAAGAGGCTTTTTGTTTTCTCGGGCTTTACCCAGGAAGCAAAGCACAAGTACCCCTGTTCTGGATCTTCCCCCAGACTTCTCTGGGCTTTCTATTGTCTAACCTCTGCCATGAACTCATCCTGGAAGGTGTAGAATCCCCTCTCCATCACCAACCAGTTCTTGTATAGCCCCGCCAATCCACCTCCTACCACCAACTGATTGAACGTATGTCTATTTTAGAGCAGTAAAATCTGTTACTTAAAAAAGAAATTAACTTCAGCTACTTCCAAATCATTTGGATAATATACCACGGTTATTCATTTATTATTAAGTATTTACTATGTATCAAGTATGTTCTGGGGACTTAGGATATGGCAAGAAACCATACATAAAAAATCTCTGCACCATGAAGAAGTACACAAATAGCTTGAAGTCCTGAGGAGGGTTCAGAACCAGGATTGAGCTTCAGGATGATACGGAGCCAGGAACCTGGAAGTGAGTCACATACTAAGGAAACCAAATCAGGTTAACCGGTGGGCTGTCAGGGTAACAAGGATGAGTACAAGTAGAAATGAGCTGGAGAGGAATCCAGCTGGCTGGAATCCAAGTGTGTCTGTACAAGGTCTGTGGGGAATACATGAGAGGACACTCAATGACTTGTTTGTCACTACTCTTCTGCCCCCAGGAGCTGGACATTTTCTCATCTCCTTTATCCTTACCTTCCTCCTTTTAAGTGTCCAGCCATCCAGGTCAGACATATTGGAATGGTCTTTGATTCTTTGTGAACTCTTGAGCCCTGTCCCCCACGTCCCACATAACCCGTCTGCTTCCTTAGTTCCACCTCTGTTGCTCACATCTGGGTTCATATCCTTATTTTTCTCTCCCTTGAACAATTATTAAAACTTCTCAAATTATCTTATTACCACTCATCTTTTCACTTGCTAGTCTTTTTGATGAACTCCTATAAAATCAGACTTCTTAAACGATAGAATTGATCCGTATCTGCTGGACCCCCAACTTCAGTGGCCTCTTCTGCCTCCAAAATCAAGTCCCCCGTCTTGCCCTGTCATTTCAGACATTCTGTGAAATGTCCCAATCTACATTTTAAATGTTATCTTTTCTTACAAACATGTGCTGTATTGTACAGCCAAGTTGGATTAATTTTGACTCCTGAATCTATTTTCTGTCTTGATTTACTTATGCTCTTCTCTCCACCTGGGACACCTTCCCCACCCTTTCAACTTCACTTTGCATACATAACCCAACCTTGCTTAAAGGCTCATGTTAAATTCCACCCCTACAAAACGTCTTCCTAATTTCCCTGTAAATTAAATGTTCTCCATCTACTTCTCCAGATTCACTCTCTACCCTTGTCCACTGTGCTGGGTGCCTAGGAGGCTGACCTGCATAGATTGTGTCATTTACCCTCTGGCTTCTAATTGGGTTTGGCCAATGGGACAATATCAGGGGGCAATAGAGAGAGAAGTCAGGGTATTTACTGCCCTGACACCCTTCCTGTGTGGCCGCAGGTAGCTGAGACTGCGCTCCATACTGAAGGCTGCCACTCCCGTCAGAGGCCCCTCTCTACAGTTTCTGCCTTTTCAGGTCTAGGGGTAGTAATTGTGCTCTGCTGTTGCTAACCCTGCAGTGGTTTACCATTTTTGTTTGTTTCTATTAATTTGTCCCATTCCTTTGTATGGAATTATTGCATGAAATGTTCCTCAATTATTCCTTTTGGAGGTTCCATCTGTTTACTACCAAATGTCCTGACTGGTATACCCCAGACTAGATACAATTACTCTCTCCTTTAAATCCCTTCTCTCTTAGGGTACTTTCTGTAGTCGTAGAGCACTTATTGTCTGTCAGTCACTATTCCGGATGCTGGGAATACAGTGATGAGCAATATAGATAAGCCCTTGCCACCTTGAACTAGAATAATGGAACTAGTATTTAATAAGTGATTACCTCATGGCAGGCTCTTTTAAAAGTACTTTACATGTAGTAAATCACTTCATCCACACAACCACCTTGTGATATATTTTACAAATGAGAAAATAGAACCTCAGAGAAATTAAGTAATTTGCCTGAGGTTACACAGCCAAGAAGTAGCAAAGCTGGGATTCTAATCCACATGGTCTGACTCCAAAGCTCATATGTTGTCTCTTACTAGCTTAGTGTCCTTTGCAATGAGTAGTGCATACATGACACTCAGCACATTTGTTGGGTTGATTTGAGTAGATGGTCCCATTAGGAAAGGAAGAAACCAATGGAATTATGCTTTCTATAGGTTCAACAAAATTTTGATTTCGATAGCTTTCAAGAATAATTTGGTCTTCTTTATTTTGTATTATGTTTATCTGCAGTAGCAAGTGGTAAGAAATAGATCCTTTTCCCCATTTAACTGAGCTAAATAGCTGGTCACATGGCTGGATCTTCATCACGAAGAGAATTGTGTGCTCTAACCCTGGGCAGAAGGCAGCCTCGCTTGTGACATAGCAAGGCTCAATGGATAGTATTTGCAGCAAATGTTCAGGTACAACAGAATAGCGCCCAATTTGTAATCATTAATAGAAACCCGTGTAAGAGTTTGCCACAGCTGTGACTTCTTCTACTGGTGAATCATTCTGTTTGAAATATAATGTACCCAAAAAGCAGCAGAAACTGTAGTTAGAAATCACTGTAATGGCTTTCATGAAAGCCATTGCTAATTTAAGGCCCAATTAAAACTAGAAAACCAATTATTGCTGAATAACATAATTGCAAGAAAGTAACTTGAATTGCACGTATGTCAGTAATTAAGGAGGAAACTTTAATAAGAGAATCTGTTTGAACCATTACAAAGAGGGGCCAAAGAGTCTGAAGATCTGCTTCCTTTCTCCTTCAGGGTGGGTCACAGCAAGAAATGCCCCAGCCATTAGGTGCGGGCAGTCAGCTCTGAATCTTGTAAACATGCTGTGCTCTTACAACCTGGCTCACAAGGTCCTGGTAAGATAAATGTAGAATTTATGAGCAGGTTAATCCGATATCTGAGTCCACTTCCTATGAACATCAGATACATTGTTAGCTCTGAAAAATTAAATATCAGGAGGTGCTGTAAGTTAAATACTTGAGCTACTATAGAAAGCAGTTGGCAGTATAAATGTTGAATGCTGTATCTTTACAGTTCAAAGTCAGATTTTGACCTTGTGGTTAATTTTGCTGCACTGATTCTGTTGCTTGCAATGGAGTGACCAGGCTGCTGGGGTTATGGGCTTGGAGAGTTACAGACTGGGCACACCCAGTGTGTAAAATACTAAGAGTGCTACCTTGGGTAGGGCAAAGTGTAGCTCGCTACTGGCAAATGTCTGGTATATTTTGCATTATATCCCTGACCAGTGGAGGGCGCTAGCAGCACCTCTAGTAGCAGCACTCAGTATCTTGGGTAGGTGATTTCATTTCACTCTACAGGATATCAGGTGGTTTGAACTTTTACTGAAATACAGCAAGGCCACAATTCTCAAACTCTGTGCCTCAGAATCACGTAGAGGGCTTGTTAAAACACAGATGCTGGGCCCCAGAGTTTCCGAGTCAGTAGGTCTGGGAGGGGACCCTAGAGTTGGCATTTCTAACCAGGTAATGCTGAGGTTCCCAGGTGATGCTGAGGTTGCTGGTCGGGGGACCACACTCTGAGAACCAGTGAAATAGGGCATATGAGTCAGCTGTGTCCTCTGGCGAGGAGATGGAATTATGAGTGTGGAAAGTTTATTGGGGAGTAAGACCTCTAAAAAGAAAGAATAGAAGTGGAAGTGGGTGGGGGGGGGCAGTCTGACATGACGCCCATCTCACAAAATCTTGGCCCGTGGATGAAGGTTGCCCAGAGGAGTCCCTGTTGCGCAGAAATGTCAGGCTCTTGGTACCACAGTCACGCTCAGTCCCTGGCTGCAGCATCCCCAGAAGAGGCTAATGTTGGCCAAAGCTGAGGCGATCCTGAAGGAGTAAATAGCTGGAGGCTGTCAGGTGATCATGTTCTCTCCAAATCTGGGCAACGAGTCCTTTCTTTCTTTCTTTTCTTTTATTAATTAATTAATTAATTTTTGGCTGTGTTGGGTCTTTGTTTCTGTGCGAGGGCTTTCTCTAGTTGCGGCAAGTTGGGGCCCCTCTTCATCGTGGTGCGCGGGCCTCTCACTGTCGCGGCTTCTCTTGTTGTGGAGCACAGGTTCCAGACGCGCAGGCTCAGTAGTTGTGGCTCACGGGCCCAGTCGCTCCGCGGCATGTGGGATCCTCCCGGACCAGGGCTCGAACCCGTGTCCCCTGCATTGGCAGGCGGATTCTCAACCACTGCACCACCAGGGAAGCCCCACAAGTCCTTTCTTGAAGGCATATCTGAGTGATGCATCTTCGTGTCTACCATGGATACACGTATTCTCTGTGTACGGAGAAAGTGGGGTGACCTTGGTTGTGAGACTTGCAGGGAATTCAGCAGCAGTGTCCAGTAGGGAAGGGAGGGTGCTAGGAGACGACAGGACCAGGGTGAGAAGGACTGAGCAAAAAAGGTATAGCCTCCGATCCCCTATTGTGGGTTTTTAACCCTGCCTGCATGGTAGAATCACATGGGGAGCTTTGAAAAATAATGATGCCCAGGCCCCTGAGATTCTGATTAATTCAAAGAGGCCAAGAACTTGCATCACTACAATATCTTGGTAGGTCAAATCTAGTGGGTGAGGCCTGGCAAAAGTGGTGCAGCAGCTGGGTGACAAAGTCGTGGAGGACAGCTCATTTGGGAGAGGTGGAGTGGCTGGAAAGGACTAGAAAGGGGTCAGAGGCCTCACTTATCACACTGGGGTTCAGGTCCAGCCCCACTGGGCATCAAGAGTGTAAACTAAAGAAACAAAGCAGGGCTTCCCTGGTGGCGCAGTGGTTGAGAGTCCGCCTGCCGATGCAGGGAACACAGGTTCGTGCCCCAGTCCGGGAAGATCCCACATGCCGCGGAGCAGCTGGGCCCGTGGGCCATGGCCACTGAGCCTGCATGTCCAGAGTCTGTGCTCCACAACGGGAGAGACCACAACAGTGAGAGGCCCGCGTACCGCAAAAAAAAAAAAAAAAGAAAGAAACAAGGCAGAGCATAAGAGTAGTGGTAATAATAGGCACTATCTCTTGAAGTCCTTTGTGCCAGTTGTTTTACTTGCTTTATTTAATTTAATTTTTTTTGCCTATTCTTATTCATCTTGGCTCCAGGCAAGGTGCACCCAGTGAATGAAATGCCAGAACCTCAGAAGAAAGCAAGAAATCTTACTCTGTCAGCACTGGGATCTATGAAGGATCATTTCACTCAGCAATAGATAAGGGGCAACAGAGGGAAAAATTAATTTGGCTCAGAAGGAATAAAATAAACTACTGATCAACTCCGAAGACAGTATCACAATTGCCTAGACGTGTACACCCTTGATTCCTGTCCTGTTGTCCGTGTCTCCCCACTTAGGACCTGTGCTTGCTGTGCACTCAGCCTCCTACTGTCCTTGCACCCCATTTCCAGCCTGATGGGCACAGCCTGAGGCAGGGTGGGCCCCTCTTGTCCCAGTGCCCCAGGCCAGGTCCAAACTTCTAGGTAGTTTTGTTTTAGTTTGTGACCAAGAGGAAAAAAGAGACAAAGTTTGAGCATGTCTGAGCCTTTCTCCACTATCAGACATTGGAGAATAGTACCCGGAAGGCAGGGGCTAATGTCCACGGCCTGGTTCAGCCTCTCCTAGTCAGAGCAGGTAAGAATCTAAGAAAGAAAAACCTAGGACAATATCAGTGGTGGGGGGCAGGAGGGAGAAATGGGGGAACCAATTTGGGGATCCTTCAAAAGGCCTCCCACACATCTCCCCTTCCATGAAGAACCCAGACTCAGTTTTAGGGAGTGGGGTCTCTCTAAGTTCCGCTCTGGCCTAAAAAGGCCTGAGGCAGCAGGATGGCACGATTAGAGTGGGCCTAGTTCTCTAGGCCTAAGGAGAGGCTTAGAGTTAGATGGTTAATAAACCTTATGGACTGTCCTACTTGGAGTTATCTGGAATGGTCTAGAATGTTACAGGAGTTTCACACAGTCTTGACCTTCCCCCTTGCTTGAAACCTTCTGGAACTTTCTATCTACCTCCAGGTTCTGGGGTCCCGGGGAATGTTCTTGGCTGTGATATTCAGCAAGAGAAAATAAACTTGAGAGGTTTATGTCAAGGAGCCCTTGAGAAAGGTCCCAGCAACTACAGGCTACTAGTGTTTTTACAAACAAAACCCAAAAGAATCCCAACCCCTTGTGATGGAAACTTTGGTAGAATCTTGCTCCAAAGCCACTCTGTTATGCCCACCTCCTTGGTTGAGAATCACCAGTTTCTGTACATTTTATTAAGCTTTACTTCCTGTAGTTGGTTTTCAAAAATGTCAGACTTTCCCTCTTTCCAAATATGAAAAATAACATTAAACGTTCTTTTTTAAAAGTACCTACGCCAGTATACCCTGAGAAGACCATAATTCAAAAAGAGTCATGTACCACAACGTGCATTGCAGCTTTATTTACAGTAGCCAGGACATGGAAGCAACCTAAGTGTCCATCAACAGATGAATGGATAAAGATGTGGTACATATATACCATGGAATATTACTCAGCCATAAAAGGAAACGAAATTGAGTTATTTGTAGTGAGGTGGATGGACCTAGAGTCTGTCATACGGAGTGAAGTAAGTCAGAAAGAGAAAAACAAATACCGTATGCTAACACATATATATGGAATCTAAAAAAAAAAAAAAAAAGAAAATGGTCATGAAGAACCTAGGAGCAGAACGGGAATAAAGACGCAGACCTACTAGAGCATGGACTTGAGGACACGGGGAGCGGGAAGGGTAAGCTGTGACAAAGTGAAAGAGTAGCACGTACATATATACACTACCAAATGTAAAAGAGATAGCTAGTGGGAAACAGCCGCATAACACAGGGAGATCAGCTCTGTGCTTCCTGACCACATAGAGGGGTGGGATAGGGAGGGTGGGAGGGAGGGAGACGCACGAGGGAAGAGATATCAGGATATATGTATGTGTATAGCTGATACATTTTGTTATAAAGCAGAAACTGACACACCATTGTAAAGCAATTATACTCCAATAAAGATGTTAAAAAAAAAAGTACCTATGCCAGGAATTCCCTGGCGGTCCAGCGGTTAGCACTCTGGGCTTCCACTGCAGTGGGCCAGGGTTCAATCCCTGGTCAGGGAACTAAGATCCCACAAGCTGTGCGTGTGGCCAAAAAAACAAAAACAAAAACAAAAACAAAACTAATAGCACTTATACCCCCTCCTCCCTAGTCAAGGCGCACCAAGCCCGGCAGGTCTGAACCAGCGTGGGCTCAAATCTTGACCACCGAATTGTATGATTACTGCAAAGCCGTGACTAAGACCTTGCCCTGATCTCAAGGCTGGAGAGAACTGAATGGTTTCTAAGAGACCAAGTTGAACTAGCTGTGGGTTTATCCCAACTTATACAAGGATTTCACACAAAAGATTTAGTGCAAGAATTAGTATTAATATACAGAAGCACTTCTGGCTTTATTTAGACCCTGTACTCAGGCCCTCACCCTTCTGGTAGATCTCTTGCAATTCTTTTCCTATCCCACAGCTTTACACTCAGCCCCAGGGCACAAACGCCAAGGCACCTACCCTCTCACAGCCAACTCATGCCTCACTTGCAGCGACTCTGGGTCAAGACTGCCTGACACTACAGCTCTAGCCAAGTAAAGACCAACTGCCTGGCACAAATCAGAAAAAAGAAAAAGCCACATCCAGCTGTGAAGAAGGAATGGAGTTTCTACCATGTGCTTCCTGTTCCCCAGTTGTCCCCCTCTACTCCAAGCTCCCCAAATTCCCCACAGCCTCGAGCAGCAGCCTGTTTCAGGGAGTTGGTCTGGGGGTTCTAAACAGGAGTACGGGCCACACTTAGGCGACTCAAACTCTCAGTTTGCTGCTTTACTTCTGGGAGGGAATGGGCTGCACAGTAAAGGATGGGGCTGGCTGGTAAAGGGATGACCAGGTGACAGGCACATGGTCCAGGATGAACTTGGCCCAGCTAGCAGCGTGTTTTAATCACTGAGCCCATCCGAATTGTGGATGATAAAGCGTGACAGACCTCACAAGAGCAAATGGGGTGCTCTTCTGCCATCGTGCCCACGGAGTAACTTCTCCAAGGTCCTCATCAGATAAGCATGGGCACTGGAACTCCTGACCTTGCTTTCCCACTGCTACAGGACCACAGAACGGGGAGTGGGGTGTGGGGCTGACCACAGAGAAAGGCGAGGTTTCCACACCCCACATCCTCACCCTGCAGCGGGTCTCACGTGGGGCTTGGAGAGCTCCCAGGAAGACAAGGTTCGTACAACCGCAGAATTTTTCTTCTGGCAGCCAACAATCGGCCATACTGCAGCTTTCAAGGTTACAGAGGAGGCCCACGGTACAAACGTGGGATAGCAGCAGATGATTCTTGCTCACAGTTTGCAATAAAGCCAGAGCAAGTGTTCTATAAATTTATAACACCAGGAAAGAAACCTCAAGCACCCGAGAGAGTCCAGAAAACCTTTCACTCTCGGGCTTTTGGGAGTCTTCATCATGGCGCCTCTCTCTTGGGCATCGGAAACCTTCCTTTTGTGCAGGATGGGCAGGGATGTGCAGGTCTACTGCTAAGTGGGGAATAGGACGGGAGGGTAGTTCCTTTGGACCCTGGCGGAGGTAGACTATGTAAGGCGAAGGGCTCAAGAAGAAGGAAAGGCCATTTTCTTGGCGCTGGCTGGGAGCGGGGGCTGCTGCTCTCCTTCCCTCCTTTTTGGGATTAAAAACGAAAGCCCACGGTGATGAAGACTGTGTCGGGAAGGACGTCGAAAGCCGCGTCTGCGGCTCGTCCCAGCGTTAGATCATCTTGGCCCGGCCTCCAGACACTGGCGAAGGCCTCCCCGGACCTGCCCAGCGCAGCTGGGATCCAATGGCTGGCGGCAGCAGCGGAACGTGGGGCTCTCGGCGTGCCTCCCCAGCCCCAGGGCTGTGCGGCTGCCGGCCGGGCACAAGCACGGTCTGGTAGCTGCCGCATCTCAGCGCGTCCTCGTGGCCGAGGAGGCCGAGGTCGTGGGCACTGCTGCAGCGCTGGGCATGCGTGCGGGGCTGGGGCGGCAGCGGAGGAAGCGCGGGGTCGGAGGTGGCGGGAGGTGCGTGCAGAGGGCCCCTGGGACCCTGGCGGGGTTCGTGGAGCTGCGGGGGCCCCACAATCTCCAGGGTCACAGCCGGCCACTAGCTAACTCTTGAAATTGCTCTAGGAGGAAGGCGACGCCATCACGTTTTCCGAAGAAACTGGAGACTCAGGGTTTACAGAAGTCACCCAAGGATGTAGGTGATGCGCCACCCGAGCGCCTTAGTCAGGAAGCCGCACCCTTCCTTCGCGGTGAGCGAGACAAATGAAGGGAGGGCCTGCGGGGCTGGTAACTTTTGAGCAGCAAGGCAGTTTCCAGAGGGAGCTGGTGTGACAGAGGCGTCTAAGTCCTAGATGTTCCAGCCAGGATTGGTTTAGACCTGGGCAAAGTTGAGTTTTCAGGGAAAGGGACTTGGGCAGTATCTCTGCTGACCGGCTGGGGAAAATGGGAGCCATGGACCTGTAAATCTCAGTCCTAAAATGGGAGTGGAATATTTACAGTAGTTCCTGCTTCTCTGCCTTCTCCTTTCCGAAGTTTCAGTTACCCTTGGTCAACGGCATCTAAAAGTATTAAATGGAACATTCCAGAAAAAAAAAACATGTTTATTCATAAGTTTAAAATTGCACACTATTCTGAGAAGGGTGATGAAGATTCACCATTGTGTTCTGATCCTTGTCGAGTGTCCCACGTGTTAGTCACTGAGTAGCCGGCTAGGTTATCAGATCGACTGTCTCAGGGTGCAGTGCTTGTGTTCAAACCGTCCTTATTTTGCTTAACAATGGCCCCAGAGGCAAGAGGAGTGATATACCAAAGCCCTAGGGTGCTTCCTTTGGGTAGAAAGGTGAAAGTTCCTGACTTAAGGAAAGAAAAATGATCTATGCTGAAGTGCTAATATCTATGGTAAGAAGGAATCTTTGATCCTGTGAAGTTGTGAAGAGGGAAAAGGAAATTCTTGCTAGTTTTGCTGTCAAACGTCAAACTGCAAAAGTTATAGCTGCAGTGTGCGATAAGTGTTCAGTTAAGATGGAAAAGGCATCACGTTTGTCAGATATTTTGAGAGAGAGACCACATTCACATAATTTTTTTTACAGTATAATTGTATTTTTTTTTACAGTATAATTGTTTGCTATAATTGTTTTTTATTAGTTCTTGTTGTTAATCTCTTACTGCGCCTAATTTATAAATTCAACTTTATTATAGGTATGTATGTAGAGGAAAAAACAGTATTTGTAGGGTTTTGTACTATCTATGGTTTCAGACATCCACTGGGGGTCTTGGAATGTATCCCCTGTTGATAAGAGGGCCTGTTGTAGTCTTAATTATAGGGAGGGAAGATCCTTGATTAGTTTTCTATGGCTGCTGTAAAAAATTACTGAAAACTGGGTGGTTTAAAATAATAGAAATTAATTCTCTTGGGTTTGGGAGGATAGTAGTCTTAAATCAAGCTGTCAGTAGGGTCACACTCCCTCTGGAGGCTCTAGGGGGAATCCTTTCTTGCCTCTTTAGCTTCTGGTGGCTGTGGGCATTCCTTGGCTTATGACCACATCACTCTAATCTCTGCTTCTGTCTTTACATCACCTTCTCCTTTATGTGTTTTCTCTTCTTGTGTCTCTTATGAGGACACTTTTCATTGGATTTAGGGCCCACCTGGGTCATCTACTATGATCTTATCTTAAAATTCTTAATTTAATGATATCTGCAAGGACAGTTTTTCCAAATAAGGTCGGATTTATAGGTTCTAGGGATTTGGACATCTTTCTGAAGCCCACAATCCAACCTACTCCAATTGTTAAATGCTTTCTGGGAAATCAAAGGTAAAAGACACAAAAAGCAAATTTTGTTCATGTATGGATGAGATATTTTCTAAAAAATCATAATGAAATAGTTCACTGTGGACTCTGAAGCTCAGATTTGACAAGTAATGCTTTTGGTAAATACTTTCAAAGACGCCCATCAGCACTTCCTCCCAACTGTTCTCCCTGTCTTTGTGGGAGCATGTGTACGTCAGGAGGTGGGGTTTATTCCCCTCCCTGCAATACCTGGCCAGGCCTTGGGATTTGCTTTGAGTAACAGAAGGCTGTGGAGGTTGACCTGGACTTCTGAGCACTGGCCGGAAGCTGCCTGGCAACTTTTGCTTCGCCCCTTGGGACCCAGCTGCTTTGTAAAGAAGCTTGGGCCAGGCAGCTGAAGAATGTGGATAGAGAGAGAGGGACCCAGACAGCTCCCACCTGTTCCAGTCACAACCTCAGATGCGCCAGGCATATGAGTGAAGGCATTTTGGATTTTCTAGCTGAGATCCTAGCTGAACACAGCCACAGACTGATTCTAGCCAACACCACGCGGAGCGGAAGAAACTTCCACCTGCGTCCGGACAAGGTACAGAATTGAGAGAAATAACAAATTGTCCTGTCAAACCAGTGAGTTCTGGGGCAGTTTTGTTACAATAGATGACAAAAACAATGTGGTAGTTTGTATCATTCAGAATGTTTTTAAAAAAATCATTACATGGGCTAAGGAAAATGATAATAGGCACTGTGTAAGGAGAAAAATGTTTTGATATTGGGAATGGAAGCTCTTAGTGATTTGCCTTGGCTGTTGTTAAGGATCTGAAAAGTAAGTATGCACAGGACACAGAGAACATGAAGCTGTGTGGAAGGAAGCATCTCACGTGCTTGCGTTTAGGAAATATAGCTTTGGGAAAGATTACTTTAGACAAACTGACTTTAAGTTCTGGTTTTATTACAAATTTACTACATGACCTTGACCTTGGAAAGTCACGCATTCTCTCTGAGCCCCGTACAGGAAATTCCTGTGGCTGATAATAACCATTACTAATTGTCACGCCCCTGATATATGCTAGGCCTGCAGCAGGTGCCGTCCTGCATGACTGTTTATTTTCACCACAATCTTACAAGGGATATCATCCTCATTTTCAGATCAGGAAGCAGTGGTTTCAGTAGTGGTTTCGGGTTAGTAGTCTGCCCTAGATCACATGAGGGTGGTAGGGAGAAAGGAATAAGCAGATATTCAAAACCAGGCAGTTAACTTCAAATCTGTGCTTTTTCTGCTGTGCTGCACTCGTGGGCTCACTTCTCCCTTTTTGGTTTGAGGCAGGTATCAGCCTAGTCATTTGAGCTGGTCCTACTGGGCATTTACCATTCATTGAGGCTCGTGGGCAGGGTTCACGAGCATCTATAAAACCACCACTGGATAGTCTTTACAGCTTTTAAATACATGCCTTTCTCATTGTCAGTTTCTCAGCATCATTTCTGTGTCTCCCCTTCGCTTACCCCTAATCAGCAGCTAACTGCTAGCGATTTTTATTCTTTGCCATGTTTCTTTTATCTGCCACCTCCACCCCCTATCTGACTTTATCCTGGCTTGGCCTGGCACCATCTTTTGCAAGAAGCTCCTATCTGCCTCATCCTCAGTCTCTCCATCAGCCCATTCATCCTTCACACAGCCACCAGAGTTATCTTCCTACACACAAGTTGGAGAATGTCATTTGCTTGTTCAGAAAACTTTAATGGCTTTTTATTGCCAGTAGAATAAAGAAAAATTTTTAAAAATTTTTAATTTTTTAAAAATTAAATACATGTTATATGAATAACATGTATTTATGGCTAATGGTAGCTGTATTTACTAACTGAAACAAAACAAAATGGCATCCAACCTTTTCTATTCTCTTTGTCCTGCAGTGTCTGAGGCTACAAGTATCAGAGGCTCCTCGCCTGAGATGAAGGAGAGCTTTTGTTTACCGATCACAATAGTATAGTCGAGGCCGTCTACCAGAGTTTGCTTTTGTTAGTTTACATCTCCCTGTGAGTGGTAAACTCCAGTGAGGGGAGATTGCTATGAAGGCGTTCAGGGTTTTTTTTTGTGTGTGTGGGGGAAGGAAAGTATTAATGAAACACTTGCTTTATTATTATTTTTTTATTACTACCACTCTTGACAATGAGAGTGCACAAGAAACTGTTGCTCCTTTATCTTCAATCTCAAGGCAATGGCTCATCGCTGCCTTGCTCTTGCCTCCCATTTGTGTTGATATACATATTTTTTAAATTTATTAAAAAATTTTTATTGTAGTATAGTTGATTTACAATGTTGTGTTAGTTTCAGGTGTACAGCAAAATGAATCAGTTATACACGTACATATATCCACTCTTTTTTGTATTCTTTTAGGTCATTACAGAGTATTGAGTATTGAGTAGAGTTCCCTGTTCTATACAGCATGTCTTTATTAGTTATCTTTTTTTTTAATTTTTGAATTTTATTTTATTTATTTTTTTATACTGCAGGTTCTTATTAGTCATCCATTTTATACACATCAGTGTATATATGTCAATCCCAATCTCTCAATTCATCCCACCCCCACCCCCACCCCCCACTGCTTTCCCCCCTTGGTGTCCATACATTTGTTCTCTACAGTTGATATACATATTTAAAGTTACTTTTCGATAAGACTGGGTACTTTTCTATAAGATTCACTTCTAACAAATGATGAAACTCATTTAGTAAAGACCCAATTCCAGAAGTTTCACTAGCCTGGTCCTTTCTAGAACTTCCCCATAGAGAAGCACCAGGTTAATCATAGCTATCCTTGCTCGAACCTTCCCTGGAGCAGGGATGATCCTTTGGGTTTCAGTGGGCTTTCATACTGGACAAGAGCCCCTCCAGTAAGCAGAAAGAAAACAGTTGCTATTAATATTAAAAAGTAGAATCTAAGTTGGTGTTGCCAAGAAAATATATTAACAATGCGAGTCATTTTGATTATTCAACCTACACAAGAACCTGCTTGGAAGCCCTACTTTTCAGGCATGGGCAGTTTTAGGTCCCAAGTGGGAGTGACTGCGATATGGGGAGGAAGCTGTGAACAAAGATGAGAATGGCCAGAACATGAATTCCCAAATAGCTTTGCATTCTAAAGCAACAGCTGCTAAAGGAACAGAATTTTTTTGATGTTTTATACTCTATTCCAGGTTTTCCCCAGAATTCTCAATATCGAGGACCCTTTTAGTGATTGACACCTTCCTCATGTACCCAGTTTAAAAACTATCTCCAAAATAACTCTATTAAGTTATTATATACAGAATATAATTCTATTCTCTTAATAATTCTATTAATAAAGTGTGTGTATATATATATATAAATCAAACAACAGCAACAACACGTTTGTCAGTCCAAATGTCTAATGAATGGGAGAGTTGATACACTTTGAGCCAATCACAAACTTTTTGTTGTCTTTGACTTGTGCAGATGTATTATTTGATTTTCATTGGGCCTTCAGAAACATAAAAATGCTTAAGGACTCCCATTTGCACTTTCCTTAGGTGATAGGAAACCCTAGAATTTGTAACAGGTTATTTTATAATCTTTCTAAATAGGAAGTAACCATCCCAAGATATTGAAAAAGGTTAAGTGTACAGTTTTGGGTGATACAAGGTTATGTGATCAACTTCTACTCAATGCTGGTCAAAGACACACCAAAGATAATAGAACTATGAGCACTTAAAACTAACTTGTGCTGACGCGTTAGGAGAAATTTATGATTTCATTTCTAGAAATAGGATAAAGAAATGAAATAAAGTCTAATTCCAGTGTGTAAATTAGGGAAATCAACCTCTTCCAGTTTGGTCCTGATTCACTGCTTTCTATTTGACATGCTCAAGAGCATGGTCTTCCCTTTAATTCACATTGTGAAATAATTGCCCTGGTGGAAACCAGGAACATGCAATGTAATATATTAGTTTTACTCAATGACTCTTGAGAGGTTATACCTCAATTAACAAATCCTCAGGGAAAGAGGCAGTGTTGAAAAAAAATGTGTTCCAATCTCATCTTCATAAATCAAGCCAGGCAGAACTGCCTCTAGGCATTTGGCAAGGCAGAAACATCCCTCAACAGAGTGGCTCTCAGCCCTGCCCAGCGGTAAGCAAACAGGGCCACTCTTCAGCAAATATATGAAGTATTTCAGCCTTCTCTGTGTCTCCACCTTCCATGTTCTGTTACCTCTTAAGATTGCCCCCTCCCCTGACTTAAGGCATCCTACACCCTCTTGTTTTTCCTTCTCTTCCATCAGAAACGGATTTTGTAACAATTTCATTAATCTTGATTTAATGTGAATGAATTTGCATGGATATGGAAATTCAAGCAGGTTTTGAAGTCAAGCCTTTACCAACTTTGAGAATCCTGGGACTTGGAACTGTTTTGCCATGGTATCCCCAGCATCTTTCTCAGTGCCTGGTAGATAGATAACAAACTGTTGTTGAATGAACAATGAAAGGCATAGTTCCCTCTCACTTGAAGGAATTCAAGCTGAAGGGGTGAGAGAGGGGAAGGCGTGGTGGAGCTTGAATGTTCGGAGGCTTAGGAAGGTGGGTGAACTGAAATTCCAGTAGGTCTCCTCTGATGATGACCTGACAGTTCCTGTAAGGTGTCTGATGGGTATGTCAGAGACAGGTGGGTTTCTTCTCCTTCCTCCCACACCCCAGCCTTTTGTGTGTCTGGGGAAAACAATGAGTGACTGTAGATCCTGAGTGCCGGGACTTCCTTTTATAGTTATTTTGCTACAGGTAGCACCAGCTACATCATTTGCTGGGTCCAAGAAAAAATGAAAATGAGGGGCCCCTTGTTCAAATTTTATTAAGAATTTCATGCAAGTCAAACCAAGACTGAAATGCCACCTCTCACTCACTAAAATGGCTATAATAAAAAAGATGGACAATAACAAGTGTTGGCAAGGATGTGGAGAGATTGGGACCCTCCTACACTGCAGGTGGAAATGTAAAATCTACTAACACTTTAGAAAACAGTCTGGCAGTTCCTCAAAAAGTTAAACAGAGTTACCATATGATCCAGCAATTCTAATGCTAAGTATGTACCTGAGAGAATTGAAAACATATGTTCACACAAAAACTTGTATGTGAATCTTCATAGCAGCATCATTCATAATAGCCAAAAAGTGAAAACAACCCAAATAACCATCAACTGATAAATGGATAAACAAAACATGAATATATCCATGCAATGGATACATTATATCCATACAGTGGAATGTCATTCACAATAAAACCGATCGAAGTACTGATACATGCTACAATATGAATGAACCTTGAAAACATGCTATATGATTCCATTTTAATGAAATGTTCAGAATATGCAAATCCTTAGAGACAAAGTAGATTAATGGTTGTCAGGGCCTATGGGAGGGGAGAAGGGGGAATGACTGCTAATGGATACAGAGTTTCTATTTGGGGTTGATGAAAAAGTTCTGGAACTAGGTAGTGGTGATGGTTGCACAAGCTTGTAAATATACTAAAAACATTGAATTGTATACTTTAAAAAGGGGATTTTTATGGTATGGGAATTATATCTCAATAAGAAAAATATTGAGAATTTCAAGACAGTAAGAGCAGAAAATGAAGCTAAGTGAAGAGCCCTTCTGAGTTTGGGGATTGGGTGTCTGCACAGGTGTGGCCCAGGAAGCCAGCTCCCTCTAAGCAGTCTCTTAAGCCCTCTCACTCTTTGCCTCCTCTTTTTCAACCCATATTGCATACAGCATTTTCTCCCAATTTAGTGCTGTGTTAGGTGTGGTGTATCAACCAGTTGACAACAGAGTGAACAACCAGTTGACAACAGAGTGAACAGCCATCCTGGTTTGTCAGGGAGTGGGGGGTTTCCCAGGATGTGAAATTTTCAGTGCTAAAACTGGGGAAAATCCCAGACAAATTGAGATGAGTTGGTCACCTTAGTGGTCAGTGAACAATATTTATGCTGTCATTTCTCCTAATTAAAATCCTGAGACACATCTCCAGATCTGTTATGTCTATCAGTGATGATGGCAGTGAGGTATGGAGAATTGGCTCCGGGCCCCATAATCACCTTGGTGGTCTGCAGAAATGCAGAATCTGAGGCCCCCTCCTAGGCCTATTGAGTTAGAACCTGCGTTGTGACGAGATCCTCAGGTGACTCACATGCACAGTAAAATATGGAAGACAAAAGACAGCTGAGCAGACAGGAGATCTGGGTTCTGGTCCTGGATTTGCCACTAGCTGGCTTTGCAACCTTGGGCAAATTGCTTAACTTTCTGGCTCTTAGTGTCTTAACCTGTGAAATGTGGGAGTTGGATTCTTAAAGCTAGTAGTTAACAGACATCTAAACATTTGTTAAACTTGTAGCATCTGAATTTGAACAACCCATATCTTCCTGGCTCTGAAATAAGACAGCTCTGCTTTGGTCATTTACTAGCTTGATAACTTTGGTTGAGTGTCTTTCAATTTTCTCATCAGGGCTGTTGCAGAGAGTAAGTGAGATAAACAGCATTTACAAAGTGCCTGGCTTGGGGTAGAGCCACTTTACATGGCAGCTTAGAATCTAAAGTTCGAGAATGTGCCATTAGAATAAATCTTCATTAACATAGTTGGATCTGGATGTCTTTTTATAATTGCAAGAATCCTTGTGTCTTGAAGAACATGTAGAAACTAAGTGTTGGGTGGGAGGATGTATTTAACACCAGATTTCTTATTTAGATTGTTTTAGCTTGGAGGTTACTTAAAAATCCAGTCTACATCTACCTAACATATAGCTCTTGAGTCTTAGGATAGAGTCATCAGTTACAAAGATTAAAAAAAATCAGGAAAAACATCTTCAAACAGGGTGCATCAATATGGTTTCCATGGTTAAGCACGCTAAGCTTTGATCTTAGAGAAGGAATGGTGACAGAAGTTCAGTGCTTGGGGTCTGCTGTGCAGGCTGGATTTTACCAGTTGACAGGGGCATGTGACAGTTTTGAGTCTCCAAGGTCTTTGTTGGATATTTTTTTGTTGTTCTTTGGTCCCAGCATTCCATCAGATTTATATGTTGGAGATATAATTAGCTGTAGACTGATTGCAAAGAATCAGCCATAATTTAAAAATATAAATTAACATAAAATGGCAAGCATTAAAAGTTAATGTTAACTTGATGCTCATTTATTTTTGCATCCAAATGAGCCTTATTAAGTTACTTAGTCCATCTGAACATCAGGATTTTCTCTCGTATGCTAAGTTGTGATATCAGTTTCTTATATGCTAAAGTCTGGTAACAGTTTTGAAAAACGCAGGCCCAATCTGCTGTTGATATTCAATTTTCAGTTTCTTCTGTGACCTGGATTAAATAGGTACCACTATACAGTTTGGCATATTAAAGTTCAGAGTCTAAATATAGTCTTTATATTTTCAAAAGGGCTTTCTGATGGAAATTATATTTTGACTGTCAATGCCCTGTGGTTTCCTTCACTGTCAGCACAATCAATAACTTTGGGCAGGTGGATGGAGTACAGATGGAAAAGGAATGTATGGAAATGTAGCGGACCTGTGAGATGTGGGCTTAAAAAAGCAAATCAAGCCAATTGGTTTAGAATTATGATGGTTGGCTTTCTAATGCATATTCAGAGAAGGCTGAAAAAATGTATGAAATTTAATTGTACCATAAAGCTGTCACAAGAAAATATATACTGCATATCAAGTAGGGAAACACTTCTTCTGGAGAGTTAATCTGTGAAAGTTAAAAAAATATTTAAAGAATGTTATAGCTGAATAAATAACAGAAGAAGTAGGTGGTGCTAGGGCACAGCTTTTGGAATAAGAAAAGAATTGCACAAATTCAAATTCAATAGGAGAAACATATTTGATATTTCATAGGTACTAGAATTTACCCATTGAATATGTAGAAGAAATTTGGAAAAAGAGTTTAAAGAGTGAGACTATTTTAACATTTCCTAAACCAAAGGTTTAAGAAAAGGTATCAACAATATTTAGATAACCATTAATATTGTGATGCTATGTGCATCAGTATCAATGAGTGGAGTTTTGTTCCTTTGTATTGAAAACCCAGTGTTTCTATAAGCCAGACTGAAAATGACTAGAAATACCTGATACTTCATCTAGTGGAGTTGCCTCCTCAAAGTTTAATGTGTGAATAAATCACCCGGGGGTTCTTCTTAAAATGAAAAATTTTTGCACTTAAAAAAAGTTTTTTTTGAATTTTATTGTTTATTTTTTTATACAGCACGTTCTTATTAGTTATCTATTTTATACATATTAGTGTATATATGTCAATCCCAATCTCCCCATTCTTCCCACCACCACCACCTCCCCCACCACCGCTTTGCACTTTTTTTATTGAGGTAAAACGCACACACACACAAAAAATCATTAACTGTTTTAAAGTGTACAATCAAGTGGCATGTAGTACATTCAAAATGTTGTGCCATCATCACCTCTATCTGGTTTCAAGACATTTTCCCCATCAAGGAAACCCTATACCCATCAAGCAGTCACTCCTCATTTCTACCTTCCCTGAAACACTGGCAATTACCAATCTCCTTTTTGTCTCTATGGATTTACCTATTTTCCATGTTTCAAATAAATGGAGTCACACAATATATGACCTGTTTTTGTCCGGTTTCATGCACTAAAATGCAGATTTTGATCTGGGACATGTCGGAGCAGAGCCTGAGGTCTTTCTGGTGTGCATTTCTGGTGTACTCCCAGATGATGCTGGTGCTGGTGGTATAAGGATGGTGCTTAGATGGGGCTGGGACTCCTAGGTGTTAGGGCTGCAGCCCAGTGAGGAGCAGGCCAGGCCAGAGCATTGCTTGGCCAACTTCAGCAGGATAACGAGCCTATTGAACCACTGATGGAGTCACATGGACTTGAACCACTGATGGAGTCACATGGACTTGCTGGCTTATTTATGCTCAGAGATATTGAGGATCTCCAACAGATCTTTTCCACAGAATGTGTAAAACTTCAGATCATGTGCACTGCCATTTTTGCTTTATTTTGTTAAATTTGTTTTGCCTTCTATATTAGGGGTTGGCAACCTATGGCTAGGGAGCCAAATCCAGACCACTGTCTGTTTATGTACAGCCTAGAAGCTACGAATAGCTCTTTTTTTTTAATGGTTGAAGATTAATCAAAAGAAGTATAATATTTTATGGCATGTGAATATTATATGAAATTCAAATTTCAGCATACATAAATAAGGTTTTACTGGAACACAACCATGCATATTTGTTTACTTATTGTCAGTGGCTGTTTTCATGGTATGATAGAGTTGATAGAGACCATCTGGCTCACAAAGCCAAACATATTTGCTATCTGGCCCTCTACAGACAAAGTTTGTCAACCCCTGATCTATATGATTTTTTCAGGCTGCAAGTGCAGAATAAACACATCAAGATAACCTATAGAGTCCTTGTGAAAAGAAAAGCATGTGATATTACAGCATACAAACCAGAAGTTAAACATTATCAGGAAAAATTAGCTCACAGAGATGAGTTTTACAAAGCACAGCTTTTAAAGAAGTTCTAATTTCTGAGTCAAAACAAAGAATTAAAAATCAGACTTCTGCTCCTGACCAATCATTAGAATTTTTATTCTTTTTCTTTCTTTCTTTAAAAGCCATTATTGGCCATTTCCTCACATTTCATGGCTGTAAAGCTGTATGTGAAAATGTCAAGTGCTTTTTAAGAATGCATTTTACACTTGCCATTTTTCGAGTGCAGTGGATTTACACTTCAAAAAGTCAGATTCGACTTCATAATTGAATTGCACCTGATCTTTTCAAGTGCTAAGCACTGGAACTTGGAGTCAAGGACAAGCTCAGAACTAGACTGAGTTTCTAGAGGTTCCATCTATCCTGAATTCAAGCCCTCAAAACCAAAAATAAAAGACATATGCAGGTGAAATGTAGGCATGGAGGAAATACTTTTGAGTTCCAGCCTAAGTTGTTAATGAAAGTTCAATGGGTTAATTTTCCTGGATTATTTTTTGATATTTAAAAAATAATGGCCTGGGTGACTTGGGATTTATGATATACCCACATTCAATTGGTGGGGCCAGTAGAGCAATCTCTAAGGAAATGACAGACTAAGTTTGAGGGATTTTCTCCTACCTTAAAGGTAAATGGACTAGAGGCTGCCATTATAAAAAGCCTAAGGCTGCTCCCAAGAAAGGTTCAGTAGAAATTTTTGACTCCCCAGGATCTCAACCACACAGAGACATACTCTCAAACCTTCCCAGAGACATACTGTTTGTTGTTCTTTTGAAAAAATGGAATGTATCTAAACCCTGGTGTTCTAGGTAACATTTAAAAAAATGGAATGGGAGGACCTTCAAGATGGTGGAGGAGTAAGACATGGAGATCACCTTCTTCCTCACAAATACATCAAAAATATACACGTGGAACAACTCCTACGGAACACTTACTGAATGCTGGCAGAAGACCTCAGACTTCCCAAAAGGCAAGAAACTCCCCACGTACCTAGGTAGGGTAAAAGAAAGAAGAAAAAACAGAGACAAAAGAATAGGGACAGGACCTGCACCTCTGGCAGGGAGCTGTGAGGGAGGAAAACTTTCCACACATTAGGAAGCCCCTTCCCTGGTGGAGACGGCGGGTGGGCGGGGCGGGGGGGAAGCTTCAGAGCCACGGAGGAGAGCGCAGCAACAGGGGTGCAGAGGGCAAAGCGGAGAGATCCCCAAACAGATGATCGGTGCTGACCAGCACTCACCAGCCTGAGAGGCTTGTCTGCTCACCCGCCGGGACAGGTTGGGGCTGGGAGCTGAGACTCGGGCTTCGGAGGTCAGACCCCAGGGAGAGGACTGGGGTCGGCTGTATGAACACAGCCTGAAGGGGGCTAGTGCAACACAGCTAGCCAGGAGGGAGTCCAGGAAAAACTCTGGACCTGCCTAAGAGGCAAGAGATCATTGTTTCAGGGTGCGCGAGGAGAGGGGATTCAGAGTGCCACCTAAACGAGCTCCAGAGATGGGCGCAAGCCACGGCTATCAGCGTGGACACCAGAGGCGGGCATGAGATGCTAAGGCTGCTGCTGTAGCCACCAAGAAGCCTGTATGCAAGCACAGGTCACTATCCACACCTCCCCTACTGGGAGCCTGTGCAGCCCACCACTGCCAGGGTCCTGTGATCCAGGGACAACTTCCCTGGGAGAACACATGGGGTACCTCAGGCTTTTGCAATGTCATGCTTGCCTCTGTCGCCGCAGGCTCGCCACGCATTCCGTACCCCTCCCTCCCCCTGTCCTGAGGGAGCCAGAGCCCCCTAATCAGCTGCTGAGCAGGGAACAGATGCCAGAGGGCGACCTACATGTAGAGGCAGGGCCGATCCAAAGCTGAACCCCAGGAGCTGTGCGAACAAAGAAAAGAAAGGGAAGTTTCTCCAAGCAGCCTCAGGAGAGGTGGACTAAATCTCCACAATCAACTTGATGTACCCTGCATCTGTTGAATACCTGAATAGACAATGAATCATCCCAAAATTGAGGCGGTGGACTTTGGGAGTAACTGTAGACTTTGGTTTCGCTGTATGGGACTGATTAGTTTCTGATTTTTGTGTTTATCTGAGTATAGTTTTTAGTGCATGTTATCATTGGTGGATTTGTTTATCGGTTTGGTTGCTTTCTATTCTTTAGTACTTGAAAATTTTTTTATCTTAATAATATTTTTTAATTTTAATAACTATTTATTTTACTTTATTTTTTCTTTCTTTCCTTCTTTCTTTCCTTCTTCCTTCCTTCCTTTCTTTCTTTCCTTCCTTCCATTCATCTTTCTTTCTTTCTTTCTTTCTTTCTTTCTTTCTTTCTTTCTTTCTTTCTTTCTTTCTTTCTTCTTATTTTTCTCCCTTTTCTTCTGAGCTGTGTGGCTGACAGGGTTTTGGTGATCTGGTAGGGTGTCAGGCCTGAGCCCCTGAGGTGGGAAAGGTGAGTTCAGGACATTGGACCACTAGAGACCTCCCAGCCCCATGTAATATCAATTGGCAAGAATTCTCACAGAGACCTCTGTCTCAACGTTAAGATCCAGCTCCACTCAACGACCAGCAAGCTCCAGTGCTGGACAACCCTTGCCAAACAACTAGCAAGGCAGGAACATAACCCCACCTACTGGCAGAGAGGCTAACTAAAATCACAGTAAGTTCACAGACACCCCAAAACACACCACCGAATGCAGTCCTGCCCACCAGAAAGGCAAGATCCAGCCTCATCCACCAGAACACAGGCACCAGTTCCCTCAACCACGAAGCCTAGACAAGCCACTGAACCAAACTTACCCACTGGTGGCAGACATTAAAAACACCAGGAACTACGAACCTGCAGCCTGTGAAAAGGAGACCCCAAACATAGTAAAGTAAGCAAAATGAGAAGACAGAGAAATACATAGCAGATGAAGGAGCAAAATAAAAAGCCACTAGACAAAACAAATGAAGAGGAAATAGGCAGTCTACCTGAGAAAGAATTCAGAGTAATGATAGTAAAGATGATCCAAAATCTTGGAAATAGAATGGAGAAAATAAAAGAAAGGGTTAACAAGACCTAGAAGAACTAAAGAGCAAACAAAGGATGAACAACACAATAAATGAAATTTAAAATTCTCTAGAAGGAATTAATAGTAGAATAACTGAAGCAGAAGAATGGACAAGTGACTTGGAAGATAAAGTAGTGGAAATAACTACTGCAGAGCAGAATAAGGAAAAAAGAATGGAAAGAATTTAGGACAGTCTCAGAGACCTCTGGGACAACAATAAATGCACCAACATTCAAATTAAAGGGGTCCCAAAAGAATAAGAGAAAAAGAAAGGTTTTGAGAAAATATTTGAAAAGATTATAATTGAAAACTTCCCTAATATGGGAAAGGAAATAGTCAATCAAGTCTAAAAAGTACAGAGAGTCCTATACAAGATATATCCAAGGAGAAACATGCCAAGACACATATTAATCAAACTATCAAAAATTCAATATGAAGAAAAAATATTGAAAGCAGCAAGGGAAAAACAACAAATAACACACAAGGGAATCCCCATAAGAATAACAGCCAATCTTTCAGCAGAAACTCTGCAAGCCAGAAGAGAGTGGCAGGACATATTTAAAGTGATGAAGGAGAAAAAACTACAACCAAGATTACTCTACCCAGAAAGGATCTCATTCAGATTTGATGGAGAAATTAAAACCTTTACAGACAAGCAAAAGCTAAGAGAATTCAGCACCACCAAAACAGCTTTACAACAAATGCTAAAGGAGCTTCTCTAGGCAGGAAACACAAGAGAAGGAAAACACCTACAAAAACAAACCCCTCAAAATTAAGACATGGTAATAGGAACATACATATCAATAATTACCTTAAATGTGAATGGATTAAATGCTCCAACCAAAAGGCATAGACTCACTGAATAGATACAAAAACAAGCCCCATATATGTGCTATCTACAAGAGATGAATTTCAGACCTAGCACCACATACAGACTGAAAGTGAGGGGATGGAAAAAGATATTCTATACAAATGGAAATCAAAAGAAAGCTGGAGTAGCAATTCTCATATCAGACAAAATAGACATTAAAATAAAGACTATTACAAGAGACAAAGAAGGACACTACATAATGATCAAGGGATCGATCCAAGAAGAAGATATAACAATTGTAAATATTTATGCCCCCAACATAGGAGCACCTCAATACATAAGGCAAATGCTAACAGCCATAAAAGGGGAAATCGACAGTAACACAATCATAGCAGGGGACTTTAACACCCCACTTTCACCAATGGACAGATCATCCAAAATGAAAATAAATAAGGAAACACAAGCTTTAAATGATACATTAAACAAGATGGACTTAATATTTATAGGACATTCCATCCAAAAACAACAGAATACAATTTCTTCTTAAGTGCTCATGGAACATTCTCCAGGATACATCATATCTTTGGTCACAAATCAAGCCTTGGTAAACTTAAGAAAATTGAAATCTTATCAAGTACATTCTCTGACCACAGTGCTATGAGACTAGATTTTAATTACAGGAAAAAATCGGTAAAATATACAAACACATGGGGGCTAAACAATACGCTTCTAAATAAGCAAGAGATCACTGAAGAAATCAACGAGGAAATCAAAAAATACATAGAAACAAATGACAATGAAAACATGATAACCCAAAACCTATGGGATGCAGCAAAAGCAGTTCTAGCAATACAATCCTACCTCAAGAAACAAGCAACATCTCAAATAAACAACCTAACCTTACACCTAAAGCAATTAGAGAAAGAAGAACAAAAATCCTCCAAATTTAGGAGAGGGAAAGAAATCATAAAGATCAGATCAGAGATAAATGAAAAAGAAATGAAGGAAACAATAGCAAAGATCAATAAAACTAAAAGCTGGTTCTTTGAGAAGATAAACAAAATTGATGAACCATTACCAGATGCATCAAGAAAAAAAGATCACAAATCAATAGAATTAGAAATGAAAAGGGAGAAGTAACTACTGATACAACAGAAATAGAAAGGATCATGAGAGATTACTACAATCAACTATATGCCAATTAAATGGACAACCTGGAAGAAACTGGAAGAAATGGACAAATTCTTAGAAAAGCACAACCTTCCTAGACTAAACCAGGAAGAAATAGAAAATATAAACAGACCAGTCACAAGCACTGAAATTGAGACTGTGATTAAAAATATTCCAACAAACAAAAGCCCAGGACCAGATGGCTTCACAGGTGAATTCTATCAAACATTTAGAGAAGAGCTAACACCTATCCTTCTCAAACTCTTCCCAAATATACTAGAGGGAGAAATACTCCCAAACTCTTTCTACAAGGCCACCATCACCCTGATACCAAAACCAGACAAAGATGTCACAAAGAAAGAAAACTACAGGCCAAGATCACTGATGAACATAGAAGCAAAAATCCTCAAACAAATACTAGCAAACAGAATCCAACACAATAAAAGGATCATACACCATGATGAAGTGGGGTTTATCCCCGGAATGCAAGGATTCTTCAATATATGCAAATCAGTCGATGTGATACACCATATTAACAAATTGAAGGAGAATAACCATATGATCATCTCAATAGATGCAGAAAAAGCTTTCGACAAAATTCAACACCCATTTTTGATAAAAGCCCTCCAGAAAGTATGCTTAGAGAGAACTTACCTCAACATAATAAAGGCCATATATGACAAACCCAAAGCCAACATCATTCTCAATGGTGAAAAACTGAAACCATTTCTACTGAAATCAAGAATAAGACAAGGTTGCTCACTCTCACTACTCTTATTCAACATAGTTTTGAAAGTTTTAGCCACAGCAATCAGAGAAGAAAAAGATATAAAAGGAATCCAAATCGGAAAAGAAGAAGTAAAGTTGTCACTGTTTGCAGATGACATGCTACTCTACATAGAGAATCTTATAGATGCTACCAAAAAACTACTAGAGCTAATCAATGAATTTGGTAAAGTAGCAGGATACAAAGGTAATGCACAGAAATCTCTTGCAATCTTATACACTAAGGATGAAAAATCTGAAAGAGAAATTAAGGAAACACTCTCATTTACCACTGCAACAAAAAGAATAAAATACCTAGTTATAAACCTACATAAGGAGACAGAAAACCTGTATGCAGAAAACTATTAGACACTGATGAAAGAAATTAAAGATGATACAAACAGATGGAGAGATATACCATGTTCTTGGATTGGAAGAATCAACATTGTGGAAATGTCTATACTACCCAAAGTAAACTACAGATTCAATGAAATCCCTATCAAATTACCAATGGCATTTTTCACAGAACTAGAAGAAAAAATTTCACAATTTGTATGGAAACACAAAAGACCCCGAATAGTGGAAGCAATCTTGAGAAAGCAAAACGGAGCTGAAGGAATCAGGCTCCCTGACTTCAGACTATACGACAAAGCTACAGTAATCAAGACAATATGGTACTGGCACAAAAACAGAAATATAGATCAATGGAACACGATAGAAAACCCAGAGATTAACCCACGCACATAAGGTCACCTTATTTTTGATAAAGGGAGCAAGAATATACAATGGAGAAAAGACAGCATCTTCAATAAGTGGTGCTGGGAAAACTGGACAGCTACATGTAAAAGAATGAAATTAGAACACTCCTTAACACCATACACAAAAATAAACTCAAAAAGGATTAAAGACTGAAATGTAAGGCCAGGCACTATAAAACTCTTAGAGGAAAACATAGGCAGAACACTCTATGACATAAATCACTGCAAGATCCTTTTTGACCCACCTCCTACAGAAATGGAAATAAAAACAAAAATGAGGAAATGGGACTTAATGAAACTTAAAAGCTTTTGCACAGCAAAGGAAACCCTAAAGAAGACGAAAAGACAACTCTCAGAATGGTAGAAAATATTTGCAAATAAAGCAACTGACAAAGGATTAATCTCCAAAATTTACAAGCAGCTCATGCAGCTCAATATCAAAAGAACAAACAACCCAATCCAAAAATGGGCAGAAGACCTAAATAGACATTTCTCTAAGGAAGATATACAGATTGCCAACAAACACATGAAAGGATGCTCAACATCACTAATCATTAGAGAAATGCAAATCAAAACTACAATGAAGTATCACCTCACACTGGTCAGAATGGCCACCATCAAAAAATCTACAAACAATAAATGCTGGAGCGGGTGTGGAGCAAAGGGAGCCCTCTTGCACTGGTGGTGGGAATGTAAGTTGATACAGCCACTATGGAGAACAGTATGGAGGTTCCTTAAAAAACTAAAAATAGAACTACCATATGACCCAGCAATCCCGCTGCTGGGCATATACCCTGAGAAAACCATAATTCAAAAAGAGACATGTACCACAATGTTCACTGCAGTTCTATCTACAATAGCCAGGACATGGAAGCAACCTAAGGGTCCATCGACAGATGAATGGATAAAGAAGATGTGGCACATATATACAATGGAATATTACTCAGCCATAAAAATAAATGAAATTGAGTTATTTGTAGTGAGGTGAATGGACCTAGAGTCTGTCATACAGAGTGAAGTAAGTCAGAAAGAGAAAAATAAATACCGTATGCTAATACATTTATATGGAATCTAAAAAAAAAAGTGGTTCTGAAGAACCTAGGGGCAGGCAGGAATAAAGATGCAGACATAGAGAATGGACTTGAGGATATGGGGAGGGGGAAGGGTAAGCTGTGACAAAGTCAGAGAGTGGCATTGACATATATACACTACCAAATGTAAAATAGATAGCTAGTGGGAAGCAGCCGCATAGCACAGGGAGATCAGCTTGGTGCTTTGTGACCACCTAGAGGGGTGGGATAGGGAGGGTGGGAGGGAGACGCAAGAGGGAGGGGATATGTGGATATATGTATACTGATGTATAGCTGATTCACTTTGTTATACAGCAGAAACTAACATAACATTGTAAAGCAATTACACTCCAATAAAGATGTTAAAAAAATAAAAAATGGAAAGAATGAGAAAATTAAATGAAATGTATTTTTCTGACTCACTAAAAAGCTGTCAGGAAAATATTTTGGCAAAATTTGTGCTCTTTGCCCCAAAGAAATGCACTGATTTGAGTCTTTGAGTCATTATTTGCTTCTTATATATGAAAGAAGAAAAACAATGTATATAAATCTTTCTAAGACAAAGTTACCGGTAAAATATGAAAATAATATATGTAAGTGTATCCTAAAGACATACCTTTCATCAGGATAGTTGTGCGTCTTTATATTTATAAAATCTGAATGTACTATGCAGTCATTCTTTCTGTTAAATCTGGTGAATGATGTTTGAGACTCAGAAGAAGCAAAGGGAGGAAGAGACCCAGAGCATGTAGTCTCACTGCAAATGGAGAGTTGAAGTTCCACCAACAGATTGTCTTGTCTTCTTCTTTCGCTGAATGCTCTCTACACAGAGTTAGCCAAACTGCAGATTCTTAGGGCACAGTCCTCCACAGGACCACCCTCACTTCTGACACCAACTGCAAGTTTGGGGTGTTCTCAAAACCACCCTCTGGTTCCATATTTCACTCAGTTGACTCACAAAAATTCACAGAAACAAACCATATGCTTGGTAATGGTTATTACAGGGAAAAGATATAGGTTAAAATAAGCAGGAGGAAGAGGTGCTTAGGGCAGAGTCTGAGAGTGAACTGAATAGAAAGCTTCTGTTGTCCTGGGGACACACAGCCCTCCTGGTATCAGTGTATGATAATACACATGGAGTACTGCCAACCAGGATGCTCACCTGAGCTTTGATATCCAAAGTTTTTACTGGGACTTCATTTTATAGGCGTGATTGATTGATTGCCCTTATGATTGATCTCAGTCACCAGGTCGACTCATACTATGTGACCCAAAGCTCACACCCTAAATTACATGGCTGCTTTTTTGGGTGTGGCCAGCCTCCACTCTAAACACAGATACTCCCATCAGGTATGACAGAGATTACCTTCCAGAAGTCAAGGGCAAAGCCTAGCCCTCTCTTTGGGGAAAGCCACATTTTTTACTATACACTTCCATTTCAAAATAAAAATAAAAGGAATTATTTTTGGAGTCAGTCATCTCAAAGTGTTGCCAGCCTTTGTGTCATTGATCGCCTATGCTTCCTTAAGCCCTTTGTTTTACACTTGAGATTAGTGTGTGAGTGGAGAAGAATTGTTTCTTTTGTCCTTTTCTAAGTTCCTCATCCATATCTCAACGATAAGGATTTCTATTTGTCTGTTTATTTATTTAGGGAAGAGTAAGACCTTTTATTCTAAGTAGACAGTTTCAAAGATGAAACAAATTACTGTGAAAAATGTAGATTGCCTGCTGTTCTAAATCCATTAGGATTATGTGTTCAATAGAAAATATGAATTAAACTTTTATCCTTTTCATTACTTACAACTTTTTGAGACTAGCTTTATTGTTTTTGAAATGATATAATATGTTTATTGTAAAAACCTCAAACAATGGAGTAAAGTAAAAAAGGATAAAGGAAAACTCATTAGACATATCACTAACCGGATAACCCATGTTAATAATTTTATTTGCTTATAAATTTTAGCAAACTGTTACTGTTCTTTTTACTTGCTTTCTTGTCTGTCTTCTCCACTACACCATGAGCATTATGAGGGCAGGGACCAAATCTCTTTAGTTTCCATGGAATAGTTAGCTAATTATAGCATGGTGTCTGGCACAATCACCAAAGATTTGTTTAATGAATGATTGGTGAACATCCACCTAATCATATTTACATATATACATATATGTCAACAGATACCTACAAAATGTAAGGTCCTTGGAGTCAGAGCTTTTTGTATGTTTTGCATCACTTATATATCCCAATTGTCTAGAATGGGGTCAACAGCCAGGAACCAAATCCATCCAGCAGCCTATTTTTTGTAAATAAAGTTTTGTTGGAACATAGCCACACCCATTTGTTTGCATATTGCCTGGACTGCTTTCATGCTGCGGTGGCAGAGTTGAGCAGCTGCAGAAGGGACCATATGACCTGCAAAGCCTAAAATACTTACTATGTGGACTTTTGTAGAAAAAGTTTGTCCACCTCTGCTACAGAATGATGTCTGTCTGTCATTTAGTAAATGTTTGATAAATATTTGTGACAGAAGTAGATTTTATATGAATTCTTTATACTGTGCAAGATGTTTCTTATTAAACAATATTTCAAATATCCTATTATTTTAAATAGTTGTGTTACATTTTATTTGCATACTATAATATATTTGACTAGCTGCCTTTTACTGCACACTTAGGGTGTTTTCTTATTTAGTTATTTTTTGCCGTTGTAAACAGCAATACAATGAACATGCATCATTTTCTATGTGTGCAACTGCATCCTGGTAAATTTATGAAAGTGGAGTGTCTATGTCAAAGGATAGTCATGGTTTTACATTTTTTAATGTATTTTTGGCAGATTGTCTCTAGAAAGGTAGTATTGATTTACACTCTTAACAACAGTACCTTTCCCCATAACTGCACCAACACTTTATATTAGAAGCCAGGATTTTTATTCAGGCAAGACATAGACGTGAAAAAAAAAAAAGTCAGATGGCAAACATTACTTGCAAGCTTCTTCTGGTAATAAAACTGACTTGTCCTGCCACAATGATGGGAGATATAAATGGTTTTCACTTGCCAAATTAAGAGCACAGTGGTGCCCTTGATTACATTTACATTTACCACTAATTCCCTGAGCTCCTGAACACAGGGGGAAAAATCATTATGATAATGAAGGAAGCTATTTTTAAACAAATGTATGCATGTACATTTTGGAAATAGAAATATTACGTTCTTCTTTAGAGAGTGAAATGCTTACATACCATTCATCTGTTCAAGGAAAACTTAATATCCACACACAGTAAAATATAACTAATTTTTTTCAAAAGGCTCATTTAACCTTTAGAAAAGAAGAATGAGTTGGCAGTCCAATTTCTGGGCTCTTTGATGGCAGGATAAAGGTGTGTACTGACAGTGATGTATTTGGAAATTACGCTGATTCAAGAGTTCATGAAGCTGGGAGCCGGGATGCCCACTGCAGTCCTGCCTTTCACTGCCAAGAGCTGCCTTGTTAGTCTTGTCTTGAGGTGTACAAAATGCTGAACTACAGGGGGATGAGGTGGGAGAGGGAGGGAGGGACCATTCTGTCCTCATCAGCGTTTTTGAAAAGCCAGCTGCAAAGTGAAATCGAGCTCCATTAGCAGTGCACTGTGAGGGCACGGCGCGTTAAGTTCCTAGACCTGCTTGCTAAGCTCCTTATGTTTTAAATCTTCTGTCAAGATTACTGACCTTCCCTTTGGTGCAATGCAAAATTAGCAGGTTGAGTAGTAAAATTTCAGCCTTCTTCATCGCAGGTGAAACTAGTTATTCAGGAGGAAGGAAAGCTCGCCTGTGTGATGAGCTGAGGAAACGGATAACTTCATTGTGCAGCAAAGGGTGTTCTTTCCCTCCTGTTTAATAAGTAAAGCTGCAAGACAAATAGCAAAATGGCTTGGAATGGGATTTAGGTAGTGTGAAGCAGGTAGGGGACCGTGATCTGGGGCACCCAGCTATTCTGTCCTCCACTGGTTTGACTCAGCCCACGATGAAATGGAAGTGTTGGAAATGAACTGGTGAATAAGGCGATAAAGAAATACAAACAAGACTCTTGAGAGCTGAAAATCTTTGGGGGCCATTGCCACAGCTCAGAAGCCCCCAGTAGATGCCAGTGCTCCACCTTTTGTGGGGTGAATCCCTGAGATACTTTGTAAGAGAGTTGATGTCTCCCTGGAAAACTACAAACAATGCACAGGAAAGACAATCTTCCTTGTTTGGACTTTCCAGGGGACTCTTCTTTGTCTTACTGTGCAGTTATTTCAACCGACTGATCTATGAAGGGAAGGAAAAAATTATGGTTTGGAAAGATAAAACTGACTATACCTCTATGCCTTGTGAATTCAAGAGATAATTGTCACTGCCTCTGCTTTGCAGATCGGGCATCACTGAATATCTTCATTTCAGTTTTACTTGTGATTATTCATGCAATAGAATATGAGAAAGAATGTTAGCAATCATTTGGAAATTTTGTCAATGGAAATAGAAAATATTCTCAAGCATATCTGACATGTGTGCAGCCATACACAAACCCCAGTTTAGCTGGGTAATTGCCATCTTTGTTTCCAACTTCCTCCCAGTTTCTTTTACAAATTACAATTGACAACTAGAACTTAACCAGAAAAGAAAATCCATATGATTGCTGATTAGATCACTCAGGAAAAAGGAACATTTGTTTGTTAAATGACTTCCAAAGGTTATTTGCTGGGAGACAGCTGCTAAACTGGAACTCCTAAATCAGTATTATTGACTGTAACACTTGGGTAAAGTCCATTAGAGGCAACTCAGCATTATAAACTGGTGGATTATTATTTTAGTTATAGAATAGATGGTGAATGTATGGGAATATCCCATTTTAATGAGATGCAGGTCCTGGGCAATTATTCAGTTACTTTGTGGTTAATTCCTCAGATAGTTTGATTATGGTTGACGTACTTGAAAGTGGCAAGGAGTCTAGTTAATTATTCTATAGATGTTTTATTGTCATTGATTTTTTTGGGTAATATCTGCCTTTTTCACTTTCTGGTTCTTCCAGGCTAAAATTGTGGTGACACAGTTCTTGGAGTAGAATATTTTTACCCCAATGCATGCATTTATGTAGTAGAGAAGATTCAAAATTACTTTCAAAGGAGAATTTTGTTCCTGCTCCCAAATGCTCCCTCAGCTCACTGCCAAGTGGAGCTGAAATCACCTTTCTGTGCTTGTCAAGCTTTTCAATTTTCACCCAAGAATGTTAACTCTATTCCTAGCTCTGCTCAAGTGTAAGGATCTGTAGTGAACTGACAGCATAAAATGGCCGTGTGCATCATCTTTCAAAAGTTCAGCGGAGGTCAACAATATTCATGGAGGGTTGTGTGAAGGCTGTGTGCTTTAAATGTTCCTCTGGATAACCTAAAAATATTCCTGGATTGAGTCATGCCAGCATAAACCTATGTGCCTAGACTGATTCATATTGGCCCCTTGCAGATTTGCTTTTTACTGTTGGAGTAAAAATGTTGGAGTTGGAGTCAATGTCTTGATGTTGGAGTTTATTATCACCAGGGTGACCAACCATTCCAGTTTGTCCAGATAGTCCTGGTTTTAGAACAGAAAGTGCATGTCGCAGGACACTTTCTTGTCCAGGACAAACCTGGACAAGTTGGTCACCGTACCAGCCAGTCAAACACATCCGCATGGAACTTACCTGTGCATCTAATGTAAGGCTGTGAAAATCTTTATATGAGTTCTGAGGAGGTATTTCTCTTTGGTTTTTGTTTTTCCTGAGCAACTGTTTATTTAACCAGACATTTTAAGGTTACAGTGAATTGTAGGACTGAAGAGTTTACTTTCTTTTACATTAGCAAAAAAAAGCCAGATTTATGGCTCAGCCAAGGGATTCATTTTTGTATTAGCCACATGCCTGGCTCCATTTTATGTGCTTGATTTCTTTATTCTTCCTCTGCCACCTCTAATATGTTAACTTGTATGTACATATTCATGAAAACTGCCTTTAGTGCTTTTTTTGTTAAAGAGGAGGCATAAATAAAAATTGCTATGTTTCACCACAATGTTGTAGGTCAGGTTTTCCAAGAAGCAGACCCTGATAAGGAAATTTATGTGTAGGACATTTATTAGGGAGTACTTTCAGGATTCATACAGTGAAAGGAGGGAAGGAAGCAGGACACACAGATAGAGGAGCTGGGCTCCAGCCAGTCCCAGGGGAGCTCTGGAGCTGGAATGGCCATTCAGGGTTGTCCTGGGTTTGGACAAGGAGGCTGGTCCTTATATTCCCTTCCCCTTTGATCAGTTATGGAATGTGGCTGCCCCTGGGAAGAGGTATGACCTTGGGTGAGGGGCGCTCCTCAGCTGAGGGCAAATCTGAGAGAGGTCCAACAGTGAGGCGGCAGTAATCCCGGCAGCTTGGATAATGAGTCCTCCAGCACTGTATCCTCTACAACTAGCATGTTGTGTGGAGTAATAGAAGGAGCAGGGAAGTCTCCACTCTTTGTGAAAATTAATCAGAATGTATATCTATATCTATCTATATAATCTATATCTCTATCTCTATCATCATCTGTATCTGTATCTATATCTGTATCTATATCATATCTATATCTGTGTCTATATCTATATCATCTATATCTATATATATTATCTATATTTCAATCACTTAACACAGAGCGTGGCCCTGAATAAACGGCAACCGCTATCGTTTCTCTCTCTCTTTCCACGTGAGTCTGATGGATTAATGTATGTGAATGGATCATTTTACTCAATGATTTGACTGTGCATGAACGTAATTACAGCAGAAGTTTAGGTTAAGAAAAATAAAACAAAACAAAAACAGTGGGGCTTCCCTGGTGGCGCAGTGGTTGAGAGTCTGCCTGCCGATGCAGGGGACACGGGCTCGTGCCCCGGTCCGGGAGGATCCCACATGCCGCGGAGTGGCTGGGCCCGTGAGCCATGGCCGTTGGGCCTGCGCGTCCGGAGCCTGTGCTCCGCGGGGGGGAGAGGCCACAACGGTGAGAGGCCCGCGTACCGCAAAACAAACAAAAACTGTTTGGAACATGCACATTCTAACTTTACTTATAACTAGTTATAACTCTAGTACTCTAACAAATTAAGAGCATAAGAAAAATGACAAATTATTCTAGGTAGATTATTTGAAAGTCGCTATTATGGGATTTCTTGTGAGTCTGCTGAGCCATGGGATGAATTAGGAGAAGCTAGAGTAACAGGTACAAAGGTGGCTGGGCAGCTTTGACACTTTCCTTGTTGTAACTGAATTCCTTCCATTTTGAGCATTCCTATGACCCACTTTTTTGTCAGGCACTGTGAAAGGCAAGAGGCCAAAAATAGAAGAGCACAAGATGAGAATAGGGATGGTTAAATAAAATGAAAGAACTTAAAGGAGGTGAGTCAGTCATAAAGCTAAAAAATGTTAAAATACGATAGGTAACTATCACTAGTGCTACATCTTTAAATACAGTATTTTAAAAGAGCAAAGTATAAAAAACTTAAAGGGAAACTAAACCCATGAAATTAATAACCTGTAAAATAATGCTGATTTTAAAATAAATAAGAAATTTAAAATAAGAAAAATTAAAAATAGAGCATAAAAATATTTGAAATTCTTTTTAATAACAACTACAGATATAACATTGCATAAATGTATGACCAGAGGAGTTGTTTTATAAATCTCAAGTCAAAGACATATAAACTGAGACCAAAATAATCTATTTAAATTTAAGGTCATAAAGAAGCTCTTTAAATATGTGAAACAGAGCAGGACTCTTTGGGGCCTTGTTGGGGACAGACCTCCGCATCCCTGCCTCTTGTTTGTAGAAAAGCTTTAGCCTCCTAGGCCTTCTCTGAGTTCCAAAGAGCAAATTTAGTCAGAGAAGTGTGAAAATGCAGAAACAAAAGAAGTCAAGCAAGACCAAACTATAATAATTTATCCATAAAACAAAGTTAAGGATGTTTAGTTCCTCCTCAAAGGCTATAGATACTAGCCTGAGCCATATGTTTGTTTTGCAGATACTAAAACCCCCCCAACCAGGTGGAAGAAGTTAACTCCATACTGACCACCAGCACATAGATCCCAGTTGGAACCAGAAGGTTGACGGTTGAGATTCCTTAAACATCCCTCTGTTAGCTCACCATCAACCAGTCAGAGAATTGTGCACGAGCTGATCATGCACCCTGCGACCCTCTCCCTCACACTGTCTTTAAAAACCCATCCCTGAAAGCCATCAGGGAGTTCAGGTCTTTTGAGCATGGGCTGCCTGTTGTTGCTTAGCGTCATAATAAATGCTGTACTTTCCACCACCACAACCTGGTGTAAGGGGTTTGGCTTTGCTGTGTTTCAGACGAGTGGACCCAATTTTGGTTCGCTAACCTGTGTCTACTTTTTCTTTTCTTTCTTTTTTTTTTTGCGGTACATGGGCCTCTCACTGCCGTGGCCTCTCCCGCCGCAGAGCACAGGCTCCGGACGCGCAGGCTCAGCAGCCATGGCTCACGGGCCCAGCCACTCCACGGCATGTGTGATCTTCCCGGACCGGGGCACAAACCCGTGTCACCTGCATCAGCAGGCGGACTCTCAACCGCTGTGCCACCAGGGAAGCCCTATGTCTACTTTTTAAGGTAATTTCAAGTCTTGTCCTTTAAGAAATTATTTGGCACCATTTTCCTAGAAAATGTGAACAAAGAGTAACTGAATATTGGCAGAATGATATCATGTTCAATTCCCTTACAAAATATTTGGTAAACTATAAAACAATATGCACTTATAACAGTTATAATTATTACCTAATAGTGTAGAGTTTCAGTAGTCTTTTATTTACTTATGTATTATTTTTAATTTTATTGAAATATAGTTAATGTAAAATATTATGTTAACTTCAGGTGAACTACATAGTGACTTGACATTTATATACATTATGTAATGATCACCACGATAAGTCTAGAAACCGTCTGCCTCCATACAAAGTTATTACAGTATTAGTCACCATGTTCCTTATGCTATATATTACATCCTGAGGCTTGTTTATTTTGTAACTGAAAGTTTGTACCTCTTAATCCTCTTCACCTATTTTGCCTGACCCCCCGACCCTCCTCCCCTGTGGCAGCTACCTGTTTGTTCTCTGTATGATTACCTGTGTCAAGGGAGGTAGCCTGAGTGGCAGGGTGACTACACATGGTTCCCTCTTCTTTCCCAATCCTATTTAAGACACAGAAAGTCCAATGAAACTCACCAAAACGTTTGACCATAAATGGATTCTAAAATAAGAAAAAAATAAGAAAACATGCGTTTGAAAGATAAATCACAATATTAAATTATTTCAATTTTTAAAAAATGGTAATTTGAAATAGCGTAAATCATTTCCTGCATCCTCAGGCATGCCCACATCTTTCACGTTTTTGCAACTGCCTTCTGTTATGGATTGTTGTTTTAATGTAAATGTTCCTTTTTGCCTGGTGAAATTTCTTTGGGGTATTCTTTCTGATAACATTGTCATTTATCATAAAAAAGAAAAGTTCTTTGGGAGCTGAAAGGGCAGTTAGAAAACATAACTCTTCTCTACCATTTTTCCTTCCCTCCACCCTCTAATGCACAAAGATTCAGAAAAGTGGAAATTTGTGGTCCTAAACAAGTGTTTAAATATTATGTGCAGTTTGTTTAGTCATTAGTCACTTGGGATGCTTGTTAAAGGCACTTATTTTTTGATTCCTCTCCAATCTACCAATCAGGAATACTTAGTTTGGGTCTGGGAATATGAATTTTAACAAATGTGACAGGTAATGCTGATGTCCACTCAAGTTTGAGAACCACTGTTCCAAATGACAGGACTAATCATGCCAGACTGGGAAAGTGAGAACTCCTGGTGACACACTGTCACACAGAACAGCTGAGAGGCAGAGAATAGGTCTTTAACATGTATATTTGAAAAATCAGCTGTTTCCAAGCTGAAATTGACATAGAGAAGAGAAAAATCACATAAGGGATGCTTATCAAATTTGTAGACAACTCAATAGAAAGAAGGTTTAACGTGATAGACTTTGGCATTAAAACTCAAAAGGGTCTTGACAGGCTGTGAAATAGGATTGAAATTAAGATGTTGAAATGCAGGGATAAATGTAAAATCCTTTATTTGGGTTGACAAAAAAGTTCACTGCATAAGGTCAAGATGGAAGAAAGCAACTTAGTAAGAATTCACCAATGAGGGTCCAGGAGATTTTGTTGACTGTCCCCATGATAGAAGCCACCAGAGTGAAGAGGCTGCTAACAGAGCTAAGACAGTATGAGGCAGAAATAGTAGAAAGAGGACAAGTGCAGAGACACAGTCTTGAGTTTCTCTGTGCTGGTCAGGGTGTGCTTCTTCCTGGATGAAGCATTCTAAGGAGAATATTGATGAACTGGAGCTCAGCCAGAGGAAGCAGCCAGGATGAGAGTGTCTCATAATCATGCTAAATGAGGGATGACTGAGATTTAACTCAGAAAAGGCAGGTTTTTCAAATATTTAAAGGTACCTACCATTTATAACAGGGAACAAAGAACAGATGAGACAGTGATTTTCAGGAAGCTCAGGCTGGGGTGTAGAAGGACTGAGCAGGACCAAATCAAGCAGAGGGCTTTAGGAGAATGAGGGCTGAAAAAAGGAGATTTGATTTAGTATGTAGAACATCAGTTCAGTTGAATGGTAGATGCAGAAGATTGATTAGAGATTAGCAAGGAGTGGGGCGGTGAATACATGCAGGCCATTTTTGTAGACCACAAATTCTAGAATTTTGGTGGAGAAGAAAGGGGAAGAAATTGGATGAGTTTCTGGAAAGGACACTAACTGAATTGTAATTTTGTTTTAAGGATAAGGCAGTCATGTGGGTATTTGATAGGGTGACCAGATCTAGGTTTGCAGATTTAGGTCTCTTGTCCCAGCATAATACTGATATACTGTTTGCTTTCACTCTCAAGAGTACGCTGGTGTGGATGATAAATATCATGGTGTTGAGGTATTTGAAGGCTGGGGGAGGTGAACCAGTGGAGAGGGCCTGAGACTGGAAATTTGGTAGTGAACATACATAATGAGGGAGTAAGTCCTGCCAGGTCCTGGCTGGGCAGCAACAGGCCTGGGCTGACCAAGGAGAAGGGCTGGGAATTCGGTTGGATAGGGGAGCTCGGGCAGGTGCTGTGAATACAAAGGATGGAGGCCAACTCTGGAACTTGGCTGGAACCACAGGGATCTGGCATTGTGTCTGGCAGTGACGAAGCCTTCTGCATTTTAATAGAGGATTCTTGGGAAGAGAAGGCTTCAGGGTTCCAATGGATGCAGGTGAAGAGGATCATCTGGGGCTCCTCTCACCAGACCGTTCTAAGGTCAAATTCAAAGTCCATTAGTTTTCAAAGGCGTGCTGACTGAAGATCTCTTCCGCTGCGGTTTCTCTCCTCTGAGTGGAATGGAAAAGGTCTCGCTTCATTAGCAGTTGGCAAAAAGTAGCAACCTATTAAACCAGGGTGAGCTGTGTAAGTCTAACCCTAGAAACTGTGATAAATATACCATCAAAGAGGGCTGCAGACATTGGTACTTTTCTGTGAATGCACATTTAATAGGACCGTGGATTTGCATGTCCTGCAATATCCCCACTTACAACAGGCAGACTTAATGCCCTGGGCTTTTCAAATGTAAGGGAACCCTGGACTGCCAGCCATCATTTTAGCTGTTCTTTTGTTAGCCTCTTTGGGGCTATGTTTCTTTTCCAACATGAAGGATAGATGTGATATTATATCCTCATCTGAGGTTAAGAGCACAGGCATTACAGTCAGGGAAATCTGTTGGAAGGTCATTTCCATTACTTACCATTTGTTGTTTGCCTTTGGGCAAATAACGTCTCGTATCTGAGCCTCAGTTTTCTCATATGTGGAATGGGGATGATGACAGTACTTATTTCCTAAGTTTGTTGTGGGGATTAAATGAGGTAATGAATGTTAAGTGATTCTATAATGTTAATACTGCCTATTTTTATTGTTTTTCTTATTGCTGCCCTGTGGTGAGATGTTTGAGGGAAGCTCAAGCAGAGTAAGGGAGTGCTCCCCTTTTTTAGGTCTCTTCATCAAACATTTACTGAGTACTACATATGTATGTTAAGGACTTTGCTGTTCAAGAAAGTTAATGATCAATAGTTTTGCCCTGTGCTAGTCTGGTGGGTACTGTCTGTGCCCTTTGAGTGAACCGCAGTTGATGCCCCTCCTGACATGACTGTGGATTTTTTGAATATTTAATAACAATAATTGTAACAACAACAATAATAATACATATCACCTTAAAGGTGTATAGAGCAGAGACCTGGGCCAGGCCACTAGTGATCTCCCTGAGTGTTACAACTCACGTGAAGGGTGCTTTATAATTAACAACTGTCTTCAAACCAAAGTGTGTGTGTGTGTATAAAGGTTATTTCCTCATTGTAGTAGCCACATTGCTATGAGCAGGGCAGATATTATTTTCCCCATACTTGTGGTTGAACTCACTAGGTTTGTATAACTGCTTTTGAAAAAGAATACGGATTGAGCAGCTGTTAATGAGAATATGCAAGATTACACTATGTTGTGTAGTCTTTTGGGATTTTTTCTCAGAGAGTTAAGAGTTCAAATATGGCGGCAAATTTAATCTATGCTGCGTGACAGGATTGCAGATTAGCTAAAAATGATTAAGCCCTTTGACTTCGGAAGTAGCAATTTTTTACCATTTCACTGTACTCCTCTTAGGATTAGAAGTGATGCATTGGCTGTTAACCAGCACTGACAGCTTTAGAAAAGACTGCCTTTTCTTTCCTTGTGTCCTTTCTTCCTCCCTCCCTCCCTTCCCTCCTTCCCTGCCTCCCTCTCTTCCCTCCTCCCTTCCTTCCATTTCTGTTTCCCTCCTTCCTCAAACATGTATTTGGCTTCTATTGTGAATAGCTAAGGTTTGGAATGTACAGATCAAGGCGTTTTAAAAATATACTTTAATTACAAACATTTCTGCATATAGCCATGTACCTTTTCAGCTGGCCTGATTTCTTTTTCTCCATGGGCTTAGTTTGTGGGTCTGGAGCCAATTTACATAACTGATTAAAATAAACCTAGATAGTTTGTGACCCATTTTTATTAGATATTTTTCTCATCCTCATCTCCTACCATGGCAATTAAGACAGTTTACACTAGCCTGGCTAATGATTTTCAGATTTGAATCTCGGAACTGTAGTCATGAGATTTTTAGAAACAGAGTCTGAGTTCTCTCATCTGTGAAATGACCATATTAACATTTTACTGAAATATGTGACTTGAAATGTACTTTGTAATTCTTGGTTGATAGCTTTTTAAGGCCAAAATTTAGGCTATGTAATTCTAAAAAGCAAAGTATAACTAACTTGATAATAGAGATTTCTAGGCCATCACTGATATTCCCTTATTAATGACATTGCAGGTAGTGATGTCAGTAGGAATAGATGGAAAAAGACTCGTATCTATAATGGCATCGTAATTAACATGTCACTAGTGGTCCTTTGGCGTTATGGTTTGAGGAAATAATGAAAATGTCATTTCAAGTTATTCTATCATTTATTAAGAAGAAGTAAATGAAGTCCTCAAAATACAGGTTAAGATCAATAGGTGTTCTTTGAGCCATTAGCTGCAGGATCATTTAACTTCAGTTTGGTGCAGAAGCCACTCTCTTTCCTGTTCCTGCTACACACTGTTCCATGTGCATGTTGTGTGTCTGCATGATAGTGTGGCCTAAGAAACAAGGCAGGGCTGGAGTCACTCACAGTAGGGGTGGAATCTATAGGGTGATTTACTTATAAATTGTGCGCCACACTTAACTGTTCTGAGTCTGCTTTCTAAAACGTAGACATGAAAGTAATGATACATTTCTCAGTGTGTTTGTAAGGATTAAATGCATCAATGCATGGAAGTACCTGGCACCCCAAATTGGTCACATGTATTGAGTACCTCCTCCATGCTTTCTATATATGTTATTTTTATTCCTCACTTAACTCTGCTGTATGAATACTTTATATCCACTTTGCAGATGAGGACTTAGGGAGGCCAAGGGACCTGGGAATGTTCCATAGGTAGTAAACCACTAAGGTGGGTTTCCAACCTGGGTCTGCACTCTCCATGGCCTGGGCTTTGTTGTGCTACCTCCCACTTTTGGCAGGTCCTCAACAGACCACAGCTCTTCTGCTCCCTCCACAAGGGTTTTTGACTGAGAGTCTGAAAGAAATAATTTCTTCTTATTAAGTTTGTGTCAATATGACCTTCAGTTAAAATAAAAATGTACAACCTCCTATGCTGGCACTCTCTGAATTCAAGCTGGGAATCCTGTGTGCTATCAGTCACTTACTCCCAATGGCAGAGCTCAGAACTGAAGGCCTTGATACTGCCTTAAATATTCCTTGTCTTCTTAAGAAAACCTTCTGAAAGACTTAACAAGGGAAGATAGCGGAAGAGTAAGACGCGGAGATCGCCTTCCTCCCCACGGATACACCAGAAATACATCCACACGTGGAACAACTCCTACAGAACTCCTACTGAAGGCTGGCAGAAGACCTCAGACCTCCCAAAAGGCAAGAAACTCCCCACGTACCTGGGTAGGGCAAAAGAAAAAACAGAGACAAAAGAATAAGGACGGCACCTGCACCAGTGGGAGGGAGCTGTGAAGGAGGAAAAGTTTCCACACACTAGGAAGCCCCTCCACGGGTGGAGACTGCGGGAGGCGGAGGGGGGAGTTTCGGGACCGCGGAGTAGTGCACAGCGACGGGTGCGGAGGGCAAAGCGGGGAGATTCCTGCACAGACGATCGGTGCCGACCAGCACTCACCAACCCGAGAGGCTTGTCTGCTCACCCGCCGGGGCGGGCGGGGCTGCGAGCTGAGGCTCGGGTTTTGGTTTTGGACGGAGCTCAGGGAGAGGACTGGGGTTGGCGGCTTGAACATAGCCTGAAGGGGTTAGTGCACCATGACTAGCCGGGAGGGAGTTCGGGGAAAAGCCTGCACCTGCCGGAGAGGCAAGAGACTTTTTCTTCCCTCTTTGTTTCCTGGTGCGCGAGGAGAGGGGTTTAAGAGCGCTGCTTAAAGGATCTCCAGAGACGGGCGCGAGCCACGGCTAAAAGCGCGAACCCCAGAGACGGGCGCGAGACGCAGCTAAAAGCGCGAACCCCAGAGACGGGCGTGAGCCGCGGCTGAAAGCGCAAACCCCAGAGACAGGCGCGAGCCGCGGCTAAAAGCGCGAACCCCAGAGACGGGCGCGAGACGCGGCTAAAAGCGCGAACCCCAGAGACGGGCGCGAGCCGCGGCTGAAAGCGCAAACCCCAGAGACGGGCGCGAGCCGCGGCTAAAACCGCGGACCCCAGAGACGGGCGGGAGACGCTAAGGCTGCTGCTGCCGCCACCAAGGGGCCTGTGTGCGAGCACAGGTCACTCTCCACACCCCTCTTCCGCGGAGCCTGTGCAGCCCGCCACTGCCAGGTTCCCGGGATCCAGGGACAACTTCCCCGGGACAACGCACGGCGGGCCTCAGGCTGGTGCAACGTCACGCCGGCCTCTGCCGCAACGTCACGCTGCCTCTGCCGCCGCAGGCCCGCCCCACACGCAGTGCCCCTCCTTCCCCCATCCCCCAACCCCCGGCCTGAGTGAGCCGGAGCCCCCGAATCAGCGGCTCCTTTAACCCCGTCCTGTCTGAGCGAAAAAACAGACGCCCTCCAGCGACCTACACGCAGAGGCAGGGCCAAATCCAAAGCTGAGCTCCTGTGAGCTGTGAGAACAAAGAAGAGAAAGGGAAATCTCTCCCAGCAGCCACAGAAGCAGCGGATTAAAGCTCCACAATCAACTTGATATACCCTGCATCTGTGGAATACCTGAATAGACAAGGAATGATCCCAAATTGAAGAGGGGGAATTTAGGAGCGAGATCTATGATTTTTTTCCCTTTTCCTCTTTTTGTGAATGTGTACGTGTATGCTTCTGTGTGAGATCTTGTCTGTATACTCTTGCTTCCACCATTTGTCCTAGGGCTCTATCCGTCCATGATTTTTTTTTAAAAATTCTTTTTCTTAATAATTAAGTTTAATTGTAATAACTTTATTATACTTTACCTTCGTTCTTTCTTTCTTTCCTTCCTTCCTTCCCTCCTTTAGACAACGAATCACCCCAAATTGAGGAGGTGGTCTCTGGGAGCAGGATTTATGATTTTTCCCCCTTTACCTCTTTTTGTGAAGGTGTATGTGTATGCTTCTGTGTAAGATTTTCTCTGTATAGCTTTGCTTCCAACATTTGTCCTAAGGTTCTATCTGTCCCTTTTTTTTTTTTTTCTAAATATTTTTTAATTCAATAACTATATTATACTTTATTTTATTTTTACTGTATCATCTTTCTGTCTTTTTTCCTTCTTTCCCTCCTTCCTTCCTTCCTCCCTCCCTCCCTCCCTCCCTCCCTCCTTTCTTTCCTTCTTTGCTTCTTTCTTCCTTCCTTCCTTTCCTCCTTTCCTTCTTTCTTTCCTCATACTTCTACTAATTCTCTCTACTTTTTCTCCCTTTTATTCTGAGCTGTGTGGATGAAAGGCTCTTGGTGTTCCAGCCAGGAGTCAGGGCTCTGCCTCTGAGGTAGGAGAGCCAACTTCAGGACACTGGTCAACAAGAGACCTCCCAGCTCCACATAATATTAAACGGTGGAAATCTCCCAGAGACCTCCATCTTAACACCAGCACCCAGCTTCACTCAACGACCAGCAAGCCACAGTGCTGGATAACCTATGCCAAACAACTAGCAAAACAGGAACACAACCCCACCCATTAGCAGAGAGGCTGCCTAAAATCATAATAAGGCCACAGACACCCCAAAACACACCACCAGACGTGAACCTGCCCACTAGAGATACAAGATCCAGCCTCATCCAGCACAACACAGGCACTAGTCCCCTCCACCAGGAAGCCTACACAACCCACTGAAACAACCTTAGCCACTGGAGACAGACATCAAAAACAACGGGAACTACGAAAGTGCAGCCTGCAAAAAGGAGACCCTAAACACAGTAAGATAAGCAAAATGAGAAGACAGAAAAACACACAGCAGATGACGGAGCAAGATAAAAACCCACCAGACCTAACAAATGAAGAGGAAATAGGCAATCTACCTGAAAAAGAATTCAGAATAATGATAGTAAGGATGATCCGAACTCTTGGAAGTAGAATGGACAAAATGCAAGAAACAGTTAACAAGGACCTACAAGAACTAAAGATGAAACAAGGAACGATGAACAATGCAATAAATGAAATTAAAACCACTCTAGATAGGATCAATAGCAGAATAACTGAGGCAGAAGAACGGATAAGTGACCTGGAAGATAAAGTAGTGGAAATAACTACTGCAGAGCAGAATAAAGAAAAAAGAATGAAAAGAACTGAGGACAGTCTCAGAGACCTCTGGGACAACATGAAACGCACCAACATTCGAATTATAGCAGTTCCAGAAGAAGAAGAAAGAAAGAAAGGGACTGAGAAAATATTTGAAGAGATTATCGTTGAAAACTTCCCTAATATGGGAAAGGAAATAGTTAATCAAGTCCAGGAAGCACAGAGAGTCCCATACAGGATAAATACAAGGAGAAACACGCCAAGACACATATTAATCAAACTGTCAAAAATTAAATACAAAGAAAGCATATTAAAAGCAGCAAGGGAAAAACAACAAATAACACACAAGGGAATCCCCATAAGGTTAACAGCTGATCTCTCAGCAGAAACCCTACAAGCCAGAAGGGAGTGGCAGGACATACTGAAAGTGATGAAGGAGAAAAGCCTGCAACCAAGACTACTCTACCCAGCAAGGATCTCATTCAGATTTGATGGAGAAATTAAAACCTTTACAGACAAGCAAAAGCTGAGAGAGTTCAGCACCACCAAACCAGCTTTACAACAAATGCTAAAGGAACTTCTCTAGACACGAAACACAAGAGAAGGAAACGACCTATAGTAGCGAACCCAAAACAATATAGAAAATGGAAATAGGAACATACATATCGATAATTACCTTAAATGTAAATGGACTAAATGCTCCCACCAAAAGACACAGATTGGCTGAATGGATACAAAAACAAGACCCTTATATATGCTGTCTACAAGAGACCCACTTCAGACCTAGAGACACATACAGACTGAAAGTAAGGGGATGGAAAAATATATTCCATGCAAATGGAAACCAAAAGAAAGCTGGAGTAGCAATTCTCATATCAGACAAAATAGACTTTAAAATAAGGACTATTAAAAGGGACAAAGAAGGACACTACATAATGATCAAGGGATCGATCCAAGAAGAAGATATAACAATTGTAAATATTTATGCACCCAACATAGGAGCACCTCAATACATAAGGCAAATACTAACAACCATAAAAGGGGAGATCAACAGTAACACATTCATAGTAGGGGACTTTAACACCCCACTTTCACCCATGGACAGATCATCCAAAATGAAAATAAATAAGGAAACACAAGCTTTAAATGATACATTAAACAAGATGGACTTAATTGATATTTATAGGACACTCCATCCAAAAACAACAGAATACACATTTTTCTCAAGTGCTCATGGAACATTCTCCAGGATAGATCATATCTTGGGTCACAAATCAAGCCTTGGTAAATTTAAGAAAACTGAAATTGTATCAAGTATCTTTTCTGACCACAACGCCATGAGACTAGATATCAATTACAGGAAAAGATCTGTAAAAAATACAAACACATGGAGGCTAAACAATACACTACTTAATAATGAAGTGATCACTGAAGAAATCAAAGAGGAAATAAAAAAATACCTACAAACAAATGACAATGGAGACACAACGACCCAAAACCTATGGGATGCAGCAAAAGCAGTTCTAAGGGGGAAGTTTATAGCAATACAAGCCCACCTTAAGAAGCAGGAAACATCTCGAATAAACAACCTAACCTTGCACCTCAAGCAATTAGAGAAAGAAGAACAAAAAAACCCCAAAGCTAGCAGAAGGAAAGAAATCATAAAAATCAGATCAGAAATAAATGAAAAAGAAATGAAGGAGACGATAGCAAAGATCAATAAAACTAAAAGCTGGTTCTTTGAGAAGATAAACAAAATAGATAAACCGCTAGCCAGACTCATCAAGAAAAAAAGGGAGAAGACTCAAATCAATAGAATTAGAAATGAAAAAGGAGAAGTAACAACTGACACTGCAGAAATAAAAAAAATCATGAGAGATTACTACAAGCAACTCTATACCAATAAAATGGACAATCTGGAAGAAATGGACAGATTCTTAGAAATGCACAACCTGCCAAGACTGAATCAGGAAGAAATAGAAAATATGAACAGACCAATCACAAGCACTGAAATTGAAACTGTGATTAAAAACCTTCCAACAAACAAAAGCCCAGGACCAGATGGCTTCACAGGTGAATTCTATCAAACGTTTAGAGAAGAGCTAACACCTATCCTTCTCGAACTCTTCCAAAATATAGCAGAGGGAGGAACACTCCCAAATTCCTTCTACGAGGCCACCATCACCTTGATACCAAAACCAGACAAGGATGTCACAAAGAAAGAAAACTACAGGCCAATATCACTGATGAACATAGATGCAAAAATCCTCAACAAAATACTAGCAAGCAGAATCCAACAGCACATTAAAAGGATCATACACCATGATCAAGTGGGGTTTATTCCCGGAATGCAAGGATTCTTCAATATACGCAAATCTATCAATGTGATAAACCATATTAACAAATTGAAGGAGAAAAACCATATGATCATCTCAATAGATGCAGAGAAAGCTTTCGACAAAATTCAACACCCAGTTATGATAAAAACCCTCCAGAAAGTAGGCATAGAGGGAACTTTCCTCAACATAATAAAGGCCATATATGACAAGCCCACAGCAAACATCATCCTCAATGGTGAAAAACTGAAAGCATTTCCACTAAGATCAGGAACAAGACAAGGTTGCCCACTCTCACCACTCTTATTCAACATAGTTTTGGAAGTTTTAGCCACAGCAATCAGAGAAGAAAAGGAAATAAAAGGAATCCAAATCGGAAAAGAAGAAGTAAAGCTGTCACTGTTTGCAGATGACATGATACTATACATAGAGAATCCTAAAGATGCTACCAGAAAACTACTAGAGCTAATCAATGAATTTGGTAAAGTAGCAGGATACAAAATTAATGCACAGAAATCTCTGGCATTCCTATATACTAATGATGAAAAATCTGAAAGTGAAATCAAGAAAACACTCCCATTTACCATTGCAACAAAAAGAATAAAATATCTAGGAATAAACCTACCTAAGGATACGAAAGACCTGTATGCAGAAAATTATAAGACACTGATGAAAGAAATTAAAGATGATACAAATAGATGGAGAGATATACCATGTTCTTGGATGGGAAGAATCAACATTGTGAAAATGACTCTACTACCCAAAGCAATCTACAGATTCAATGCAATCCCTATCAAACTACCACTGGCATTTTTCACAGAACTAGAACAAAAAATTTCGCAATTTGTATGGAAACACAAAAGACCCCGAATAGCGAAAGCAATCTTGAGAACGAAAAAAGGAGCTGGAGGAATCAGGCTCCCTGACTTCAGACTATATTACAAAGCAACAGTAATCAAGACAGTATGGTACTGGCACAAAAACAGAAAGATAGATCACTGGAACAGGATAGAAAGCCCAGAGATAAACCCACGCACATATGGACACCTTATCTTTGATAAAGGAGGCAGGAATATACAGTGGAGAAAGGACAGCCTTTTCAATGAATGGTGCTGGGAAAACTGGACAGGTACATGTAAAAGTATGAGATTAGATCACTCCCTAACACCATACACAAAAATAAGCTCAAAATGGATTAAAGACCTAAATGTAAGGCCAGAAACTATCAAACTCTTAGAAGAAAACATAGGAAGAACACTCTATGACATAAATCACAGCAAGATCCTTTCTGACCCACCTCCTAGAGTAATGGAAATAAAAACAAAAATAAACAAATGGGACCTAATGAAACTTCAAAGCTTTTGCACAGCAAAGGAAACCATAACCAAGACCAAAAGACAACCCTCAGAATGGGAGAAAACATTTGCAAATGAAGCAACTGACAAAGGATTAATCTCCAAAATTTACAAGCAGCTCATGCAGCTCAATAACAAAAAAACAAACAACCCCATCCAAAAATGGGCAGAAGACCTAAACAGACATTTCTCCAAAGAAGATATACAGAATGCCAACAAACACATGAAAGAATGCTCAACATCATTAATCATTAGAGAAATGCAAATCAAAACTACAATGAGATATCATCTCACACCAGTCAGAATGGCCATCATCAAAAAATCTAGAAACAATAAATGCTGGAGAGGGTGTGGAGAAAAGGGGACACTCTTGCACTGCTGGTGGGAATGTGAAATGGTTCAGCCACTATGGAGAACAGTATGGAGGTTCCTTAAAAAACTACAAATAGAATTACCATATGACCCAGCAATCCCACTACTGGGCATATACCCTGAGAAAACCAAAATTCAAAAAGAGTCATGTACCAAAATGTTCATTGCAGCTCTATTTACAATAGCCCGGAGATGGAAACAACCTAAGCGCCCATCATCGGATGAATGGATAAAGAAGATGTGGCACATATACATGATGGAATGTTACTCAGCCTTAAAAAGAAATGAAATTGAGCTATTTGTAATGAGATGGATAGACCTAGAGTCTGTCATACAGAGTGAAGTAAGTCAGAAAGAAAAGGACAAATACCGTATGCTAACACATATATATGGAATTTAAGGGAAAAAAATGTCATGAAGAACCTAGGGGTAAGACAGGAATAAAGAGGCAGACCTACTGGAGAACGGACTTGAGGATATGGGGAGGGGGAAGGGTGAGTTTTGACAGGGCGAGAGAGAGTCATGGACATATACACACTAACAAACGTAGTAAGGTAGATAGCTGGGGGGAAGCAGCTGCAAGGCACAGGGATATTAGCTCGGTGCTTTGTGACAGCCTGGAAGGGTGGGATGGGGAGAGTGGGAGGGAGGGAGACGCAAGAGGGAAGACATATGGGAACATATGTATATGTATAGCTGATTCACTTTGTTATAAAGCAGAAACTAACACACCATTGTAAAGCAATTATACCCCAATAAAGATGTTTAAAAAAAAAAAAAAAGACTTAACAAGGAAAAAAAAAAAAAGAAAACCTTCTATTTTGACATAATTCAAACTTACAGAAAATTTGCAAGAATAGTATTTTTTATTTTAATAACTTTTTCTTTTCTTTTTTCTTTCTTTCTTCTTTCTTCCTTCCTTCCTTCCTTTCTTTCTTTCTTTCTTTCTTTCTTTCTTTCTTTCTTTCTTTCTTTCTTTTCTTTCTTTCTTTTCTTTTCTTTTTTTCTCCCTTTTCTTCTGAGCCATATGGCTGACAGGGTCTTTGTTCTCTGGCTGGATGTCAGGCCTATGCCTCTGAGATGGGAGAGCCAAGTTCAGGACATTGGTCCACCAGAGACTTCCCGGCTCCATGTAATATCAAATGACAAAAGCTCCCAGAGATCTGCCTCTCAATGCTAAGACCCAACTCCACTCAACAATACAGCAAGCTACAGTGCTGGACACCCTATGTCAAACAATTAGCAAGGCAGGAACACAACCCCACCCATTAGCAGAGAGGCTACCTAAATCATAATAAGGTCACAGACACCCCAAAACACACCACGGGATGCAGTCCTGCCCTCAAGAAAGACAAGATCCAGCCTCATCCACCAGAACACAGGCACCAGTCCCCTCCACATGAAGCCTACACAACCCACTGAACCAACTTTAGCCACTGGGGGCAGACACCAAAAACAGTAGGAAATATGAACCTGCAGCCTGTGAAAAAGAGACCCCAAACACAGTAAGTTAAGCAAAATGAGAAGACAGAGAAACACACAGCAGACGAAGGAGCAAGATAAAAACCCATTAGACGAAACAAATGAAGAGGAAATAGGCAGTCTACCTGAGAAAGAATTCAGACAAATGATAGTAAAGATGATCCAAAAATCTTGGAAATAGAATGGAGAAAATACAAGAAACGTGTAACAAGGACCTAGAAGAACTAAAGAGCAAACACACACTGATGAGCAACACAATAAATGAAATTTGAAATTCTCTAGAAGGAATCAATAGCTGAATAAATGAGGCAGAAGAACAGATAAGTGACTTGGAACATAAAGTAGTGGAAATAACTACTGCAGAGCAGAATAAAGAAAAAAGAATGAAAAGAATTGAGGACAGTCTCAGAGACCTCTGGGACAACATTAAAAGCACCAACTTTCAAATTACAGGGGTCCCAGAAGAAGAAGAGAAAAAGAAAGGGACTGAGAAAATATTTGAGGGGATTATAATTGAAAACTTCCCTAATATGGGAAAGGAAATAGTCAATCAAGTCCAGGAAGTACAGAGAGTCCCATACAGGATATATCCAAGGAGAAACATGCCAAGACACATATTAATCAAACTATCAAAAATTAAATACAAAGAAAAAATACTAAAAGCAGCAAGGGAAAAACAACAAATAACATACAAGGGAATCCCCATAAGGTTAACAGCTGATCTTTCAGCAGAAACTCTGCAAGCCAGAAGGGAATGGCAGGACATATTTAAAGTGATGAAAGCAAAAAAGCTACAACCAAGATTACTATACCCAGCAAGGATCTCATTCAGATTCGACGGAGAAATTAAAACATTTACAGACAAGCAAAAGCTAAGAGAATTCAGCACCACCAAACCAGCTTTACAGCAAATGCTAAAGGAAATTCTCTAGGCAGGAAACACAAGAGAAGGAAAAGATCTACAATAACAAACCCAAAACAATTAAGAAAATAGTAATAGGAACATACATATTGATAATTACTTCAAATGTAAATGGATTAAATTCTCCAACCAAAAGACATAGACTGGCTGAATGGGTACAAAAAGAAGACCCATATATATGCTGTCTACAAGAGACCCACCTCAGAACTAGGGGCACACACAGACTGAAAGTGATAGGATGGAAAAAGATACTCCATGCAAATGGAAATCAAAAGAAAGCTGGAGTAGCAATTCTCATATCAGACAAAATAGACTTTAAAATAAAGACTATTACAAGAGACAAAGAAGGAAACTACATAATGATCAAGGGATCAATCCCAGAAGAAGATATAACAATTGTAAATATTTATGCCCCCAACATAGGAGTACCTCAATACATAAGGCAAATGCTCACAGCCATAAAAGGGGAAATCGAAAATCACACAATCATAGTAGGGGATTTTAACACCCCACTTTCACCAATGGACAGATCATCCAAGATGAGAATAAATAAGGAAGCACAAGCTTTAAATTATACATTAAACAAGATGGACTTAATTGATATTTATAAGACATTCCATCAAAAACCAACAGAATACACATTTTTCTCAAGTGCTCACGGAACATTCTCCAGCATATATCATATCTTGGGTCACAAATCAAGACTTGGTAAACTTAAGAAAATTGAAAGCGTATCAAGGATCTTTTCCAACCACAATCCTATTTCCTTCAATTCAAGGAAAAAAATCTGTAAAAAATACAAACACATGGAAGCTAAACAATACACTACAAAATAACCAAGAGATCACTGAAGAAATCAAAGAGGAAATCAAAAAATACCTAGAAACAAATGAAAATGAAAACATGATGACACAAAACCTATGGGATGCATCAAAAGCAGTTCTAAGAGGCAAGTTTATAGCAATACAATCCTACTTCAGGAAACAAGAAACATCTCAAATAAACAACCTAATCTTACACCTAAAGCAATTAGAGAAAGAAGAACAAAAACACCCTAAAGTTTGCAGAAGGAAAGAAATCATAAAGATCAGATCAGAAATAAATGAAAAAGAAATGAAGGAAACAATAACAAAGATAAATAAAACTAAAAGCTGGTTAATTGACAAGATAAACAAAATTGATAAACCATTAGTCAGACTCATCAAGAAAAAAAGGGAGAAGACTCAAATCTATAAAATTAGAAATAAAAAGGGAGAAGTAACAAGTGACCCTGCAGAAATACAAAGGATCATGAGAGATTACTACAATCAACTATGCCAATAAAATGGAGAACCTGGAAGAAACGGACAAATTCTTAGAAAAGCATAACCTTCTGAGACTGAACCAGGAAGAAATAGAAAATATAAACAGACCAATCACAAGCACTGAAATTGAGGCTGTGATTAAAAATCTTCCAACAAACAAAAGCTCAGGACCAGATGGCTTCACAGTCAAATTCTATCAAACATTTAGAGAAGGGATAACACCTATCCTTCTTAAAGTCCTCCAAAATAGAACAGAGGGAGGAACACTCCCACACTCATTCTAAGAGGCCATCATCACTCTGATACCAAAACCAGACAAAGATGTCACAAAGAAAGAAAACTACAGGTCAATATAACTGATGAACATAGATGCAAAAATCCTCATCAAAATACTAGAAAACAGAAGCCAACACATTATAAGGATCATACACATGATCAGGTGGGGTTTATCCCAGGAATGCAAGGATTCTTCAATATATGCAAATCAATCACTGTGATGCACCATATTAACAAATTGAAGAATAAAAACCATATGATCATCTCAATAGATGCAGAAAAAGCTTTCTACAAAAACACCCATTTATGATAAAAACTCTCCAGAAAGTAAACATAGAGGCAATTTACCTCAACATAATAAAGCCCATATATGACAAACCCAAAGCCAACATCATTCTCAATGGTGAGAAACTGAAATCATTTCCTCTAAGATCAGGAACAAGTCAAGGTTGCCCACTCTCAGCACTATCATTTAACAGTTTTGGAAGTTTTAGCCACAGCAATCAGAGAAGAAAAAGAAATAAAAGGAATCCAAATCGGAAAAGAAGAAGTAAAGCTGTCACTGCTTGCAGATGACATGATACTACGCGTAGAGAATCCTAAGGATGCTACCAGAAAACTCCTAGAGCGAATCAATGAATTTGGTAAAGTAGCAGGATACAAAATTAATGCACAGAAATCTCTTGCACTCCTATACACTAATGATGAAATATCTGAAAGAGAATTTAAGGAAACACTCCCATTTACCACTGTAACAAAAAGAATAAAATACCTAGGAATAAACCTATCTAAGGAGACAAAAGACCTGTATGCAGAAAACTATAAGACAATGGTGAAAGAAATTAAAGATGATACAAACAGATGGAGAGGTATGCCATGTTCTTGGATTGTAAGAATCAACATTGTGAAAATGACTATACTACCCAAAGCAATCTACAGGTTCAGTTCAATCCCTATCAAACTACCAATGATATTTTTCACAGAACTAGAACAAAAAATTTCACAGTTTGTATGGAAACACAAAAGACCCCGAATAGCAAAAGCAATCTTGAGAAAGAAAAACAGAGCTGGAGGAATCAGGCTCCCTGACTTCAAGCTATACTACAAAGCTACAGTAATCAAGGCAGTATTGTATTGGCACAAAAACAGAAATATAGATGAAAGGAACAGGATAGAAAGCCCAGAGGTAAACCCAGGCACATATGGTCAACTTATCTTTGATAAAGGAGGCAAGAGTATACAATGGAGAAAAGACAACCTCTTCAATAAGAGGTGTTGGGAAAATCAGACAGCTACATATAAAACAATGAAATTAGAACACTTCCTAACACCATACACAAAATAAACTCAAAATGGATTAAAGACCTAAATGTAAGGCCAGACACCATAAAACTCTAAGAGGAAAACAGGCAGAATACTCTATGACATAAATCACAGCAAGATCCTTTTTCACCCACCTCCTAGAGAAATGGAAATAAAAACAAAAATAAACAAATGGGACCTAGTGAAACTTGAAAGCTTTTGCACAGCAAAGGAAACCATAAACAAGGCAAAAAGAAAGCCCTCAGAATGGGAAAAAATATTTTCAAATGAAGCAATGGACAAAGGATTAATCTCCAAACTATAAAAGCAGCTCATGAAGCTCAATATCAAAAAAACAAACAACCCAATCCAAAAATGGGCAGAAGACCTAAATAGACATTTCTCCAAAGAAGACATACAGACTGCCAACAAACACATGAAAGGATGCTTAACATCACTAATCATTAGAGGAATGCAAATCAAAACTACAATGAGGTATCACCACACACCAGTCAGAATTCCTATCATCAAAAAAAACTACATCAAAATGCTGGAGAGGGTGTGGAGAGAAGGGAACTCTCTTGCACTGTTGGTGGGAATGTAAACTGATACAACCTCTATGTGGGGGTTCATTAAAAAACTAAAAATAGAAGTATAATACGACCCAGCAATCCCACTACTGGGCATATACCCTGAGAAAACCATAATTGAAAAAAGAGTCATGCACCACAATGTTCATTGCAGTTCTATTTACAATAGTTAGGACATGGAAGCAACCTAAGTGTCCATCGACAGATGAAAAGATAAAGATGTGGCACATATATACAATGGAATATTACTCAGCCATAAAAAGAAATGAAATTGAGTTATTTGTAGTGAGGTGGATGGACCTAGAGTCTGTCATACAGAGTGAAGTTAGTCAGAAAGAGAAAAATAAATACCGTATGCTAACACATATATAGAATCCAAAAAAAAAAAGTCTGAAGAACCTAAGGGTAGGACAGGAATAAAGATGCAGATGTACCGAATGGACCTGAGGGTATGGGGAGTCGGAAGGGTAAGCTGGGATGAAGTGAGAGAGTGGCATTGACATATATCCACTACCAAATGTAAAATAGATAGCTAGTGGGAAGCAGTTGCATAGAACAGGGAGATCAGCTTGGTGCTTTGTGACCACCTAGAGGGGTGGGATAGGGAGGGTTGGAGGGCAATGCAAGAGGGAGGAGATATGGGGATATATGTATATGTATAGCTGATTCACTTTGTTATCAAGCAGAAACTACCACCCATTGTAAAGAAATTATACTCCAATAAAGAGGTTAAAAAAAAAAAAAGCTAAGACTGGAATTGCTGGATTGTATGGTAGTTCTATTTTTAATTTTTTGAGGAACCTCCGTACTGTTTTTCATAGAGGCTGCACCAGTTTACATTCCCTCCAACAGTGTATGAGGGTTCCCTTTTGTCCACATCCTTGCCAACACTTGTTATTTCTTGTTTTTTTGATGATAGCCATTGTGACAGGTGTGAGGTGATTATCTCTTTGCAGTTTTACTTGGCATTTCTCTGTTGATTAGAGATGTTGAACACTTTTTCATGTGTGTGTTGGTCATCTATATGTGTTCTTTGGAGAAAAGGCATAAATCTTGAGTCCAATTTGTTGAGTTTTGACAAATGCATATGCCATGTACCCTACATTCCTATGAAGGTATAGATGTTTTCTATTATGCTAGAACATTCTCTCATTCTGCTTTCTAATCAATCTCTCCCAGAATAAACTAATTTTCAGGTTTGTTTTGCTATAGTTTGCCTTATAAATGGAATCAAAGATTATGTCTTCTTTTTTGTATTCCAGTTTAAAATTCCTCTAGATTTTTAGTTCTTTTAGCATTTTTATATTGTGGATCTGCATATTATTCCTAAATTTTAATTCCCACCTTCATAGTTAAAGGAAGCCCTGACCCTATTTAGCAGGATTGCTAAAGCAATTACCCTGAGATGAGATTGTGGCTATAGAAGGTTGAAATCCTACTGATCTTAAACTAAAACTCTTTGATGGCTTGGAATTAATTTTTATGAGACCCAGTATAAAACTGGTTGTATAAATGATCTGGTAATGGTACTATCATGCTGTTGATCATTCAGTTTCCTCAGAATCCACATCAATTAATCAGGTGTACATTCACTTATCCTGGCATTCATTCACTCATTTAGAAATGTTTATTGAGTATACTTCAGATCCTTCTCTGTCAGAGATCTAGCTGTGAACAAGGTAGATAATGTTGCTATTCTGTCAGAGCTTCATATATTTTATTTCCACTGCCACTTATTGTGTGTGTGTGTGTGTGTGTGTGTGTGTGTGTGTGTGTGTGTGTGTAGATCCAAATTTCAGTCTGATATTGTTATGGACTATATATTTGTATCCCCCCACCCCCACCCAAATTCGTATGTTAAAGTCCTAACCCCAGTGTGATGGTATTTGGAAAACAGGGCCTTTGAGAGGTGATTAGGTCCTGAGGGCAGGGTGCTGGTCTGATGAGATTAGTGCCTTTTTAGGAAGAGATGCCTGAGAGCTTGCTCACCATCTTTCTGCCATGTGGGGATACAACAAGAAGTTAGCCATTTCTAAGCCAGGAAGAAAGCCTTTTCTAGACTCTGGCCATGCTGGCACTCTGAACATGGACTTCTACCTGGCAGAGCTGTGAGAAAATTGTTGTTTAAGCCACTCAGTTTTATAATATTTTATTATGGCAGCCCAGCAGACTAAGACAGATACAGATACCATATTCCTTCCACGTGAAGAATTGCCTTAACATTTTTAGAGTAGGTACACAGGCAATGGTTTCTTTCAGGTTTTATTTATTTGATAAAGTTTTTATTTCGCTTTCATTATTGAAAGATTCTTTTGTTAGGAATAGAATACTGGTTGACAGTTTTTGCTTCTAGCACTTTAAAGGTATCATTCTCTTGTCTTCTGGTTTGCAGAGGTTCTGATGAGAAGTTGACTGTAACTTCATCTTCGTTCTTTTATATATAATGTGTCTTTTTTCTCTGGCTATCTTCAACAATTTTTTTTTTCTTTTCAGCAGCTTGAATATGTTATACCTCTGAGTAATGCCTAAAGGAAATAGATGTCTTATCTTACATATATATATATATATATATATATATATATATATATTTTTTTTTTTTTTTTTTTTTTTTGTGGTATGTGGACCTCTCACTGTTGTGGCCTCTCCCATTGTGGAGCACAGGCTCTGGACGCACAGGCTCAGCGGCCATGGCTCACGGGTCCAGCTGCTCCGTGGCATGTGGGATCCTCCCAGAACGGGGCACAAACCCGTGTCCCCGGGCATTTGCAGGCGGACTACTCCAACCACTGCACCGCCAGGGAAGCCCTTCTTTATATTTAGCAAGAGTGTTTTACCGAGAAGTCCCCCTGCTGTGTGACTCATGTTAGTCCTTTCTTTATGGTGCTCTTCCCAACCTCTAGTCCTCATCAAATCTTATTAAGATATTAGGAACTAGCTGAAGTCCTGTCTCCATGAAGCCTTCATGGCAGATAGATAACATGCTGTACTTTCTTAACCTCCAAGCTCTCTCTTCTTTGGCCTAGATATGTTTTAGACCAAATCCATTCTCTCTCCTATGAAATGATTTCAAAATACTTCATCATTCATTACCTTCCTTTAAATATACTCTCTTTACTTCTAAATATCAGTCCCATTATTTAAGCAGGATATTTTTTTGTTTGTTTATTTGTTTTTTTGTGTGTGTGCATTGTCAAGAAAATCCCTTCAAGTCTTTCCTCTATTAGTATGATTAATTTCTTCAACTCACATGATTAATTTAATTAGGTTGCTCTCCTTTTTTAATGGGTGACTCTAAAGGTGTGAAAAGGAAGGCAGGTAAGAGCCATACTCAGAAGGACCCCATGCTTGGTTTTATGCTCTGCTGTTGCCATCTTGAAATTCTTAATAACGTTTGAACAAAGGGCCATACACTTTCCTTTTGCAGTGGTTGCTCTGACAGTTATGTACTGGGTCCTGGATTTGGGATTAACATCTCAGTTGGAAATTTGACTAGCCAGAAGGTGGTATAAGGATATTAGGTGCCTTGAGCAGAGAGGAAATAGAATACAAGGAGGCAAAGCCATCTCTGAGGTAGCAATTGCAAAATAATGTTCTGTGGGGCATTCCATTTATGTGTTATGTGTGAAAAGGCATTAATATTCAAATTTCAGAAATTAAGGAAGGTTAAATAGATTTCCTTAGAACAGAACATTTTAACATTTAATTTGGGGAGTGGTATTATGACCAACCCAAATGGGATGTGATCTGCAGCATTTCCAAAGCTCATTTTACTGTGGCTAATGGTCTGGAGGAACCAGTGTTCTTTGGGTCCCAGTTTTGGAACACAGTTTGACAAATGGGGACAATAGTTACATGCTTCCAGAGTAAGGAGACCTGTTCCCATCAGTAGCTTTTGGAACTAGGCCTATGAATTATTTAGTAGAAGAAATAGAAACGTTCATTGCTCTCTACTGATAAACCAAAGACATTATTATGTGTATGAGTCTGGGGTTGGCTTTACCCTATCTCTAACCCCCAAATACTTCCTGGGTCATGTCTTTCCTTTCTTCTTTAAGGTTGCTCTCTTCACCTTACATCTTAGTCAATTTTTACCTTGATGAAAGATGACTGTTAATTATATATGTGAATCTGCAATGTGCATGTCTCCACTGGGAATTTTAGAGGGATTTTCTCTAGGGGAAATTAAAAAAAGGAGGAGACTTGGCCTCTGTACTGTAAATGCACAAAACATTTACTACTAAATGAATAAAAGCAGTGATCGGAGTCTGAGTCCTTTCCTCTTTGGAGATCCCTATGTGCAGCATGCTCTGTATATCCCATTATACAAGCCCTAGCTGGGAGCCATAGAAGTAGCACCATAAGTGATCCCATATTACCCTCTAATGTAGCCATCAGCCTTACTCTGTAAATCAGCTGGAAAATGAGCCTGCATTTAAGGAGCTTGTGCTTAACTCACAGGACACCACTAAGAAGTGTGTTAGTGAGGAGGGGAGGAGTAACTGGGGAACACACACTAGGAGTTGTTTGGAAGTTGGCACAAGTTAGTGGGTAGATTGCCAGTGAGTTTTTATTATGTGCCCATTGCTTGCAGAGCATATTTAATATCTAATAATGGCAGGTTTTGAGCCATGCCTCTAAATTCTGGCTCAATCACACATAAAAATTTTAAAAATTAGATAAAAATATCTTTCTAAGATTCTGATTAAGTAGGTATAGGTTGGGACCAAGAACCTTAATCTTCAACAAATTTTTCCAGTGATTCTGACGCAGGAGGTCAAGAACTACTAAATGTTGAAAAATGCTGATGTAGGGAATAAACTTTAAGCAAAAATCATTAAAAACACACTTCAAAGTCACAGTGTCTGACCTGAAAAACAGCAGATGTTAATTAAATCTGAAGAAAATCTTTGCAGTCTGATTTTTGTTTTTCTTCTCCTTAAAGAATATTTTTGGTGATAAAATGATCTACCACACTTTTTTGGGGGATTAAGATATTGTGCTAGGGGCTTCCCTGGTGGTGCAGTGGTTGAGAGTCTGCCTGCCGATGCAGGGGACACGGGTTCGTGCCCTGGTCCAGGAGGATCCCACATGCCGCGGAGCGGCTGGGCCTGTGAGCCATGGCCGCTGACCCTGCGCATCCGGGGCCTGTGCTTCACAGCGGGAGAGGCCACGGCAGTGAGAGGCCCGCTTACCGCAAAAAAAAAAAAAAAAAAAGATATTGTGCTAATATTCTTATTTCATGATAGGTATGACTTTTAAAAACTTTTCATTCTGTTTTTGGAGGGAAATACTTATACAATAGACAATACTATAAATGCTCTATGAGGCTCCGATTATAATTTAAAAAACTGTATGTATGTATGTGTGTCTATGACTTAAAACATTTTTTCCCTTCATGGAATGCTCAACAACTGTTGTGAATTTTTTCTCACCAGCAAGTTTTTACAATTCAGTTTTGCATTATCCCAAACAAATTTTCCGATATTTTATTATGAAAACAACTAATTTTACCATGAACACTCATATACCCACTGCCTAGATTCTACCATTAACATTTTATTCTATTTGTTTCAAAACATACCTATTTAATTATTTGTCCTTCTCTCATCCTTTAATCCATCTTAATTTTTGACACATTCCAAAGTCAAATGCAGACATCAGCATAGAGTCTGCAGTATTTATTTACAGTTTTTTTTCTTTTGCTGTAAAATATACATACAAAGAAATGCACATATCTTAATTGTATATTTATTGAGTTTTGACAAGTGCAAACCTCTATGTGATGCAAATTCCTATCAAGATATAGAACATTATCACCATATCATGCCCTTTCCCAGGCACCCCCTACCTTTTGCTTATTCCAGGATTTTATATAAATAGAATCATGTAGTATGTACTGTTCTTCTTTCAATTAGCATAATGTTTTGAGACTTGTCCATACTGTTGTATGTATTAGTAATTAGTTCCTTTTTATTGCTGAATTGTGTTCCATTTATGATTATACCACAGTTTGTTTATCAGTTTTCCTATTGATGGATATCTGGGCCATTTTCAGTTTCTGGCAATTATGGATAAAACCGCTATGTAATTCTTGTTCAAGTTTTCTGTTAACATATGTTTTGCTCCTCTTGGGTAAAAACCTAGGAGTAGAATTGCTGGCTTATAGTGTATGAGAGTTTTGTTTACTCCACTTCCTTTCCAACATTAGATGTTGTCAACTTTAGAAACTTTAATAATTTGGGTGGGTGTGTAGAATACTTCATTATGATTTTAATTTGCATTTCTCTGATGACCAGTGCACACTTTTTCATGCACTTATTGATAATTTATATATCTTCTCTTTTGAAGTGTCTGTCAAAATCTATTGCTTATTTTTTATTGGGTCTTTTTTCTTCTTTTGGAAATTAGTGACTCTTTTAATAATTATGCTATGGGTCTCATGGGCTATCACTGGGTGAATGATATTTCTACATACAAATTAGTTTTTATCCTATGGCTTGTTTCACTTTTTAATGTAAAACAAGAACACTACTGAAATATTTTATTATCCACTAATTATAAATCTGAATTCAACTTTTTTCTATTTAATGTCTATTATTTAATCTCTACATTTCCATTATATCCAAATTTTTTAAAAAATTGAAATATAATTGACTTACAATATTGTGTTAGTTTCAGGTATACAGCAAAGTGATTCAGTTATACATATAAATATATATTATTTTTCAGATTCTTTTCTATTATTGGTTATTACAAGATATTGAATATAGTTCCCTGTGCTATACAGTAGGTCCATGTTGTTAATCTATTTTATATATAGTAGTGTGTATCTGTTAATCCCAACCTCCTAATTTATCCCTCCTCCCCCACAATTTCCCCTTTGGTAACCATAAGTTTGTTTACAGTGTCTGTGACTCTATTTCTGTTCTGTAAATAAGTTCATTTGTATCATTTTCTTAGATTCCTCATATAAGTGATATCATATGGTGTTTGTCTTTCTCTTTCTGATTTACTTCAATTAGTATGATAATCTCTATGTCCATCCATGTTGCTGCAGATGGCATTATATATGTTTTCTAAGGCTAATATTCCATTGTATATATGTACCACATCTTCTTTATCCATTCATCTGTCGATGGACGTTTAGGTTGCTTCCATGTCCTAGCTATTGTAAATAGTGCTGTATGAACATTGGGGTGCATGTATCTTTTCAAGTTAGAGTTTTCCACTTTTCTGGATATATGCCCAGGAATGGGATTGATCGTACCTCTATTTTTAGCTTTTTAAGGAACCCCCATACTATTCTCCATAGTGACTGTACCAATTTATGTTTCCACCAACAGTGTAAGAGGGTTCCCTTTTCTCCATACCCTCTCCAGCATTTATTATTTGTTGACTTTTTGATGATGGCCATTCTGACTGATGTGAGGTGATACCTCACTGCTGTTTTGATTTGCATTTCTCTAATAACTAGAGATGTTGAGCATCTTTTCATCTGCCTGTTGGCTATCTGTATGTCTTTTTTGGAGAAATGTCTATTTAGATTTTCTGCTATTGGGTCCTTTTTTTTTTTTATTATTTAGTTTCAGGAGTTATTTACATATCCCGTATATCAGTACTTTGTCAAATATATGTTTTGTAAACATTTTCTCCAAGTCGTTGGCTTATCTATTCAGTACAATTTTTAAAACTTACATATGAAATAAGAAAATTTAAAAATAGATAAAGTTCAGGCAAAAGCATGCTGATTGGTGGCTGGTGGGACATGAGGTTGATATTCGTAAGAAGAGGTGATCACTGAAGCAGGGAGTAGGAAGATTGTAACTGGGAAACAGAACTAAAACTTTAGAGGGCTTCCTATATGTCACTTGATATACATATCTGATTTAAATTTCTCAACATCTTTATGAAGTAGGTCATATTTCTAAAATCAAAGTTCTGAGAGTTTAATTAAGTTGTCTAATCTATTTAGTTGCAGGTTAAATACTCTGGTCCTCATGAGGGTCTGTCTGACTCTTACCCTACCAATTTTTCTTCATAATTTAATAATTGTTCATTATCTAAGATTTATTTCAATAAAAGCATTGAACTAGTATCTTACCACCAGATGAAAAAAGATGAGTGTAATTAAAAAATTAATGCACTAAAAATAAAGTACAGAGGAAACCATGTCTATAAAATATCAAGCTTTTGTTTTGAATGGAATCTTTTCTCTAGATACTTAATATAAATGTCATATATTATAAGTTTTCAGTCCATTCATATGAATTCTAAACTGTGGACTTAAAAGTAGACTTGTAGATATTTAAATCAGTATTATTAGGAACATAATATATGTGACCACATAAAACATTTCTCATGAACTTAATACAAAGATAATTAAAAAGTTACTTATGAGTTAAATTTGCTCCCCCCCCACCCAAATCTTCCAGTAAAGTGGACACTCCAGGAAGAGCCCCCATGTTCACTTACACTGTGGCTGTGTTCCCTGGAGGTACATGTGTCCTTGTCAGAAAAGCGTAAGATGGAAAAGGATTCAGGATTGTGCTCATTATACTGGATTTTTTTACTCAACAAAATTCATTGTACTTTTATTAGCAAAACATTACACTGCATACTGACATAATCATCAATATTTTAATATGAATCTACTACATTTCATTCCCTATCTTGAACACTTTTATATCTATTATCTCACTTTATCTTTCTGCAAACCTTATGCATTATCTCACTACCATCACCCCCTCTTTTAGAAATGAGAGGGCTTCCCTGGTGGCGCAGTGATTGAGAATCTGCCTGCTAATGCAGGGGACACGGGTTCGAGCCCTGGTCTGGGAGGATCCCACATGCCGCGGAGTGACTAGGCCCGTGAGCCACAACTACTGAGCCTGCGCGTCTGGAGCCTGTGCTCCGCAACAGGAGAGGCCGCGATAGTGAGAGGCCCAAGCACCGCGATGAAGAGTGGCCCCCGCTTGCCACAACTAGAGAAAGCCCTCGCACAGAAACGAAGACCCAACACAGCAAAAATAAATAAATAAATAACTAAACTCCTACCCCCAGCATCTTCTTTAAAAAAAAAAAGAATAAGCCATCCCACCTTTTCTTTGAATCTTTCCCTGGTATTATAGTGGTTAAGAAGGTAAACTCTGGATTTAAAGACACTTGTGTTCAAAACCTGGCCTAACTGTTGACTTATTTTACCATCCTTAGTTTATTTTTCACCTGTAAAGAGAGTGCAATAATAGTAGGGTAGTAGTAGATTTTAGAAGTGGCTTCTGTGATCTCTGCTACTAGTGTCTGTGTCCACGTGTAATTCTCTCATTATGAGCATGGTCAGGACCTGTGACTCACTCCTAACCAATAGAATATGGCAAGGTTACAAATATACACATTCATGATTATGTTTCACATGATTGGCACATCTGTCTTGTTAGGAAACTTTCTTCCTTGCTGGCTTGAAGAAGCAAGCTGCCGTGTTGTGAGTTGCCATGTGGAGAGGGTCATGCAGCAAGGAGCTGAGAGTGGCTGACAGCCAATGAGAAACCGTGGCCCTCAGTTACAGCCTGCAAAGAACCGAATTTGAGAAGGATCATGTGAACTTGGAAGCTGATCCTTCCCCTGTCAAGCCTCAGATGAGAACCCAGTCCTGGCCCACACCTTGACTGCAGGGGACCTAGCTAAGCCTCGCCCTGACTCTTGACCCATGAAACCATGAGATAATACATGTGTGTTGTTTTAGGCTACTAAGGTAATGGCAATATTCTTATATTCAGCACTGAATATCCAATAGGTAGATATTCAGTGTAATAGGTAACCAATAAAGGTATTATCTACCTATCACATAGTAAGAGATTATATATTGTGTTGGCCAAAATGTTCGTTCAGGTTTTTCTGTAACATCTTAAGGGAAAACCCAAATGCACTTTTTGGCCAACCTAATATTTGGTCTCTGCCCCTATTTCCTGGCACACAGCTCCTAAAACTCTTCGAATCTTCAAAGCGACAAGAGTCTTTTTGTATGCCAGTGAGATGACTGGTGGCTGAGGGCCCCTAGATACTCAGGATGGGGGCTGGATGTCAGGAGAGACGACCATACAATTAGAAGGTTAGAACTTTCAGCCCCACTCGTCCACCTCTGGGAAGGACAGAGGGGCTGGAGGTTGAGCTAACCACCAATGGTCAATGATTTAGTTAGCCATTCCTAAATATGAAGCCTCCATAAAAATCCTAAGTGAAGAGATCTAGAGAGCTTCTGGGTTGGTGAGCACATCCATGTGCTGGGAGGGTGGTGCACTCCAACTCCATGGGGACAGAGGCTACTGCACTTGGAACACTTCTGGACCTTGCCATTTCTTCATTGGCTGTTCATCTGTATCCTTTATTATAACCTATATAATAAACTGGAAAACATAAGTAAATGTTTCAATTCTGTGAGCCATGCTAGCAAATTATATAACCCAAGGAGGAGGTCACTGGAACCCCAACTATAAGCTGGTTGATTAGAAGTATGGGTGACAACTTGGGACTTGCCACTGGCATCTTAAGTGGAGGCAGTCTTGTGGGACTTGAGCCCTTAACTTGTGGGATCCGATGCTGATTCCAGGGAGAGGGTGTCAGAACTGAACTGAATTGTAGGACACCCAGCTGGTATCTGAGAATTGGTCATTGTGGGACCCCCACCCCCACAATATTTGGTGCCCAGAAATATGTTGTATGTAGAAGGAAAGAAAATGGAGAGATTTTTTCTTACATATCTTATATAATTATTGTGAGATGAGAAGGAAATTAATTAATGGATGTAAAGCTTAGTGCAGCCCTTGGAGCACAATAGATACTCAAAAATTAAAAGCTTCTTCCTCTAACTTCCACCCTCTGCCTTCCAGTTCTTACTGATCTACCAATAGCTGAATCGCTGTAGCACTTACCAGTGTTGGAAGAGATACTTAGACTTCACCTTCCAGCTGGATTTATATTCCTTTACACATTTCCTTTGTGTCCAATCCTGCTTAAATAGCTCCAGTGACAGGAAGCTCACTCTTGAGCTTTCCCCTTTTACAAAAGTCATGGCCTCAGTATCCTTAGCTAATCAGGATGTAAATAGATAGAGTTTTGGAGGCCTGCAGGATCAAACCTACATCCTGATTGTTGGAAACCTCAGCCCATCTCAAACATATCTGTTGGAGCTTTATTACAAAAGAGGATATTCAGATAGTAAATGAGCACATAAAAAGTGTTCAACATCACTGGTTATTAGAGAGCTGCAAATTAAAGCCACAATACCTCACTAGTACAGCTACAATTAAAAGGCCAACAATATCTAATGTTGGCAAGTATGTAAGGCATGTGAAACTCCATCTCTAGTGAGTACAGTGGTTGGTAAAAACTACTTGAAAAACTGGTAGAATCTGCCAAGGCTAAACAGATACTTACTCAGTAATTCCACTCCTTGGTTTATGCCCAACAGAAATATGTGCTTATGTCCACCAAAAGACAGGTACAAGAATGTTTATACGTAATGTGTAGAGAAAGAAGCCAGACATCAAAAGGTAGCACATTCTATGGCTTCATTTATATGAAGTCTAAATACAGGTGAAACTAATCTCTTGTGGTAGAGGTAAGAATGATGGTTATCTTTGGGGCAGTATTGACTGGGGGAGCATGCTTGATTATTGGAACTGTCTATATCTTGATCTGTGTGGTGTTTACATGGATATACACTACATAATTTAAAATTTCACTGAGCTATATATCATTATAATTTGTGCACTTTATAAGAAGTTATACTTCAATAAAATAGTTTTAAAAAGTATATCTTAGGTGCTAAGTATCTGGATTTTTCCATCGACCGATCTAGAGAACAGCAGATTATCATTAAAGAAGCTAGGTATCTCCACAAAATAAATGAACTGGCTTTCAGTATTAGTTTTCAGATTTTTAGCTTTTATATTGTAGTCTCTTGTTTGTCACTAATTGGCTGATACGTATCATCTTTTCTATATTGTTGACAAAATAGAAACAATACTTGTGCAGCCAAAGCACCTGGCAAGGAGCAGGACACCTTTATATGCTCAATAAAGATTTCCTGAGAGAGACACTAAGGGGAGACAAATTGTGTCTTGTCAATATTTTGTAGCTTAACAATCACCTTGTATTCTATAAGAGTCTTTATCTCTCTCTAAAAGCAGTCTTTTTTTTTTTGCATGATTTTTTCTTAAAATTGATTTAGTATGAATTGAGATTTTACTTAATCCCTAAACATCCCTGCCCCTGCCTGACCATCATACTGTTCATTTAAATGTCACCACAGAGACTGGAGATAATAGGTAAACTCAGATTTCTTTTAAGGCAACTTGGAACTTTTAATCTCAGAAACCCTCTCAGAAACAAATGAACAAAACCGAAACAGAACACAAGAAGCTGGAGTCAGTTTTCAGGTTAAGACCTCATACCATTCCTATACAATGTGGGCTCTTTGTTTTGAGTTTTCAGACACAGTCTTAATCCTGGAGGCATAGCTGCCAGCTAAGGAGCTGCTGATCCCACTCTGCTCCCTTAGCAAACATCTGAACTGGGATTTGAATGTCTATCCTCACTGAGAATCTTTTTGTTTAACAGAGGAAAGAAAACATCTACTCTTGTAGATATGTGCAAATCCACCAGGGACTCTTTTAGGATAATATGAACCTCTTGAGTATCTATTTCCATGCAGTCTCCAAGTACCACAACAGGAGTATCTAGTGGATAAAGGGACTTTCTTTTCAACTGAGCAGTAAGTAGGAAAGAGGGCAGAAACTCTCCCCTTGTTCCTAAGGGATGGAATTCCTTTTCTTGCTGTTATGTTGGCTCTCTAATTTCCTGATTTACTGCCGGTGTTGATACAGATGCCTCTGGTGCCTGATGTCACTGTTCCATTAGTATGTTTTGCACATTTTACTGCTAAGCAACAATTAGCAGTGTGCGTCCTGCCTTCTGTGATTTCAATTTTGGCTTCACACATGGAATTTTGCTTTCATCTTTGCAACACAGCAACAGTGTTCACTGTTCAGCTAAAGCTGTTTTAGGAGAACCTGTCAGAAAAGATGGAGGAGGGAACTGCAGGTATTTGGCCATTCAGTGGTACAGTTTTAAAATGTTATTTATGAAAAAAATCTTCTTTAATTAGACACCCAATAATTTGAAAGTTATACTGAAGTTTGGAGATAAACTCAAAGTGATTCATTTGGCCTTAAGGGGGGTACTGATAACAGTGAAATAATTATGAAAATCCTGAAAGAGAGCAAACTAAAGGTCCAGAGGAAAAAGAAAAAAAATTTTGCCAAAAAATTTCTCATGATAGTAATAAAAGAAAATGCTTTCCTTCCAACCTCAATACCACACAAAATTCTTTTCATTGAGTTAATGGGATATTATGAAAATTTAATGGGAATAATAGATCCAGGAGAAGAAGTAAAAGAGTAGAGCAAGCAGGGGGAAAAAGCCCATTAAATTAAATATAAATTGGTTCCCCTTTACCCTTAATAGTAGAAAAATGATGATGTTTCAGCTTAGATATTGCTTTTATGGATATGCAGTTTCTTGTGAAATACTCTTGTTAGAAAAATAAAACTATTAACATTTAAGAATTTGGTAAGCAGAAAAAGTATTTTTCTACACATATAAGAATAATGTTTAAAAAAATTCTACTGGGTAATCATATTCAGTCTTGTTCATTGAAGAAGAGAGAAAACTGTGGTTAAATCATTTAGAGAAAATGGAATCTAGACATTTTACTCTTTTCATGATGAGAGGTCTAATTTCTAGTATCTTCTTAGAATCTTGCAGAAAGGGAGGATCATATTAAGGAAGAGCTATAACTGAAGAAGGAGAGAACATTCTATTTTTGGAATTCCTTTTCTTGCTGTTATGTTGGCTCTCTAATTCCCTGAGAATTTGTGTAGGCTAAAGTTGCAGAAACAGAAAGGTCCAGAAAATCAGTAAGCTAAAGAACAAAGAAGCTCATTTCTCTTTCATGTAACAGTCAGTGGTGAACATTCCAGGTGGGTAATCATCTTCTTGGTGATGCTGGGTAGCAGCCATGTATGGGTTCTGGATGGAGAGATAGAAAAGGACAGCAAGGAGAAGACAGACCCATCGTGGGCTTCCAGTTAGGTTCCAATGGCAAGAAAGTAATACAGCTACACCCACTACAAGAGAGGCTGGGAAATGTAGTCAATTTGGGCAGCCATGTGACTTGTTACAATTCAATTACAACAGAGGAAGGGAAGAATGGATTTTATTAGCTACCTAACAGTTTATGCCATACACCTCAAAATTACATTAGCCTTCCTTAAAAAAACTCACATTTTTCATCTATTAGATCACATTGAGTTTATAATAATTAAATTAGTTCTAGAATTTTTTGGTTTTGCATTATCTTGGTATGGTTTATTCTCTCAAAAATTATTATGCAATTAATTTTACATAAAAATATTACATCAATTTATATCATTTCAAATTAGGTCCTGATTCTTCTAAAATGTGTATTTCTATATTGCAGTCATTTTAATGTATCTTTCTCACTTAACATTATTTCAGGGACACATTTCTTCTAATTTTACAGCCCATATAGTTGCTGTTAATGCCATGTAATAGTACTCCATTATCTCTATGGCTGCATATTTCAAGCTATTAATTAGTTTCTTTTTGTATTTTTCCAGGTTATTTCCCCCAATTCAAGCAAATAGCCTGCACTCCCCTTGTGCCTCAGGGGAGGTATGTGTCAAGGCGGAAAGTAGAAGCCATGTATGTAGACTTCTGGATTTTGTTTCTCTAAGCCTAAACCCACAGTGGAACTTAGAATGTTTATTGAGGTGGTGTAAAGGCCAAGGAAATTTGCTAAGGAGAAAACAGAAAGTGCCTCTGAGGGTAGGATTTTCCAAGACCAAAAAGGAGGTTAGAGATTAGGAGAGAATATAAGTAAGAAGTATGTGTTCCTGAGTAGCGGGGGTCCCATCCTACTGTTTGGCAGCAGAGCCAGGGAGGAGGAAAGTAGGGAGAGCTCGGGCACATAGTCTTTGCAAAGACCCTATGGCCCAACAGTGCCTGGAGTGGCAGGGCTCCTGCGTCCATGCAGGTTGTGCAGGTAGATGACAGGGGACAGGTGGGGCCACCCTATTCCCCGTGTCTCACCAATGTATATGTTTCTTTGAACCTTCCTGGGGTGGTAAAGAATCTTCAAGAATGACTTCGATTAAATTCTCTGCCTGCTTGGCAGATTGAGGTGTCCAGGTTAGAAGTTAAACCGAGTTATAGAAAATAACCAGACATTTCTTGCACATCTAAGTTTGGTGACTGACATTCATATCTGCTGCACAAGAGTGATTTGCTTAATCATTCTTTGGCTGCATCCAGGCTTTTTCCATAAGCTAAGAAGAAAATGACGCCCCCATTCTAAATTTATATTATTAAGTTTTAGGACTTAAATTCAGACTTTATATTAAATCCTACTAAGTTTAATCTTGTTGGTTTTGTGTCATTATTTCCATCCACTGGAAAAATTTTAAAGACTGATTTTGTCATCTGAAATATTATTTACCTCTACCAGTTTAATGTTATCTTCAGAAATGATCAGCATGTTTTCCGTTTTCATTGAAACGGTTATTAGAAATGTTGAACAGCCCAGAAACAGGGGCAGAGTTATGTGGCATGCTATTATGGCCCAGTCTCCAGTTTTAACATTTGTTAATTATTCCTTTCTGGGTTTTATTACTTATCCAGTTTTGATTCTATGTATCTGTATTCTTATCCAGTCTACAGTTCTTTATTTTGATCATGGACATTGTGAATGGTGTTGTTTATTGCTTTGGTGGTAAATATCTGCTTATCCATCATCTGTTAATATTGAGCAAAACATGAGTGTTTATGGTGGTGTAGGAAAGGAAATGTGAGTAAACAATGTACCAGGTAATGGCAATGTCCTGAAGGGAGAACAGTTATTCTCATGAAATGCCAAAAAATCATGGGATAAGCCACATATGTAAAGTATGTGACACTGCCCAATAAATTTCATGTTGTAAGGGATAGTTAGAAAACTGCTGAAAATTATTTTCTCTGGGCGAGGTGGTGGTAGGATTATGGACAACTTTTACTTTATAAATTGCATATTTATAAAATATTTGAATTTTATACTTGAATTATGTTTATCCATTCATTTATTTGTTCAAAAATTTAATGAAATATTGTATGTGCTAGGCACTCAGGATACAGTGGTGAGCAAAGTCAGATACTGTTTATTCCCTCATGGACTTTTGTGAAGTAATTAAGTTACTCTCGCTGAGTTCTGGAATCAGAGTGCTTGGACTTAAATTCCAGTCTCTCCCTTATTAGCTATGGAATCTTGGTCAAGTCCCTTGACCACTTTATGCCCCAGTTTCATTTATAAAATAGGGATAATAATTGTACCTCTAAACCTTTACGCTTAGTTGGGTTGTGGTGAGGATTAAATGGAAAATAATGTGAAACATTTAACGAAGCATAGTAATTTATTGTGTATTTGTATTAGTGAGGGAGATAGATATTAATTATGTGTTCATACAAATAAACATAAAATGGTACTTGTAATAGGTACTTCGTGGAGAGGTACATGGTACCATAAGAGTGTATGGTACTTCTTATGGGGATAAGATGGGGGATCTAATCAGATCAAGGAGGTGTTCCTGAAGAAGTGAAGAGTAAGCTGAGCTATGAGTTAATCATCAAGAAAAACCAAAAGGATGTTATGATTCCTTCTAAAAAACATCCCTGGATAAGATAGGGAGGGAGCAAGCCTGGATAACAGATTGTTTGACTGATTGCCTCTTTGCTAACATCTGCTGGATGTCTGAGCTCTTGTGTAGAGTGGTCTTTGGTGAATATTACACAGGATAGAAGAAGCAGATAACTCAGGAGAAGGAGTCAGAAGGAATAAAGGGAGAGGACCAGGGCCCCAGTCTGTTGTTTGCAGGAGGGTGGGCTCATTTCCATTTGGGCAGGTTGGACACACATCATGAAGTGATACAGAAGCTGCAGCTTCACGCTCTCAGATGGCCTCAGTGTGCTAATTCCAACATCAGGATATGAGATAAAGGCATGGGAACTGCAAATTCTTTCTAGGCCATAAGTGTTACTGGGGAGGAAGCTTCTAACATAGTTCTTGCCAAAGTGTGCTCCTAGATCACTAAGTTATTAGATTTAATAGGATTTTTTAAAAAAGTTCACAAAAGAAGTTACTAAACATGGTCAGATTTAAACAAGTTTCCTTATTGTAGGTATTGTCAAAACCTTTAATATGTGAATGGACATTGTGAATCTCCTAAAGGGAGTTTCTCAAATTTTACATAATCAAATCCCCTTGGTCATGGAATGTCATGGATGTCTTTCAGGGATGGTTATGAGAAGCATGCATTGGAAAACATCCTACTATGTAGTCAGGGCTGGTTCTCGGTGGTCCATGTCAAATAGAGCTGTGACAGAAGGATTGGTTTGGGGTAGACTAGACCACTGTTGAGACTGGAAAAGGCCAGTGGAGGGAGACTGAAAAATGCTGCGAGGGCAGAGAGGAGTTCTGGGAAAAAAAGCTGGCTGGGGCGGGGGAGGAGTGGGCCGGGGACTGAACTTATGCCCCAAATCCCGGATGCCATCAATTATAAGTAGACTGCATTGAGACCCACAGACCACAGGGCTGGGGTCTGTGTGGGCACTGCGTCTTGTTTCTAATGGGTTTTGGTAACAGTCATGGGCAGGACAAAGCTCGTGTTTAGGTGAATGGTGAGCAGAAAAAGCTAAACCTGTTCCTTTTCTATCACCTTTTCCAGGATTTCAAAGCTATTGGGTCAAGATTTCTCCTGAGATATTGTGCCCAAGGGTTTAAGGTTCTCATAATTTTGAAAACAAGAGCTTCCTGGCCTCTTACGTAATGTTTGTGAGTCCTCAAGTATTACTGATACTGATTCCCTCATTGCAACTCCTGGGCCTGGAATCTTGGCCTCGTTTAATACTGGCTTGAAGCTGCTTTATAATAGCCTCAAGTATCTTGGGCTTCTGCTTTTGTGCTCCTTTTTGCTTTTATACTTCTATGTTCTGATTATAAAAGTAACAAATGTTTGTTGTTTGAAGGCTCATAAAAATATAACATAGAAAAATATAGCCGTAATCTTACCAGTCAGAGGCAACCAGTGTTATTCTGGCATATAACCATCTGGTATTTTTTCTCTGATTTTATTTTTTCGTAAATCAAGATTATTTGTGATTCAATTTTGAATCCTGCTTTCCTCTCCACTTAATCTTATGCTGTGTTCTTTTTTCCATGCCATTAACCACTCTTCATAAGCATAGTTTTTAGTGGCTTTCTAATATGCTAAAGATGGAAATACTGTGGTTTACATTGCTGTTCAATTTCTTCTTAACCATAAATATTTTCCCCCCAATCTGAATGTCTTTCTTTTTGGTGAAGACAGATGCTGTCAAGGACTTGTGTTCTCTTCTTTCTCAGTCATTTATTACTATTATACAGCCTTTCTCAAGAAGTAGGCTTATCCCTTCCATTTTCATTGATTTATCGAACACGGTTAGCCTTTGTGTTGTCTTAGCATTTTCTCCTAAGCTTCGGCTCACTGTGCTATTTAACTTTCCTGTCCTAATCTTACAGATGCTACTCACTTGCCCTTTTTCCTATCTTTGGTACATGCCCTTTCAAAGCATCAATCTATCAGAAGTTTTCCTGTACAGAGAGGCTGGACGGTTTTAGTTGTTACTGAGAAAAATCCTGCCTTGAACAGTCCTGCCCAACTGCCTGAAACTTTCAGCCACTTGCCAGGTAACACACTCCTTCGTCCATGAAAAGATGGACCCCTAGACAAATCATTATGAGGACAGTTTGAATTTGCAGGGATTGGGTTGTTTTGTACCCTCAGGAAAATGTACATGCGTTTCAACGAAAAGAAGGGTATTGGTTGGCCTGGGCTGCCATAAAATATCACAGACTGGGAAGCTTAAACAAGAGAAATTAATTTTCTCACAGTTCAGGAGGCTAGAAGTCCAAGGAAAATTTGATTTCTGGTGAGGTTTCTCTTCTTGGTCTGAAGACAGCCACTTTTCCCTGAGTTTTCACACGACCTTTCCTGTGCCCAAGCGCAGAAGGAGAGGTCTCTGCTTTCTCTTTCTCTTCTTACAAGGACATCAGTCCTATTAGATTAGGACCTCACACTTATGATCTCACTTAACCTTAATTATCACCTTAAAGGTCCTATTCCCAAATACAGTCTTATTGGGGGTTAGGCCTTCAATGCATGAATTGGGTCGGGGCTGGGAGAGGAGCACAAGTCAGTCCATAACAAGCAGAAACGCAATATCTTGATGTTCTGCAGTTTTTTTTTTGCAGTACGCGGGCCTCTCCCTGTTGTGGCCTCTCCCGCTGCGGAGCACAGGCTCCGGATGCGCAGGCCCAGCGGCCATGGCTCACGGGTCCAGCCGCTCCGCGGCATGTGGGATCCTCCCGGACCGGGGCACGAACCCGTGTCCTCTGCATCGGCAGGCTGACTCTCAACCATTGGGCCACCAGGGAAGCCCTGCAGTTTTTGTATTTACTCTGTGTCATGAGAAATTTTGTTGGCTTGCTATGCGGAATATTGTTTTTTATGAAAGGAAAGAATAACCTTACCTCTCATTGGCCACAAATAAAAGGATGATGTTGTCATTGGATGTTAGTAGCACTGCCAATCATCTGAAAGATAAAGCTTCCCCCCTAACCTAAACCACAATCTTAACAAGTCTAGAGAGCTTGACCATGGACAAACCTGTTTTCTTCACTTTTTCTAACTGAGAATATAGGGAGGGATTTTAAATCCTTGGATATATGGAATATTTCAAGGAAAAGCGTCACTAGAAGAGCTAGAAACCAATGTGGTTCATTCTGAGTATTTAATCACCACACATTTTTGGAGGCCTACTATGTGACAAGCACTGCTCCAGGCACTCAGGATAAAGAGGTGAACAAATAAAATCCCTGGCCTCAGTGGGCCAACACTCTAGCGAGGAAACAGGCAGTAAACAGATAAACATGTAATTATATACTATGTAGGAGGACATGTGCCATAAAGCATAAAGCAAGACAAGTGGCTAGATATTTACAGGAATTGTCACAGTAGACAAGCAGATGTGGTTTGAATGATGACCTGAGGGAAGAGAGGGAGGGAGCTGTGCAGACATCTGGGGAAAAGTATTCTGGAGAGATGGGCTTGCTGACAAAATGTTACTGCTGTTTGTCTCTTAGATGTCTTTACCATTCACTTATTGCATATAAATAGAATCGGTCATTAAATATAGGATGTTTCTAGATATTTGACCAAGAACTTCCCCTGAGCAAGATCCTTTTCCAATTTTCTGATAAGGACATGAACTTTGTAATTTTTCTTCTGGGAGGCCCTGTGGCCTATGTGTTTGCAAAGCACAAGCATCTTCAGGTACTTATAACAATTTATTCTTATTCTTATTATCTTTACACTGAGTGAGCCCTGAATAAACTTTGTGCTTTTTCCTCACACTCTAAAACAAGTATTTCACAAACTTTGAATTGTGATTCCCTGTCTACTGAGATGCTTCCCCTTAAAAAGTGTCCTGTGGGGCTTCCCTGGTGGTGCAGCGGTTGAGAGTCCGCCTGCCGATGCAGGGGACACGGGTTCGTGCCCCGGTCCGGGAAGATCCCACATGCCGCAGAGCGGGTGGGCCCGTGAGCCATGGCTGCTGAGCCTGCGCGTCCGGAGCCTGTGCTCCGCAACAGGAGAGGCCACGGCAGTGAGAGGCCCGCGTACCACAAAAAAACCAAAAAACAAACAAAAAAATTGCCCTGTGATAAAATGGAGTGGACTATATCTGTGTCTTGGTCACCACCATGCACATGAGCATAGTAGAGGATCTGAGAAGTCTTTTAGTAAAATGTTTAATTTTGCTTAATGTTTTTCAAGCTTATTGACTGTGAAGCCCTAAATATGGGACCCCGATATTTAGAATAGATTCTTTAATTAGAGTTTAGACTTCTGCACTAAAGCAATGTAAAACCTAATACCAGTCAGATGAAATACAAATATAACATCACTTACAATTGTTTTATTCAAATTGGCAGCAAACAGGATCAGTAGCTTTTCTAAACTGGTTGTGCAAGCTAACATGCTGGTTAGCATCACAAACACAGCTCTTATTAGAAGGACCCATGTGTCTGTGAGGTCATAGTCAAGACCTAGTGGTTTTACACATAGTGCCTTCCGGTACTGTGTTCCCACTGAGTCTCCCTATATGGCTTCTTTGTTAGGGTTTGTTTGGTGCTTTCCTTGTCCTAATCCTATTCCTTTTCACCTTTTCTTATTATTGGCTGGAGTCTCTTTAGCTAGATCTGTCAAGATACTCCAGGTGAATGACCCATACTTTCATTTTCTTTGCTCCATTCTTGGGAGATGCTAATACCAATAGTAGCTTCAGAAATGTAGTAGCAAAATTGCATCTTTTTGATGCCTAGGCTTGATTCCCAGCCCTGCCACATACTTCACACACAGTGAACCATGGGGGAACCTCACATTGGGGCAGCAAATCTCTGTGGAAATGGGGTGTGTGTGTATGTGTGTGTGTACAAACTTTAAAATTCTTCTGCTGCCATTTTATAGAGTAGGTGTTAGGATTACATGAGTCACTTAGCCAGGCCCTCAAATGGTAGTTTTAACATTTTGTCCTCTAAATCAGATTACAAGATTTTCTATTGTTGAAGTTGAAAATCCTTTTAACTGATGAAAACCCTTTCTTTTTGTAGTTTCTTTACAATGTATCCTCTTTTCTCTACATTCAGTAGTGTTCTCTGTTATTTCATGCCTATCTTTTGTTGTATCATGAGATCTTGAGTAGATAATTTGATATTATTTATCACAGAAGTTGTGGTGGGATTTAGTGAATAAGAGAATGTTGGGCAAAATTGTAAAAATGGTTAAGTATTTGTTTTTCCCTTTTCTTTCCTTTTTTTTTTCTCTTTCTTTTTTTCTGCTCCTGGGTCCTTTTCTCCAGGCACCCAGGCCCTTCATGCTGTATGCCCCCAGCCTCACCTCAAAGGCTGAGATGTCTCAACCAGCCTGGGTCTTTCCCCCTCCCATCTCCTCCACCAATCAATGTTCTTTTTCCTCAAGACTCCACTGACTTCAAGTGTAGTATAGATAAACTAATATAGCATAACTTATTAGGCTGCTGCACTCAGCCTTGCTCATTCATGCTGAGTAGACATCCATTAATTTGAGCCTGAGCTTGCCTTCAAATTTTATCCCATTTTCTTTAAACTTAGCCTTACTTTCAAATATCTTTTTCTATTATCACTTAAAATATTTTTTATTGAAGTAAGTTGACACACAATATTATATTAGTTTCAAGTATACAATACAGTGATTCGACATTTATATACATTATGGATTGATCACCACAGTAAGTCGGTCACTGTACAAAGTTATTACGTTATTATTGACTATATTCCTTATGCTGTTACATACCTGTGACTTATTTATTCCATAAGTTTGTACTTCTTGATCTCCTTCACCTACTTTGCCCAACCCCCCACCTCCCTCTCCTCTGGTGACCACCAGTTTGTTTTCTGTATCTAAGTCTGTTTCTGTTTTGTTTGTTTAGCTTTTTTTTAGATTCCACATATAGTGAAATCATACGGTATTTGTTTTTCTCAGTCTGACTTATTTCATTTAGCATTATACCCTCTAGGCTTATCCATGTTGTCACAAATGGAAACATTTCATTCTTTTTTATGGCTGAATAATATTTCATTTTGTATATATATCACATCTTCTTATCCATTCATCTATTGATGGGCACCTAGGTTGCTTCTATATCTTGACTATTGTAGATAATGTTGCTATGAACATTGGGGTGCACATATGTTTTTGAATTAGTGTTTTTGTTTTTTTGAATAAATACCCAGAAGTGGGAATGCTGGATGATATGGTAGTTATATTTTTAATTTTTTGTGGAGCCTCCAAACTAGTTTCCATAGTAGTGGCACCAACTAACATTCCCACCAGCAATAAATGAGGATGCCTTTTTCTTCACATTCTCACCAACACTTGTTATTTGTTGTCTTTTTGATAACAGCCATTCTGACAAGTGGGAAGTGATATCTCACTGTGGTTTTGATTTGCATATTCCTGATGGTTAGCAACATTGAACATCTTTTCATCTGTCTGTTGGCCATCTATATGTCTTCCTTGAAAAAATGTCTATTCAGGTCCTTTGACTATTTTTTAATTGGATTGTTTGTTTTTTTTGATTTTGAGTCATGTGAGTTCTTTATATATTTTGGATCTTAACCCCATACTGGATATGTCATTTACAAATATATTCTCCCATTCAGTAGGTTGCTTTTTCGTTTTCTTGATGGTTTCCTTCACCGTGCAAAAGCTTTTCAGTTTGACGTAGTCCCCTTTGTTTATTTTAGCTTTTGTTTCCCTTGTCTGAGGAGACAGATCCAAAAACATACATTGCTAAGACTGAGATCAAAGAGTGTACCGCCTATGTTTTCTTCTAGGAGTTTTATGGTTTTAGGTCTTACATTCCAGTCTGTAATCCATTTTGAGTACATTTTTGTATATAGTGTAAGAAAGCAGTCCAGTTTCATTCTTTACATGTAACAGTCCAGTTTTCCAGCACCATTTATTGAAGAGACTGTCATTTCCCCACTATATATTCCTGGCTCCTTTATTGTAAATTAATTGACCATATAAGTGTGGGTTTATTTCTGGGCTCTCTCTTCTGTTCCATTGATCTGTGTGTCTGTTTTTGTTCCAGAACCAGACAGTTTTGATTACTGTAGCTTTGTAGTATAGTTTGAAATCAGGGAGTGTGATACCTCCAGCTTTTCTTCTTTCTTAAAATTGATTTGGCTATTTGTTGTCTTTTGTGGTTCCATACAAATTTTAGGATTATTTGTTCCAGTTTTGTGTAAAATGTCATTGGTATTTTGGTTGTGTATAGAAACACAACAGATTTCTGTATCCTGCAATTTTACTGAATTTATTAGTTATAATAGTTTTTTTTTGGAGTTTTTAGAGTTTTCAATATATAGTATCATGTCATCTGCAAACAGTTTTACTTCTTTTTTAATTTGGATTTTTAAAAAAATCTCTTTTTCTTGACTGATTGCTGTGGCTAGGACTTCCAATACTATATTGAATAAAAGTGGTGATAGTGGATATCCTTGTCTTATTCCTGGTCTCAGAGGAAAAGCTTTAAGATTTTCACTGTTGAGTATAATGCTAGCTGTGGGTTTGCCATATATGGCCTTTACTATGCTGAAGTATGTTTTCTCTATACCCACTTTGTTGAGAGTTTTTGTCATGCATGTTTAATTTTGTCAGAAGCTTTTTCTGCATGTATTGCTTATAATTTTTATGATTATATATATTATATATAATCATATAATTTTATCCTTTTTTTGTACTGTATCATGTTGATTGATTTATGGATTTTGAGCCATACTTGTACCTCTAGAATAAATCCCACTTGATCACTGTGTATGCTCCTTTTAATGTAATGTTGTATTTGGTTTGCTAATATTTTGTTGAAAATTTTTGCATCTATGTTCACCAGGGATACTATCCTGTAATTTTTTTTCTTTGTAGTGTCTTTATCTGATTTTAGTATCAGGGTAATGTTGGCCTTGTAGAATGAGTTTGGAAGCGTACCTTCCTCTTTAATATTTTATAATTGTTTGAGATGGATAGGTGTTAATTTTTCTTTAAATGTTTGGTAGAATCCACCTGTGAGCCATCTGGTCCTGGACTTTTGTTATATTTGTGAGTTTTTTGATAACTAATTCAATTTCATTAGTAGTGATTGGTCTGTTCAGATTTTCTATTTCTTCTTGATTCAGTCTTAAAAGGTTATATGTTTCTAGGAATTTATCCATTTCTATTAGCTTGTCCAGTTTGTTGGCAGGTAATTGTTTATAGTAATCTCTTATGATCCTTTATATTTCTGTGGTGTTGGTTGTAATTTCTCTTTCACTTTTGATTTTATTTATTTGGAACCTCTTCTTTTTTTCTTGATGAGTCTGGCTAAAGGTTTATCAATTTTAGATTTTCCAAGAACCAGCTCTTAGTTTCATTGATCTTTTTTATTTTTTTAAGTCTCTATTTCATTTATTTCCACTCTGATCTTTAGTATTTCTCTCCTTCTACTAACTTTGGGCTTTGTTTATTCTTCTTTTTCTAGTTCTCTTAGGTGTAAGTTTAGATTGTTTATCTGAGATTTTCCTTGTTTCCTGAGGTAGGTCTATATTGCTATAAACTTCCCTCTGACAACTGCTTTTGCTGCATCCATAGATTTTGGAACATTGTATCCATTTTCATTTGTCTCCAGGTATTTTTTTTTTTTTTTTTTTTGCAATACACGGGCCTCTCACTGTTGTGGCCTCTCCCGTTGTGAAGCACAGTCTCCGGACGTGCAGGCTCAGCGGCCATGGCTCACAGGTCCAGCCACTCCGCGGCATGTGGGATCTTCCCGAAACGGGGCATGAACCCACACCCCTGCATCAGCAGGTGGACTCTCAACCACTGTGCCACCAGGGAAGCCCTGTCTCCAGGTATTTTTAAATTTCCTCTTTGATTTCTTCTGTGATGATTGGTTGTTTAGAAGCATGTTGTTAGCTTCCACGTGTCTGTGATTTTTCTATTTTTCTCCTTGAAGTTGATTTTTAGTTTCACACCCCTGTGGTTTGGAAAAGATGTTTGATATGATTTCAGTCTTCTTAAATTTATTGAGAGTTGTTTTATGGCTTAACATGTATCCTTTATGGAGAATGTTTCATGTGTGTTTGAAAAGAAGTTGTTGTATTCTTCTTTTTTTGGGTAGACTGTTCTCTCTATTTATATCTATTAAATTCATTTGATCTAAAGTGTTCTTTAAGGCCAAATTTTCCTTATTGATTTTCTGTATGGATGATCTACTCATTGATGTATGTGGGTGTTAATGTCCCCTACTATATTGCAGGGGATTGTCAGTATCTCCCTCTATGTCTGTTAATATTTGCTTTATGTATTTAGGTGCACCTATGCTGAGTTATAGATATTTACAAGTGTTATATCCTCTTTCTGGATTAAATTCCTTTATCATAGTGTAATGGCCCTTCTTGTCTTTTGTTAAACCTTATTTAAAGTATTTAGTCTGATGTAAGTATTGCTACTCCAACTTTCTTTTTGTTCCATTGCATGGAATATCTTTTCCATAGCCTCACTTTCAGTCTGTATGTGGCTTTAGATCCAAAGTGAGTCTCTTGTATACAGATATACAGGTCTTGTGTTTTAATTGATTTAGCCACCCTATGTCTTTTGTTTGGAGATTTTAGCCCACTCACATTAAAACTAATTATTGATAGGTATGTACTTACCACCATTTTGTTAATTGTTTTTTGTTTGTTTAAGTAGTTCTCTATTCCTTTCTTCTTCTCTTGTTCCCCTCGTTTGTGATTTGATGACTTTCTTTAGTGTTATGTTTGTATTCCTTTCTATTTATTTTTGTGTATCTGTTATGTTTTCAGTTTATGGTTACCATGAGATTCATTTATAACAATCTATGTATATAGCAGTCTATTTTAAGTTTATAATCTCTTAAGTTTGAATGCATTCTAAAAACACTGCATTTTTACTTCCCCACCCATGTTTTATGGGGTTTTTTACTGTCATATTTTACATCTTTTTACTTTGTGTATTGCTTAACTAATTATTTTAGATATAAGTGATTTTACTGCTCCTGTCTTTTAACCTTCATAACTAGCATTATTATTGGTTGATCTACTATATTTACTATATGTTTGCCTTTACCAGTGAAATTTTTTCTTTCATAATATTCTTGTTTCTAGTTACAGCTTTTCAGAGGCCCTTGAACCATTTCTTGTAAGGCCAGTTTAGTGATGATGAACTCCATTAGCTTTTGCTTGTCTGGTAAATTATTTTCTCTCCTTCAATTCTGAATGATAAACTTGCCAGGTATCATTTTGTGATAAAGTATTCCTGATTGTAAGTTTTCTTCCTTTCAGCACTTTGAATGTATTGTGCCACTCCCTTCTGGCCTGTAAAGTTTCTGCTGGAAAATCAGCTGAGAGTCTTATGGAATTTCCTTGTATGTAACTGATTGTTTTCCTCTTGCTGCTTTTAAGATTCTCTCTTTATCGATTCTCTCCTTATTGTTATATTTTGACAGTTTAATTATAATGTATCTTGATGTGGGTCTCTTTGGGTTCACTTTGTTTGGGACTCTATGTGCGTCATGGACTTGGATGTCTGTTTCCTTTGCCAGGTTAGGAAAGTTTTCAGCTATTATTTCTTCAAATAATTTTTCTGTTCCTGTCTCTCTCTTCTCCTTCTGGGGCCCCTATAGTGTGAGTGCGAGTACACTTGATGTTGTCCAATTGGTCCCTTAAACTATCCTCATTTTTTTGGATTTTTTTTCTTTTTGCTGTTCTGATTGGCCAGGACTGCTGTGGGCACACTGGTGGGTAGAGCTGTCCTCTGGCCTGGCTGGCTATGAGGTCAGGTCACAACTTTTGTGGACACGCTGGTGTGTGGGGCAGCACTCCCCCAGCAAAACTCACTTTGGAGTGGCACTGATGTCAGATGGGGCTGCCTGCTGTGTGGGATAGGGTGGGGGCTGCTTTGGAGGGGACAGCTGGGGTGGGTGGGATGGGCAGTGCTGGTGTTCAGGGGAACACTGGAGCAGGGGGTGCACACCGTTAGCTAGGTTGATGGAAAGTGACAGAAATGGCACCCGCCAGTGCTTCCGTCCCCGGAGAAAGTGCCACCAGATCCCTGCCCCTCTGGCACATACTCTAAAATTAATCAAAGAATCTCCTTCTTTTATGAATCCTAGGCACCTTTCAAGCTGTTGCCTCTGTGCTGGACGTTGTGTGAGTGAGTTTGTGCATAAGATCTTCATGAGTGGAGTCTCTGTTCCCCACAGCCCTCTGGCTCTCCCGGAGATAAGCCTCACTGGTTTTCAAAGCCAGACATTGTGAAGGTTTGTCTTCCTGGTGTAGGTCCTCCAGACTGGGGAGCCTGATGTGGGGCTCAGACCCCTCACTCCTCAGGGGGAACCTCTGCCATTGTGATATCCCTCCCACTTGTGGATCATTGCACAAATCATGTTGATTCTGACTAGATTGTATCTCTGTCCCACTTAATTGCCTTGAAGTGGCCTTTTCTTTATATCCTTAGTTGTAGAAAATCTGTCCTGTTAGTCTTCAGGTTGTTCTCAGAGATAGTTGTTCTAGATGCAATTGTAGTTTCGGTGTGTCTGTGGGATGAGGTGAGCTCAGAATCTTCCTAGTCTGCCATTTTAATCCAGACTCCTCTCTTATCTTTTTTTTTTTTTGCGGTAAGCGGGCCTCTCACCGCCTTGGCCTCTCCCGTTGTGGAGCACAGGCTCCGGACACGCAGGCTCAGCGGCCATGGCTCACGGGCCCAGCTGCTCCGCGGCATATGGGATCTTCCCGGACTGGGGCACGAACCCGTGTCCCCTGCATCGGCAGGCAGACCCCCAACCACTGTGTCACCAGCAAAGCCCCTTATCATTTTACTTGCAGCTCTTGAGCCTAAATGTTAGAAAGTTCAGGTTGCAAAGAGCTTTGATACTTTTGTTTTTACTTTCTCAAAATGGATCTTTTTATGCGAGTTAAGAATACACTCAACTGTGAACAACAAAGATCTGAAAAATAATGGTTTAAATCAAGATGCATTTTATTTTTCTCCAATGTAAAAGAATCCTAGAAGTGAATGGTCCAGGATTTGAGAGTGGTTCCACATTTGTCAGAGAGTCAGTTTCCTTCTCTCTTGTTCTGCCATGCGTTGTTTCCATTCTTAGAAAAGTGTGCTCCTTCCTAGAGGTACTACAAACATTTCCACTTGCGTCTGCTTCAGAGCTTGGTCTCAAGGCCACACCAAAATGAGTGGGAGGCTGTTTCAAGCCTCTTCTGGTTGGCAGTAAGGAGCCCACATAAAACATCAGGGTTCTTTTGTCAAGGAAGAATGGGTGACTGGCTATGGTAAGCAATTGGCTGTCTCTGCCACAAGTTCATTTTACTAATTATGAAAGAAATATACATGTATAGTATAAATATACAGAAAACAGAAAAGTAAAAAGAGGAAAATGCTTTCAGATATAAGCTCTCTTAACACCGTGGTTTAGTTTTTCAGTCTCACTCTCTTCACTCCACTCTCAAAACTTCAACTTTTAGAGACTTGTGAGAAAAGTTGGATCATATGTATATAATTTTAAACACATACATAACCAAAGTGGGCTACTAATATATAGATTTATTTCTTCACAATTATAATTTTGTTATATTGCTCTAATATATATCTTTATATGGTTTCATCTTTCTGCTCATCCATCAATTCATCTTTTTTTGAAGCATTTTAAATTTGCAGATAGTAGTAACTTAAGCCATTAAGCACTTTGACATGCATATCTTAAACTGGGGTACAATATTTTTTTCTTTCTTTTTTGAGGTAAAATTAAATACAGTGAAATGTACATGCTCTAAATTCAATTAGTTTACATAATAGTTTTAAACTTGATTTTTTTTCCAATGAAGATACTCTTATTGTGATTAGTATGTGAGGTCTGTATATGTTAATAATGTAGATCAAAATTCTAATGGTTTATATATAAATCTAACCAGGGGCTTCCCTGGTGGCGCAGTGGTTGAGAGTCCGCCTGCCAATGCGGGGGACACGGGTTTGTGCCCCGGTCCGGGAAGATCCCACATGCCGCGGACCGGCTGGGCCCGTGAGGCATGGCCGCTGGGCCTGCGCGTCCGGAGCCTGTGCTCCGCAACGGGAGAGGCCACAACAGTGAGCGGCCCGCGTACCGCCAAAAAAAAAAAAAAAAAAAAAAAAAAAAAAATCTAACCAGTTCCTTATTGTTGGACATTTTGGTTATTCTTTAGTTTTTACTATTTTAAACAAGCCTTGTGTTAAACATTTTATATCTGTCTATCTATCATCTATCTATCTATTATTTAATTATTTCCTTAGGCTAAATTCTTTTTTTTTTGCGGTACACGGGCCTCTCACTGTTGTGGCCTCTCCCGTTGAGGAGCACAGGCTCTGGACGCGCAGGCTCAGCGGCCATGGTTCACGGGCCCAGCCACTCTGCGGCATGTGGGATCTTCCTGGACCGGGGCACGAACCCATGTCCCCTGCATTGGCAGGCGGACTCTCAACCACTGTGCCACCAGGGAAGCCCTAAATTCTTAAATGTAAAATTTTTGGTTCAAATGTATGTGCAGATGTTTAGGGCGGTTGATCTGTATTGCCAGATTGCAGTTCAGAATTATAGTACTATTTACTCACCCACCAGCAGGGCATGTGATTGACTATCTCTAATTCTTTTTCATCTAGAGCTTTGAGGTTATACAGAGAATTTCGCAATAAATGCTACAGTATTACATAATCTGTAGTTGGTTGAGTCCACAGATGTGGAACCACACATATGGAGCGTCGACTATAAAGTTATACGTGGATTTTCAACTGCATGGCAGTCAGCACTCCATAACTCCGGCATTGTTCAAGGCCAACTGTAATGACTTTGATAAATTCCCTTTTTTGTTGTTACTACGTAACTGTTAATGAAAGTGTGACTTTTCCTTTAACCTTAAAGCATTTGCTCTGGTAGTATCCAACACTTTAAATTGTTTTCACATTTAAAAAATGTTTTCCTTCCTTTCAAAGTGGCCCATTTCTGAAATTCATTCTATATATTCTCTTTTTTATAGGCTCCCTATTGTGCACTGATGCAGCAGTAGGAACTAAGATCATGGGGTCCAACAGCTCATATTAAAGGTGAGAAAACTAAACCCCAGAGAGTGGTATAGGGAATTTGATCAGATGTTAAAGGAGGGGGATTTTCACTAAACTGACCTGAAAAGATTCTTGCTAAAACTGGACTCAATGGGCCAAAGACAGAGTCCAAACGCAAGGTCTAGTCAAAAAGAGGACTCAGAGAAGACTGACTAGAGTTTGGTCAAAAGAGAGCACCTTTATCAGAGAGAGGTACTGATATCTCCACTTAAAAAAAAAATTATGGGTCACATTTTCCAGATTGCCTCATATTTTAAAAAATTACATGCTGACTGAAGTAGATAATATTTGCCCAGAAGAGCAGTAGCCCCTCCTTGTGTACCACTAGGATGAGGGTGATTCTTTGGTGGACTCCAGAGCTGAGATGGGTAGGGCTGGGCTGCACACTCTCGTCAGTTTAGAATCTGTGGTTTCCGGGTGGTTGTGTAGGTGGACTCTGGCCCCTCCCTCCAGCAGGCTTGAGATCTAAGCACCCAGGAGTTGGTGGAGCTTCCCCTTGACATCGAGCTCTGCCCCCAGCTTTCTGTGCCCCTGAAGGTGTCTGTGCCCAGCCGTGGGTCCTCAGCGTTCCACAGCTTTGCATCCTCTGAAGGCCTCATGCAGAAGAATGGATGGGCCATGTGTCTTTTGGGCTTCTCCTTGTTCCAATCCACATGCCAGGTCAGGCGTGGCTATTAACAGCCCACTGGTTCCTCATTACCCTCCTGAAGTCCTGTAGCAGGTGCCTTTACCTGCCCTGCTCCCAGGGACAAAAGCAACTACCCTATTCTCACGTGGAAAAAGCTCATCGCTCCTTGTCTTGTGACCTTTTACAGCCTAACTGAAAGCAGAACTCTTTCGTTTTTTCTTGACCCTCATTTCTTATCACCCTTGGCCTTATACTTTCCTGATGGAGCTTTAGTTTATGGCCCCCTTCACCTTTCCCCTCCCTGCCTGAGTCTAGACCCTTCCTTCTGTGTTCTGATAGTATCCAGGCTACTTAAAAAGGTACACCCTGTTACATATTATTACTTGTCTGTTTCCCAATGAATTGCTAAGCTCCTCAGTGGCAAAGGCTGCTCCTAGCACATGGTTCTTACTCCAAAGACCGGTTTCCTGCTTTTAAGGGACTAGCTCAGTGTGTGTGTGTGTGTGTGTGTGTGTGTGTTTTTCTACTGACAAGGCTCAGCAAAAACTCTTCTAACAGAGGCCTCTGTGCTCCAGGACTTATCTGCTGCATTTCTGGGGCTCTGTTGAATGTCAGAGTGTGGGTGGATGTCCCCATGGGGCAGGGGGGAGGCAGCAAGGTGGGGAAGTGTTCAGCAGAATTCTGGGAGGCTGGGCAAGAGCTTCCTAGGAGGCGAAGGCCCTTTGGATCATGACAGGTCCTGATCTAAGCTGTCCATACTTTGATTCTCTTCCTCCAGGAAAAAAAAAACATTTTTAGTTTTTAAGCAAATAAATTAATTACAAATGACAACATTCATAATTACGAGTTACAGAGACAAATTAATTAAATAAAATAATTAAACAATAAATTAAAGATGTGAAAAAAGCACCCCCTTCCAAACCACTGCATGTGAATTTAAAATCAATTCCAAATTCTGCACACATATTATATTTTTGCTTTCTAGGCAAACAGGCATATTACCCCCTTCCCATCCCCCCACCCCCAAAATACATAGTGTTGAAAATGGTTTAGGAGACTTAGCAAGAAATAAAATCATGCCAGACAAATAACATTAATATTAAGCATCTGCCTGTAGGAACTTGCCCCCTCAAAAGCACAAAGGTGCTAGGCAAGGAGAAGAAGGACAAACGTAAACAGAATCCATGGAGTCTCTAGATATTCACGGGCACTTTAAACATATGGATGCTTGAGGAACTAGGCCGGTGGGCCTGGTCTGGGGAAAGATATGGCTCGGGATGTGCCAGGTGGGCACACTGTGGGCAAGGAACCGGTAACGGTTGTAGTCAGATTGGAGAAGAGATGCAGGCTCATCAAAAAGCTCGGTGCTTTGTGACCACCTAGAGGGGTGGGATAGGGTGGGAGGGAGGGAGACGCAAGAGGGAGGAGAAAGGGGAATATATGTATAGCTGATTCACTTTGTTATAAAGCAAAAACTAACACACCATTGTAAAGCAATTATACTCCAATAAAGATGTTAACCAAAAAAAGGCACTTAGATTGGGAAAACAGGAGGCAGAACGCCGCGGCGAGGAGGGGAAGGCAGGGCTAGGGGCGGCGCCAGCATGGGGGCGGTGGCGGGGCTGCTTGGGCCTCAGAGACGGTGCGCTCCGCTGCGTCTCCCGCTGCCTCCGCGGGCGGGGGCCTCGAAGGCCTACGGCCGGGAAGCGTGCGCCCCCTGAAGGCGGCAGAGCGCCGCATTCTTGTTGATTAACTAGTCTTTGCAGATTTCGCTAAAACGCAGTGCTAATAGCCTTGGTAAACAAAACTCTGCGCCTCTTTGCGGACAGGTAGGGGCAACGACATTTGAAGGTTCAGCAGAGCTTTTCCCATTCACTTTAAAAATGGAACAAGAGGTTTTTGATGAGGTCGGATTAGGAATGATGAGGTGCTGATGGTGGCAGCTGTGGAGCTGGTGGTGGGGACTCACCAAATTCTGACACCTCAATTCTGAGAGTTTGGTTAGTCGGCCAACTTCTTTTTCAGAGCCTGAGGAGTACGGCCACTAATTTCCAGATGCTGCCATCCTGTTTCCAGTTGCACTTAGGGATTTCGGCTGCTGAGTTATGAGCTACTGGACTAGCGTGATGCACTCTTCCTTGCGCATCTTGGAAAATTCTCTGTATGATTGCAATACAATCAGGGGAACTACTTGACCAAATCTTTCCTACTAAGCTCAGTCGAACTGATCATATCGTTACTTTTACGAATGCATTAGTGAATTTTAAAATTAATCTTGTCAAGCCTCCCGAAAAAATCACCATATATTTTTTGATTATCAACTACATTTCTTTACTAAAAGCTCTGAAGTTAAATACAAGCAACTCTTGATTTTCCCCTGGAAAGGCGGTTTGGATGTCTATCACCTGCATGCTTATAGTGTTGTACTGGACAAGGAGATTTAAATTCTAAGCTGCTCTCAGAGGACCTCCTAAATACTAAGCATATCTTAAAGACGATGCAGAGATGTTCATTATAATCATTAAATACACAAATTCAGAAAGTAAAAGTGTACCTGGAAATTATGCAGCAAATTGTTAATAACCATATATTCAAATAAGATTCATGAGGGCAGGTTTGTGGGTTTTCTTCTTTTCTTTTCTTCTTTTTTTTTTCTTTGGTCTATTGTATTCCCTGCTCTATCACTACAGGGTCTGTGGAACAATGCCTGGTGCACAGAAGGACTTCAATAAATATTTATTGAATAAATGGATGGAATGCGTTGTCTCCAAAGTGGTTACTTAAGATTCAAAACACATTTCAATAATACTGTCATTGCTCAAACTATTTTTTGGAAGGAATTTTTCTTTGGGAATTTCCTTTAAGACTGGTCCCATTCCTTTAGAGCCATACTTCAATTTTTGGATAAAATCAATACACTTTTAATGAGTGAGCTTACTTATGTTATTTATCAGGTGTGGATCCAAATAACTTTATCAGTTCATTCTCAAAGGGTGAATTTACCATCCTGGAAGTTATAAAAAGAATGCCATAGGCTCTGACAGCAATTCTCCAAGAGGCATACCAAAATGTTTGCATTAATAAAAGCTTCATTGGAAAAAAATGTCTAACTTCGTGAGATGAATACCTTGAAGGGAATAGAACTCATCTGATTTATTCTTGTATGTTTGATAATAAATCAATTCTATTACTCATATTTACATTATACTCCTAGAAGGAGCTTAAGTGTTTCTGATCGAGTAAAGAAAGAGGCATAAGAAATGTTTGTTCTTTACCACTACTCTCCACAGGTTTTAAGCTGGCTGAGAATAGGAGTTATTTCTTCCTTATTGATTCAAGTTTCATTCTCTATCATTTCCAGAATCTTTCATTTCCCAAGTTTCACAAGTTATTGCTTTTAACCACAAAATAATACATGATTATTGTTTTAAAAACACACATAGTATAGAAAATATATAGAGTAAAATGTTTTAGTCTGTTTGGAATAAAGAGAGCAGATTCAACACATAGCCACAACTCAAATTCCACTACAATGAAAACAAAGGGATTTTTTTCTCACCCCAAGCACTTCTATTTTGAAATAAGCCTTACTTATGAAAATGTGCTTAAAAATGTAAAAAAAAAAAAAAAAAAAAAAATTTGGGCTTCCCTGGTGGCGCAGTGGTTAAGAATCCGCCTGCCAATGCAGGAGACACGGGTTCGATCCCTGGTCTGGGAAGATCCCACATGCCACGGAGCAACTAAGCCCGTGCACCACAACTACTGAGCCTGTGCCCTAGAGCCTTCGAACCACAGCTACTGAAGCCTGCGCGCCTAGAGCCCGTGCTCCGCAAAAACAGAAGCCACCGCAATGAGAACCCACGCACAGCAACGAAGACCCAACGCAGCCATAAATAAATAAATAAATATTTTAAAAATGTAAAAAATTTAAAAATTGTTATAAAATTAATGCCAGGTAACTATTACCTAAAAAAGTGAGCATTGCCAGTGCCTTAGAAGTTCCCCTGGGTACCCATTCCTTTCCTTTTCTTTCCTTCCCCACTAAAGAGAACCAATATCCTCTTGTTCTGGGGACAATCATTTTCTTGCTTCTCTCTATGCTTTTCCATATAAGTAGCCATCTATAAACAGCAGGGATTAGTTTTGCCTATTTTTGAACTTCATGGAATTAAGACCTCTTTCAGTCAATATTATGTTTGAGATTATCCATGCCTTTTATTGTTGCTTAAAATTCCATTGTATGAATCTGCTACAATTTATCTCTTCTATTGCTGATGAACATTTGGATTGCTTCTAGTTTTTTGTTATTATGATTAGTACTGCTTTGAACATGCTTGTATATACCTCCTGGTGCACATGTGCCTGTATTCGTGTTGGTATATAACCAGTAGTGGAATTGCTGGGTCACAAGGTATGCAATGTATACTTCCCAAAATGCCATCCTGTTACTTTATTTCCTTTTCAATAGTGGGTATTTCAATTAAAAAAATTTTTGGGGCTTCCCTGGTGGCACAGTGGTTGAGAGTCCGCCTGCCGATGCAGGGGATGGGGGTTCGTGCCCCGGTCCGGGAAGATCCCACATGCCGCGGAGCGGCTGGGCCCGTGAACCATGGCCGCTGAGCCTGCGCGTCCGGAGCCTGTGCTCCGCAACGGGAGAGGCCACAGCAGTGAGAGGCCCGCGTACCTAAAAAAAAAAAAAAAAAAATTAAAAAATAAACCAAAAAAAAAACAGAGCTGCTAAAAAAATTTTTGTGTTCTGGTGGGTGTCCTTTTCAAAGTTGTTTTGGCTCTTCTGGGTCCGTTGCATTCCATATGAATTTTAGAATCTGCTTGTCTATTTCTACAAAAAGATACTGCTGGAATTTTGAATGGTAATGCCTTGAATCTATATATCACTTTGAGGGAGAATTAGCATCTATTATTGTCATGTATTTTTCTTTTACATATGTTATAAATCCTACTATACATTATGATTTTTGTTTAATCAATTATTTAAAATATTTATTGTTTGTACTGAGATATAATTCACATACCATAAAACTTACCATTTAAGGCTTACAATTCAGTGGTTTTTAGAATATTCATAAGTTTGTACAACTTTCAACACTATCTAATTGCAGAATATTTTCATCACCCCAAAAAAGAAACCCCATACCTGTTAGGATTCATCTATTATTGTTTAAAGAGATATAAATAATAAAAAAAAAAGTCATATATTTACTAATATAGGCATCTCTTTCAGTGCCCTTACTTGTGTAGATCCATAGTTCCATCTGGTATCATTTACCTTCTGCCTGAAGCACATCCTTTAACATTTCTTATAATATGGTAGTATTTTTTAAATCCTTGTAATATGGGTCTGTTCATGATAAATTTGTTCAGCTATTTTATGTCTCTAAAAGCCTATTTTGCCTTAATTTTTGAAAACTATTTTCACTGGGTATAAAAATATAGGTTAATAATTTTCTTTTCTTTTAGTACTTTAAAGATTTTGCTCCACTATTTTCTTACTTGCACTGTTTCTAATGAGAAATCTGCCCTCACCCTTTTCTTTGAACATTTTGTTCTCTGTAGGTAGCATATCTTTTAAAATCTGGCTGATTTGAAGATTTTCTCTTCATCACTGGCTTTAAGCAATTTGATTATAATGTCCTTTGGCATAGTTTATGTTTCTTGCAGTTGTGTTTCTTTGAGCTTCTTGGATCTGTAGGTTTATAATTTTCATCAAATTTAGGAACTATTTGACCATTATTTCTTCAAAAAGTTTTTTCTCCCTTTCCTCTTTTCCATTTTCTTCTGAGACCCCAATTATATACTTATTAGGCTGATAACTTACTAGGCTGATAACTTATTTGGCTGATAAAATTGTCCCACAGAACATGGATGCTCTTTTCTTTCTTTCTCTCTTTCTTTTTTTCTTTCTTTCTTTCTTTTTTCTTTCTTTCTTTCTTTCTTTCTTCCTTCCTTCCTTCCTTCCTTCCTTCCTTCCTTCCTTCCTCTCTCCCTCCCTCCTTCCCTCCCTCCTTTCCTTCCTTCCTTTTTAGAATTCTTTGTTTCTCTCTGTGTTTCATTTTTTTTTTTTTTTTTTTGCGGTACGCGGGCCTCTCACTGTTGTGGTCTCTCCCGTTGCGGAGCACAGGCTCCGGACGCGCAGGCTCAGCGGCCATGGCTCACGGGCCCAGCCGCTCCACGGCATGTGGGATCTTCCCAGATCGGAGCACGAACCCGTGTCCCCTGCATCGGCAGGCGGACTCCCAACCGCTGCGCCACCAGGGAAGCCCCTCTGTGTTTCATTTTTAAATGTTTCTATTGGGATGTATTCAGTTTAACTAATCTTTTATCTTACCTTTTCTAATTTGCTGTTGATCCTATGCAGTTTATGTTTCTCTGAGACATTATAATTTTTATCTCTAAAATTCAAGTCTTTAAATATGTTCTATGTCTTTACATAATTTTTTGAACCTAAGAAACAGTTAAATAACTGTTTTAGTATCCTTATCTGCTATTTTTGTTATGTAGTAATGTGGCACACATTTTGAACTGTAGAAGACATTTTATTATTCTTCTACAATACTTATTTTTACAATCAGTGTTCACTTAGATTTACACATATGTTTGCTACTTATTTATCTTTTTAAACATTTAGGTAGTATTTTTTAAATCCTAGAAATATTTAAATTTGTTAATAGTTGAATCTATCAGTCATTTTCTTTAGGCCTCTGAGTTTGCTTAGGAAGACCTTCCCAAATCAAGATTATAAAAATACCGTTAGATAATTTTACCTGTATTTTTATAAATTTTATTTTTTAATATTTAGACTCAGTTCTTCCAGATTTGTTGTTCTATATTTTGTGAAGCTAAGGATCTTAATTTTTTTCTAGGTGATTAGCAAAATGACTCACTATTATTTATTGAATTTCTATTCTCTTCCTCTGATTTGTAATGTAACGTTATTATATAATTATTTCTTTATAAACATGGGTCTTCCGTTTTCTTGCACCAATGCCCCAACTGTTCTAAGTACTAAAATATGCAATAATTAATATGGAACTACAATGTGACAAAAATATTGCCTTGTATTCTATAATGATAGGCCATTGCAGATGGATAAGAATCTAGCTTCTGGCTCTATTAATTATAGACATATAGCCTGAACGAGATAAGCAGCAGGGCTTTCTGGACAAAACTGTGATGTAGGTGGAAGAGGCAGTCCTTTCTCCTTTTTTACTAATATGCTTTCCAGATCTCTGGTTCCAGGGTCTTCATGCAATCCCAGGCTACATAGGGCTCTCCTCAAGGCCTGCTCCCTTGAGGGAAATATCTGTTTCTCTAAACCTACTTTTTAACCTTCTCCTCCAAATTCTACTCTTATCTGGTCTATATTGAAAAGTCTTGAAAAAATAATTTATACTATGGTGTTGATGACCGATATGGTGGTTTAATGTAGTCGGGACAAATGCTTGGCTTAATATCAACATGTATCCTCCAGCACCTAAAGTAAGCAGCCATGGTGTACTTTTTTGCTGATCTTGTGCTTGACCTGAGAACCTTTCTCAACACAGAACTCCAGGAGTTCCTAACACTTCATCAGAATTGGCATGTAGGTTGGAATTAGTTTTCCTCCCCTGGAATAATGTTTTCCTTTCCCAGGAGAAACAGGCATTGGAGAAATGGAGTCATGATAGTGGCTGTATTGGTTTCCTAGGGCTGCACAACAAAATACCAAAGACTGAGTGGCTTAAAACAACAGAACTTTATTGTCTCACAGTTACAGAATCTAGAAGTCCGAAATTAAGGTGTCAGCCGGGCCATGCTTTCTTCAGTGGTTCTAGGGGAGAATCCTTCCTTGCCTCTTTTGGTGTTTGCTGACAATCCTTGGTATTTCTTGACTTGTAGATGCATCATTCTAATCACTTGACCATCTTCTCCCTGTGTGTCTTCACACTGTCTTTCCTCTGTGTGTATGTGTATGTGTGTGTGTGTGTGTGTTATCTATATATGTCCAGATTTCCCTTTTTTATAAAGACACCAGTCAGATAGGAGGTTACCTTAATGACTAGTTTTAATTCGATTACCTCTGTAATGACCCTATTTCCAAATAAGGTCACATTCTGAGGTACTAGGGGTTAGGACTTCAACATACGAATTTTGGGGGGACACAAATCAACTGTTTGCAGTGGCACTCAGATAAAGTTGTGGATGGAGAACTCTTCACCTGTGTGTAAGAGCAGTCCTGTCAGGGTCAACCAGTCCTGCACTAAAAACATAACATTGCCTGATAGTGGAAGGGCATTGAAGGCAGTCATTATTATTTACTTGTGTGGCTAAAGAGATCCTGGGCTGCCAGTCATAATCCAAAATTAAACCCTTGACAATTTCCAGAGGATTTCACAGGATTATTTCATCTTTATTCTTGTTTAGCTCTATTTTAAAGGGATTTTGAGGGCAGTGTGTATTGCCCACTAAATTTTTTCCATGCCTTTTCACTGTAGACATAGCAATGTAAACAAGATCTAGGTCTGAACACACTGACACATTTCTAGAACAGGTGTTTGTTCATTTGTTTGTTTTTAATGAAACTAGAAGGTTTTGAGCTTATGAAGGAAGAATCTGGTTCTGTTGTATTGACTTTTTGGTATCACAAATTACAGGCCAACTGAAATTTATGAGCACGGGCTCAACACGCTTCATGTGTGATTTGAGTTCATCTGTGGAAAACGAGCAGAGGCAGGAAGTAAATTACGAGGTAAGGAGTAGTATTCACTAGGCATTTGTGAGTCAGCAGATTAATTGATTCATGGTTAAAAAAAGAACCTATTAGACTGTGCTTTATGAAGTATTAGATTTTTATTACTTATATGAAATAGGTTATTCTAATTTTATTATTAGTGCAGAACAAATGTGCTGAGTCTTGAAAGGTGTACTCATCCAGGAATGGATGGAAATTCATTTGGTGCCTTTTGGAAAACTGTTGCAGGTGATGAGTCAGACACTTGGGTGACGCCACCCAGCGTTTGCTGTTTCTCTATCAGTTAAAAATAAATCCAATATTGTCCCTTTATTAAGGAAATTGTGACAAAAGAACACAGTCTTTTAATCACTAACAGTACACTGATGCCTTTTACTTTGCAGGTGGTTTGTTATGGGCAAGTAACTTAAAAAGTTGTTTGGTTTGTAGCAGGCAGGAAGACTACCTAACACAGTGAGAGTGCAAGCACTTTGGAGACACACAGTCCTAAATCCATATTTCCGGGCCATTTCTGGGCTCTCACAAGAACCTCAGATTTCTCACTTTTTAAATGTGGGCAATGATACCTCTCTTTCAGCATTGTGAGGATTAAATTAAGTCAGATTATCACTGTAAAGTGCCAGCCCAAAATTAAATTTGCAACAAAATTAGTTTCCTCTCCTTTCTCTCAAATCCATTTTTTTGGTTGCATGATCTTGTGATTTGATTTTCATAACTTAAAACTACAACCTAGCTCTATTTGGAGGAAAAGTTGATCAGGTAATTCTTTTATGTCTCATGACTCCGTAGAAGAGGGCACTGTTAAAATTGTTTAGGGGTTTCCCTGGTGGTACAGTGGTTAAGAATCCACCTGCCAATGCAGGGCACACGGGTTCGAGCCCTAGTCCAGGAAGACCCCATATGCCGTAGAGCAACTAAGCCTGTGCGCCACAACTACTGAGCCTGCGCTCCAGAGCCTGTGCTCTAGAGCCTGTGAGCCACAACTACTGAGGCTGTGTGCCACAACTACTGAAGCCCACGTGCCTAGAGCCCGTGCTCCACAACAAGAGAAGCCACCGCAATGAGAAGGCTGTGCACTGCAATGAAGAGTAGCCCCCGCTTGCCGCAACTAGAGAAAACCTGCCTGCAGGAATGAAGACCCAATGCAGCCAAAAATAAAATAAATTAATTAATTTTAAAAAATTGTTTAGGCTTGGCATTTTAAATAAAACCACCTCTTTGCAGGAGAGACGCTAGTGTAAAATATGTTAGGAGAAAGGACATAAATATTCTAAAAGCTTATACTCATGTGCAAAGCTCTTGTTCCAAGGAGTTACATTAGGCTTCTTAAGTAATTTGGAATGAGAGGACGTCTAATATTACTTCTTTCTCTGTTTCACTTTAATCTGTGAGTAGTTCAGAAGGGTAATTCGTAGACCGTTTTATGTCACTCCTGCACTATTAGAGAGAAATTAAGTTTGGCCCTGTTTGCCAAATTTGAGACAGTTAGGATGACGGAAAAAGGAGCCCTCAGGTTCTTGCTTTAATTTTATAAAACTTCGTAGTTTTGCTTGGATAATTAAATTGACAATAGGATTTTAAAACCTTAAATTCCCTAGTGTTCAAAATCTTTATTGAAACCATTTACCTTGAAAATAATATCTTCTTATGATGGGAGTGACAAGCTTGGGTACAAGCTTTAAAAAACAAACTGCACGGATTGCAATTTTTGTTTTAATGACACAAAAATTAATGGGTTGCCTTATATATGGCTGTCATGTAGTATCCTTTTTTTTTTTTTCCCTGCAGAGTTGTTATGTATGCATGCTCACTGGTTTTATTGTTTGACTCACAAATACCTACCTTTGGTTTCAAAATGTGTGGTAGTATCAACCATCTGTAATTTTCTTCATTTCTCAATAAAGAAATGGCATTGGACGGTCAACAATTAATTGCTTAGCCACACAGTATTTTTAAGCAATCTGCCGCTTTTCAGGACCAAGGGGAAAATCCTATCCATGTGCTTGGTCTATGATTGGGACAGAATTTTGCTGCCATAGCTCTTCGTAACAGCAGTGGATGCCAGCAGGTTTATGACTCCATCTCTAGAGTTATTGCCCCAAGAAATAATATTTCAATTGTAACTATCTCTGTGAGATGTCTCTATGCAGATTCTTTTACCTTTTGCTTTGAAACTGTCCATGGACCAATGCTTCTTATGACCAAAACTGTCAATGATGTAGATAGCAGAGGTGTATATATCAGTAAAGATTTTTAAAAATTGAAATATGGAATGAAAACAGTGAGGTCTGCTGGAACCCACAGCAATATCTAAGGCTCAAGCATTTTCCAAAATCTATATATTGCCAGAAAATAAGGAATATCTGAGATAATCTAGAGTGTCTTTTGGTTTAGTTGAGGGATTTTCCACTCCAAATCAATCATACAATTCCAAACCTTCTCTAAGTTGGCCTGATGATCTATGAAAGTCTTAATTTTGACATGTTGTACAAACAAGTACTATATTCTCAAGCATACATTGCTTGAGAAGTGTGTTTTAAAAGTGTGGTGCAAGCTGACACCTTGGTACAGATGTGTGAAAATGATAAATGTAGCAGACAGCTAAAGTGCTACTCTGCTCAGCACTTGATATATAATTTCCAGTGCAGTTATCTTTAGTAATTAACCTCTGATGTTTCTTCAAAAGGTCTGCTAATCTGAATCTTTTTTTGGGTGCCTTGGAGATTTGGATGATTGTTTCAGACATTTAGAATTACTGCTGTTCTTCTGAGGCCTGTCTGAAGGGGGCCTGGTTTTCCTAATTCCTAATGCAGCAGCAATAAGAACAATATTTAGCACTTATGAGGCTCCACTTCTCAGTTTCAAAGCACTTTACAAATATCAATTAATTGCTTTGAATGGGGAGTTCTGCAGCTGCTGGAGAAAAAAAGGAGCACACAGTGATTGGCTCATTACCATTTACAGCTGTTGAAAAATGGTCTTCAAAGGAATAATTACAGATTTTCACATATATTTAAGGGAAAAAAAGGAGCAAAGGGAAGGTTACTAAGGATCTTTTTAAACAAATGACTCTTGTCTTTCCATTCTGTTTTGAGAGCAGCAGCTTTATTGCAAACAATTATCCTTCCGCAGACAAAAAGAAGAGAGGCACTTTAATACTCCCTCTCCAAGAAAACGTAAGACCGTAAATCCTCTTTTTGGAAATAATCTCAACCTCACTGCTTTTCAATTTGGGGCTATTTAGAATTTTTGTTTATCAGCAGTAGGACCGCTGCCGGACTTTGCTTGATACAGCCTTATTTAACGTCTGATCCAGTGTTGGCTTTGTCCCTCTTTAATTATGCATGAAAACAGAACAAGTAGACAATAATTGATAGTGCTTCTTGCATTGTTTTCCACAGAGCTTTATCACCATAGGGGGCCAAAAAAACCTATCCAAATGGTCTCCCTGTCACCAGGAAGAAAAAGAGGCAGCTCAGGCCATGGAAACAGTTTTCTTCCTTTCTCTTTTCTTTTTCTTTCTCTTTTGCCCCCCTTTTCTTCTTTTCATAATGTGAATCTCCTGGTCGGGCAGATAAGCTGCTAATTCTATTAATTTTCTTATCAAAATCAGTGAGGTAAGTGAAGCTTCCAATTTAGTGATTTATTATCCTGAGCAAGCTGTGAGAAGTGCACCTTTCATATTCTGTAATTGGTGCGATAGGGGTAGAGACTTTCAAGGGAGATGCACTCAGCTAACCGTTTCCATTTCAGTTGACTATTGAGCAAACAAATGCAATGTCCTTTCATTGGCTTAAATAATTTAAAATGATAAAGCTAGCAATTCTGCGTTTGAATATACGCTAGTGGATATCTGTGTGCAAGATGCTAACCCCTAAGACATTAAAATATCAGCACAGTAACTTCTCTCTATAGGATTTCTCATGGATAAAACATCCAAGTGTGATATGTTAATTGACATGCAAAAGGCCAAAACTGATCACACATGAAATCTGACCCTTATTATTACACCATCCCCCAAGCCTCTGGAAATAAACATCTTTCTTTTGCATATTGAGTGCTGGATTCTTTTATATACACAAGGTGGCTACAAACAGTGGACTCCACTATTTAAGCATTGAAATAGGAACCAGTATTAAAGGCAGGAACATCAGCAGTTGGGAAGAAAACAAAGTGGTGAGGTGTTGGATGCCAAGGGTGAGTGGGACTGGTCCAGATGAAAATATAGAAGGTAGACTAGATTTTGGGTGGGCAAAGTAGCTACTTCTTTTTAAATGTCATTTGGAAAGTTCGAGAAGGCTCCTCTGCCCCAAACATTGCCCTCAGTAAAACAGAATCTGAATGGTAGGGATCCATTTCTTTATGACCATAATTTTCCTTTAAAATTAGCGATCATATAATTAGTATCAACTAGTTTAATGATTGCATATAATACTTGTATACGTTGACTTATTTAAATTTAAGAGCAAAGTGTTAATTCTCCTATTTCATAGATGATGCTTAGAGAGCCTTGAGAAATTAAATATCATACGTAATACTTAGGGGCTTGGGAAGTTAAGTAATTTTTCTGATTTCACTTGGTTGGAAAGTGTTCAAGTTGGGATTTGAATTCAGAACCATGAGATTTGAAACTCTTCTCTAAACATTGTACTATTCTTATTTTAGATTTGTGTTTCTGGAAGAATTAACACCCCAGGCCCTTAAATCTTCAGTATAAATCACACTTTGAATTACACCATACACAAACCTTTGAATTAGTTTTTTGGTACTTAAAACTTCAAAGATAACTCATATTAAAAATGAGATCACTGTTTCTCATGAAATATAGTTTTGACAATTTGGAACTTTCCTTCTAATTCTTTGGGATCTTTTCCCCTTGCATTTTCTGGGAGGAACAGGCCAGGGATTATTTTCCCTTGTAGAGTGCTGTCCATGGTGCCTATGACTGGGAGATGTACTGCAGCAGCATGCACAATGATTTAGACATTTGTTTGGGCTTTACTCTTTTCTCATCTACACGCACCACCAAAATAAAAACCAGTGAAGTATGTACCCTGTAAATCTGCTTGTTCCCTCACTCCCCAGAAATATTTCAGGAAGAACTTGACACTTGTAACCAGAAATGGGCTTAGATGCAGCCACCTTTTGATTCAGCGATCCTGTACCCCCTTCCTTTGCCATTTTAAACACCATGGAAATAGTGGATGCCAGAAGGGCATGGGCTGGGGTGGTGCTGCTGTTGGAAGGATGTAGAATCTACTTATGTGAAGTGAATTTCCATCTGACTTCAAGTGTATAGATTGTTGTGGGAGAAGCCACTGAGCTTCACAGGGAGTGCAGCGAAAAGGCAGGTATACGATGACAGTGACACAGGGCAAATGTTCTTTGAGAATAGAGTTGCAAAGGATGACTGGATATTATTTACAGACAGAAGAGGCTTGACAATAATTAGCAAGATTTGGGTCTAGAGAAAGACAATGTGAGACCTTGTTAAAAAGAAAAGAGGAAAGTAAATAATAATTACTATGGGATAATAATTCTCTGGGTTCCTGGCAGGTATGTACTCTGTAAGAGTAGGACAGAATAACGACAGGGTGAGGGGAAATATGGAAAGGTGGACCAAAGGAAGGAGGGAAAAGACAAAACTATATCTGTGATAATTATTACTATTTACGAAACACTATGTGTTATGCACTGTGCTATGTGATCTCCCTGCATTATCTCATAAGTTTATTTCCATTTTGTGGATGAAGAAGTTGTCCAGTTGTCATTCTGTGCTCTAGATTGTTTGGCAAGGACATAACAAATATGAATTAACTATAGAGGCATGGATATTGTGGAGTGAAAAGAGAAAGAATTTACATATGGAACAAAAAAGTTCCATAGAACAGCTTATTCAGTGGTTTGAATAATGCACTAAGATTATATAAACCCTGATTATTAATAGTATAATGTTAGTCAAAGTCACAGAAATTCTCTAATATTCAGTATAAAATGGAATAAAGTTTCTGCTGTTATCTCTTCTACAAAAATATTTTGAAAATAATCAAAACAGGCATAGTAAGGCAAAGCATAATTGTGAAGAAAGGCATTTATGAGACAAATTAGTTGTGATTTTAAAATGACCGTGGCTGCTCATCCTAAGGTAGTTAGGATGAAACTGGAACTTGATTCTCCACTTGCTTCCAAGTTTCCATCTGTATCTTCTGTGTACAAAGGTGACTTTGACTTCAAAGGGCAATGGGAATTGGATCTGGTATGAAAATGGGACTAGGAAATATATAGTCTTTCAGGAAAAGGTCATTATATACTGTACAGAAGCTCAACTTTTATTTTGATTTAATACTTTTTCAGTGGGATTTACTAGCTAATTACTTCACCAGCTTTGTGCCTTGGCAAGACTTACCTGATCTATAATGTCTACTGAAGGACTTTGAAGCCTCAAGGTTTGTGTGCTTTTATGTAAAATTATTAATATTAACAATAATTAACCACAAGTGGTAACTAGGGTGGGCCAGATGGCCTTTCCTTCTTTCAAAAACTTCTTTATGTTCTTAGTTTCAAAAGGTAAAGGTGATAATAGAAAGATATCAGTGACATTTTAAATGAAATTATTGGTCTTGGAGTGAAGTTTAAATAATTAACTCAACAAGGGGCTACCTTTCACTTGTGTCAAATTGGAAGCTTTAAAAACCATCTGCTTATGTCCCAGGAAAACTTTTTGTCTGTTTGTAGTCATGCTGAGTTTGGGGTTCCTGTTGGCCTTATTTTTAAGACCCTCATCCATTAATCTTAGTAGGTATTAGTCAGTGTCACTGGTAATTAGTCTTTTAGGTTGCATCCAGAAGGAAGGTATAAATTATTAGAAGTTTCCTGCCGGGCACAAGTGTAGATGATTCATGGACCTATAGTACTTCCCTCTCTCTCTCTGTTAAGAAGCTGGGAAGAGCGTGTAATTGGAAAGACTACCCTTCGTGCTTTGTCTTGATTTTAACAATTGCTGGCCATTACATCTGTTGTATCTGGAAACACAACAGGCTGAGTTCTTTTTTATGTTTTTAGATTTATTTTACATTCTTTAATTCTCCCCCATCTCTTTTGGTTCCCTTTTCTATTCTTCCTTCTCTAATGTCAGTAGCATGTCTCTCCAGAAGTAGCCTTGCCTGCAGTAAATGTAGTTTTGCCAGCAATCTCCTGCCTTGGCCAGTGGTAGTGGAGTTGGGGGTGGTAGGGGTAGGAGGGGTGATCACATTAGATTTTTCTCAATGAGGATTTAACCTTGAATACATGTGGCATCCAATTGTAATCCTAACCTCAGGCATATTAAATCAGGCATATAGATTAAACGAACAAAAATTGGTCACCAGGCTTATGTGATTCTCTTGTACCTTTTACTTATTATTGAACTTTCCTGGCAGAACTTTTCCCCTAGATAAACCCTGGTAGGCACCCACATTTTTCTGTGCCTATATTGAAGCAGTGAAGCATTTCTGAAGAAAGTGAGATGAGATTGGTAGGGCTAAAAATTTATGATTACTTCATAACTAATATATGTTAGAAACCAACTTAAGCTAGCATAAGCAAAAATGGGAATTTATTGGCTTATGTAAGTGGAAAGCTAAAGGGGTGGTCAAGATTTTGGCATAGCTGGATCTGAACATTCAAACAGTATCATCAGGGCTCTGCTTTTCTCTTCAGCTTGATGACAAGATGACATCTAGCAGCCTTAACTAAGCTTACATTGTCTTTGTACTTTTAATAGCAGTGAGAGGGAAAGAATGTTCTTTCTGATGACAGTAGAAATTTTCAGGCTGTTGTCTGATTGGCCAAGCTTGGGTCACATGCTCATCCTTAGACCGGTAACTCAAGTCTTAGTCCTAAATCTACACCTAGGGTCAAGGTCCAGGCTAGGTCCACTTAAATCTCTTGGGCTGAGCAGGCTTGCTGTAGAGTGGGAGACGGGAACACCCATGTCAATAATCAAATTCAGAAGTGTTCTCAAAACTTCTTAGCGCCTCCTACTGCAATCTTCTGGTCCAAGCTGCACTTCTGCTCTTAACAACAAATATTTCAAACCATCTCAACTGTTATCAAACCTCTGATCTCCCCCCAACTCACCTCAATGCTTTCTCTTTCTGTGATGAATGACATTTCCTATCTTACAAACAAAGGTCATCAGTTTCCTGCTACCTGACACTTATGCAAATGCAAGAGCTTACATTTACATCTATCCTCTTCCCTTCTGTTTCACTAGAACAGGGACTCCTCTTTCTATTTATTTATTTATTTATTTATTTGCAGTACGCGGGCCTCTCACTGTTGTGGCCTCTCCCGCTGCGGAGCACAGGCTCCGGACGCGCAGGCTCAGCGGCCACGGCTCACGGGCCCAGCCACTCCACGGCATGTGAGATCTTCCCGGACCGGGGCACGAACCCGTGTCCCCTGCATCGGCAGGCAGGCTCTCAACCACTGCACCACCAGGGAAGCCCTCCTCTTTCTATTTATAACAAGTGCCATTATCTGTGCTATTTCTTGCCCTCTGACACCTAAATACTAACCATCTGCCATCTTTTTCATGCATATTTTACTGCATTCTCCTACCTGGAACAACCCATTCTCTTTCTATTTTACTTTTCAATAAAGCTTGTTATTAATCATATATTCCTTCTCTAGCTACTTCCCTAAAACTTTCCCTCCTTCAAAGTCAAACTTCTTATGAATAATGACAATTCTTATCTCCACTTTCGCACTCCTCACTTGTTTTTTGACCCACTCTAGTTTAACTCTGATCAAAACAGAAAAACCTATTATGTTCCTTCTGCTTAGAACCATTCAATGTTTGTCCACTGCTCTTAGGATAAGAATGCAAATTCTCAAAACCATTATTCAAAAAGATACATGCACCCAATGTTGATTGCAGCACTATTTACAATAGCCAGGACAGGGAAGCAACCTAAATGTCCATCAACAGAGGAATAGATAAGGAAGATGTGGTACATATATACAATGGAATATTACTCAGCCATAAAAAGGAATGAAAGTGGGTCATTTGTAGAGATGTGAATGGACCCAGAGACTGTCATACAGAGTAAAGTAAGTCAGAAAGAGAAAAACAAATATTGTATATTAATGCATATATGTGGAATCTAGAAAAATGGTATAGATGAACTTGTTTGCAAAGCAGAAATAGAGACACAGATGTAGAGAACAAATGTATGGATACCAAGGGGGGAAGGGGAGGTGGGATGGACTGGGAGATTGGGATTGACACATATACACTACTATGTATAAAATAGATAACTGATGAGAGCATACTGTACAGCCCAGGAAACTCCTCTCAATGCTCTGTGGTGACTTAAATGGGAAGGAAATCCAAGGAAGAGGGGATATATGTGTACATGTGGTTGATTCACTTTGCTGTACAGCAGAAACTAACACAACATTGTAAAGCAACTATAATAAAAAAAATGAGAAGAGAAAATAGGTAAATTATAAAAAAAGAATCCAAATTCTCATAATGGCTTATAAGACCCTAGACAGTCTGGCTCCTATGGAGATTTCTGGCCACACCTCACACTACTCTCCTCATTTCACGTTACAACTACCATGTTTCAGTTTCTAATACATATTGTATCACATTCCCAGCAGGAACTATCTTGTACATTCCAGCTGTGTGATTGAGGAGAGTTTATGAAGGACTAGATACAAAGGTATAGTCAGGGGTAAGAGAAAACAAGAGATGATGAAGCAAGAATCTGAGAGCTGTTACCAAGAATGTAAATCCTTGTAGGTACCAGCAGAAGGAATAACTACAGGTTCCTGAGATGGCCCTTGCTGTAGCTCTTGGATAAGACAACCCATCGGGAGCTGTTGTCTTAGAGAGACTATCACAACAATTGCCAGCCCAAGGACCAGCAGGGAGAGAACCAGGAGAATAAATGCCTCAAACTCTTGGCTAAAAGTTAGCAGAATCCAGAGGACAAAGAACCTGAGTTATACATAGGAATTAACCTTTTGGGGTACAGAGTGGGGTAAAGAAGGGTGGAGAGCAGATTAGGAAGAGTAATGGATAACCTCCAGCTCCTTCTCACCGTGGCAATTTTGCATATTCTGTTTCTCTGTCTAGATACCCCTTTTTGATGTGGATTCTCTTCAGATAGTTAATTCTTTTCCATCCTTCAAACCTCAGCTGAAGTGTCTGTTTCTAAGGGAAGCGATCTTTAATCAACTCATAGATCAAGGCCCTTCATTTATACTCTCATGGGGTCTTATTCCTTTCCTCCTCAGCACTTATCTCCGTTTGTAATTATCTCACTATTAGTGTGATAACTTAAATTTAACTAATGTCTGTCTCCTCCATAAGGCTCCATACTTCATATGACTGGGGACTATGTCTAATCTGACTCATGTTGCAATCCTTAAGCCCTAAAACACAGTGCCTGGCATATAGCAGGAACTCACTAAATACCTGCTGAATGAATAAGTAGACTGGAAATGTAATCAAAGCACATGAAAACATTTACCAAATCTCATTTGCAACTGCTTTGTGACTTCTTTCTTCACTCTATTGCCTTTGGTTTAGGCATGTGCTGTTTTGCTGGGTTGGCAGACTCTTGGGTACTTTGGCCAGATGGGTGTAATCCTGCCTATTGGTAAGGCAACTTCAGATTCATAATTCTCTCATGACATTTTAGGTAAATACATTATTTTTAAACTTGTGCTTGGTTAGTCACCTTCACTAAATGCAAAATGCCTGATTGACACCAACATGCTTTCCTTTCTATGGCAGGAATGGATTTAATGCTTTTAAAATGACATAGATGGGCTCTGTTAAATGTTCTGGCTTCTCTGCTGTCTCAGTTCAGCTCAGGTAACACACATTTATTGAGTGTCTACTATATCCCACACAGTGTTAAGTACTGGAGATGCAAAAATGAACAGGACATAATCCTACTTCTAAAAAGTTTAGAGTCTGGAGGGGGAAACAGACATAATTAATTAATTGATATACAATCTGGTAAATGCAGTGATTAGAAATGGATTGCCTGTGAAGTTAATGAAGCTTAAGTTACAACACTCTCACTTGCTGGGCTTGCTCCAAAGTCCTAGCAATGTATTCGCACGGTCATATGCTTTTGTAAAATATGTGAATGTCAGCTATTTTCAGTGCACTTGGGTAGGAGTGCATTCTCTCTCTACACTTCCCCCGCACCTCACTTTCCCTTGTATTATGTAGCATAAGACGAGCAGCAGACATTTTTGGGATTTAGATAAGGAGAAGTTGAGTTGATACATTTTATTTGGGTTTCGTGAGATATATTTATGTGTTTTTCAGTCACTTCCATGTATAGTTAAGTGATTACTAATCATCTTGGTATTTTAGGAATGCTTTATTTCCTATTGTGTCAACTCACCTGACATTGTGACATGAGGGTACGAGGCTAGAGTTTGTAGGATGATATGAATGTGTTCCACTGTCCTGTCATGAAAAGAACGTGGGTGGAGAAAAAAAAATTGAAATAAATGGAGCCAGAAGGTAGTCTGTGGAAAAAGTTTCCAGTCATCCAATGTGTAAAACTATAAGCAAAGGCTTTGATTTTCACTGATGTCTGGTTAAAATGGAAGATCTTTCATATACAATTATAAACACACCATGTGTTGTATTTTGGATGGGAATTGTGTGAAACAATTATCAGAAATTCTGTGTTTGTAGCAGTACAGAGAACTTGTCTGTGTATAATGTAGCATGTTTTATGAAGCCCAACTATCAATAATAAAAAACAAATGTTGGTCAACTGTGGCAAAAGAAAGACTGAATTACATTTCTCCTCTCTACGGAAAAATATGACAAAATCATGGTCATACAAAGAGGTGATAAAGAGTATGCAGTCAACAAGTAGGAAAACACATAGGAAAGGTATGCTAAAGGTATCAGGCAGCTAATCAACTAAACATAATGTTATTTTTTCTGGTTTTTTGATAGATGGTTTATTTTTTGACTTTTCAAAATTTATAATTTGATGTGATTTTTGCATCCAACTTTATATTTGTAATTTTGTATTCTTTTGCTTAAGGAGGGTCACAGAAATTGTATTAGTTTCAAGCCCCCCAAACCTGAAGCTGCCCTGGTGGTGATGGAGGTAGCATCCGCTGTTGAGGGCATCTGCAGTTTTGGATGGGGTAGTAATGGAAAGGCAGGGATCAAATGCTTCCCTAAAAAGGGAACATGTAAGCTGAGGCCTAGAGGATGAGTAAAACTTTGCCAGTTAAACTCTCCAGTTGCAGAGGGGCTTGTCCAAATCATTGGAATTTCTTTTTAGTCTGGTACTTTTTTAGGGCATGCTTGGTTACCTGCTTCGTTCTAATGCACAGGTGTCTATTATTTTATAACTGATTGCAGAGAGAGGAAATTTGGGATGAAGTCTACCAAGTGCTGCAGATTAATTTTGAGTTTCTTACAGAGAAAGGAGGCCAAGAACTTGTGGAACCTCAAGGGTGTTTGGGACTCCAGGCACAGACAGAACTGTTTTAGAGCTTAGGTGGTCATTTTCCCATATCTACTTGGAACCCACCTGCATTCTGGGTTCAGGTTTTTGGCGTGGACAATGGTGTGAACTTGATGTTGGGTGATAGTCAGAATGTTTCTCTGAGTGTCTATGCAGGCTGCAGAGGTGGGTAAGCAGAAACCAGAGTCAAAAAAAAAGACAGGTAGACATCTAGCCCTGTGGTGACTTCAGCTGGCAGATTGGTTTTTGGGTTTACTTATTTATACAATAAATATTTATTGAGTTCCTACTGTGTGCCAGATCCTATTCTAGGTTCTGGGACTACAGAACCTAGAATAGGTTTTTATGTGAACAAAACATATAAAACTGGCTTCTGTGGAATACACTGAAGATATTCCTTGAAAATAACAAGCAATAAATTGAATTTTGCAGGGGAAGGAGGTTATGCTAACTCACAGGTATGGGTCACTAAATTTTGCATTGTACTCTATAATGTTGCTTATTTTCATAAAAAATAAAGTTTGCCCTGCCAACTCTTTGAGAAAAACTAATATTCCAGGAAGGTGTGGTGTGTGTAGCCTGGTACATAAACACCAAGTGTGAGCTTTATAGTTAATTGAAGAGAAACCATTTGAAGGTTTTCAAAAAAGGGAATGTGAGAATCAAGTTTGTATGGATCCAGATCATTCTTACTTCTCTGTGAGCTTGAAGTAAGGAGACAGGGAGACTAATTAGGAGGCTAATGTAACACTCTAGACTGGAGATGATGCAGGCTTGAGGCAGAACTGGGGAAACTGGAAGGAAAGAGAAGGGTCCGATTCAAACAATACTTGGGAAGTATTGATGAAATGAACAGAACTTGGAAACTGATTGCTTGGGAGTGGCCACAGGAGTTAGAGAAGTTGAGGAATATTCCCAGGATTTTTAGAATGGATGGTCAGGCCACCAACTGAGATAGAACATGAGGATAGAAGAACACTTTAGGGAAAAAATAATGAATTCAGTATTGGATGTGTGGAGTTTGAGATGCCCGTGAATGTCTGATGGAAATGACCATTAAAAAGTTGGATTTTCTAGTCTTTTGAGGGAAGTGCCGTAGACTGGGAATAAATATTGGCAATTATTGTAATGCAGGTGATGCTTGTAGTGGAAGTGATGGATGAGATGCTGGAGAGGAGTGGGGAGAGGAGTCAGGAAGAGCAGTAGCCCAAGGAAGAGCCACACTTAGAGTGGGGGCAGAGGTATGGGGGCTTTCGGGGCATCAAAAGGGGCCCAGAGAAGTATAAGAAGCTTCTCGATTATTCTCTTGTGGAGCAAACAAATGTGGAGTTGCTGAGCCTCATTTATTCATTCAAGAAATATTTATTAAATATCCCTGGACATGTTGCAACATTTCCCTCTAATTACTTCGTGACTGGTGTCGGATGCCCAGATGGTTGTATTGTTGAAAACACAAATGATTAACTCCTTGGTGGGAAGAAATGGCTCTAAGTAAGGTCCCTTAGCCCATAGCAGGAAGGTCCAAGACATTGAGCATGAAGTCAGCAAAGCTGTTGTGAAGCCCGGCCAGATGGTGACTGGGGTTGAGGTGTGTGTGTGGCAACAGGCTGGCCTGAGGGACACACGTGTTGGGTACTGGAGGCGTGCTGTGTAGCTTCTGTCACTGACCCACAAGCATGTCTGGCGCGTGGCTGGCAAGCACTGCCTCCAGCACAAGTGCCTGAATCCCTCCTTAAGCCACGAGGCTGTGGCTTGCAGGTTTCTTCCCCCAAAGCAGCCTTCACAATCTGTTCAGCGCCATCTCTGTGCTTCGGAGGAGCTGGAGGTCTGTGAGGCTATGGCAAAGAAAGGAGGGTTAATGGCCTACTTTGGAAGGTGATGAAGAAAGAAAAGAGTCTCATCATTTTAAAAGTAGGGTTTAATTCATATAGTCAGTAAGAGGACACCTAACTCCTGGCAATAATCATCAATTTACTCCCACCAAATACGTTTACAGGGATTTCAAGGTGGATAAAGTTCTCAAACAGAAAATGTTAAAGGGTCTAAGAAAAATTACAACAGCCTTAGAAAAGGACTCAAATAATTAAGAACAGTCTCAAAGATATATAGAACATCAGAGAAAAGTTTTGGACATGTTTATGTTTTAAATAAAATAGTCTTAAGACAAAGATGGCTTTTCTTTAAAAAAAACAAGTGAACAGTTGTTGATTTCTATTGTAAGCACCCTTCCATTTTTGTTTCTTGCACTAGACTCCTTTAAAAAACTTTTTATAGAAGACATGGCCATGTGTTAGCTGCTTTAAATACATTCTTTGGATCCTCAGATACTTGTGATACTGGCATTATTATCTCTACCAAGGAGAAGACAGAAGCTCAGAGAGGCCATGTACATTACTCTTTTCTCTAAGTGACAGAACCCACGGAGTAGATCTCGAGCTTGGTGTCCGAGTTCTTGTACCATAGCTGCACTTTTTTTGCTTCCCATTTCCCACACTAGATACTACTATATATATTTTTGGATTTGGGGGCCATGACTCCTAATCAATTTCACATCTGAGTCAAGAACCTGGTATGGGATTGTCAGGAGACAGGGTGGCCGCATAGGTGGTCTCTCAGGCTGTCTCTGTCAGGTACACAGTGGGAGGGAAGTAGAGTTCACAGCGCGTGGCTCATCCCCCTTCTTGTTTCTCCCCACCATCAAAGATCCACCACGGGAGACTGTGAGTGGCAGGGAGGACGAGGGGAGCAGGCCCCCCACTGTCAGCCTCGGGCACTGTGTCACCGCCACGGGGTGGCATGGGGCAGCATCAGGAGGACAGGTGTAGGATCATGTTGTGCTAGGCTCCTTGGGGTACAATACGTCAAGGCCTGTCTTTAGTCTTCAAGTCGAATCAGGAAAGACACAATGAGACTATAGAAGAAGGCATGTAAATTCATTTCAGCACTCAGTTTAAGTAAAGCTTGTTCCCATCGGAAAATAGAGTTTTACTGACAGCTGCTAATTAGATCCATCACCTGCATCCCCTGTTGGTGATGGCTTTAGGTGGGGGGGGTGATGACATTTGGAAATGTCCTGGAGTAGATTGATCTTTGCTTTTTATGTTGACTTGCCCCCCACCACGCCCTTCTTTTTTTTTTTTGCAGCATTGTTATAGGAAGACAAATTGTGAGCAAAGTCTATTTCTGCCCTCAGTTCCTGATGAAAGTATATCATGAAACCTCAAACAAAATGATAAGCTAAGTATGTGTAGCTGTTTGTTTACTTCATTACAGAAACCTAAGTATAAATTCTGCTGACTGCTAAGTGTCCATTTAAAAAAGCCGTCATCCCATGAGCATCTTCAAGGTACACAGTATTGTAATTGTTTTCAATGTTTGCTTGTTGTAGGGATTCCCTATCACCATATGGAAGTTACCTTACTAAAAGGTGCTTGACCTAGTTGAGCCATAACCTATTCTGGGCAAATAAGTAAGTCTTTGGTTCACTCTTTTTGTTGTCCTTGTAACACTTTAGTGCCTTAGAAAAAGTGGTCTGGCAAAATTTTTTTCTTTTGTTTCTATTTGCAAGACTGAATATGTAATGTGGTTTTGCAGATCTGATGGCAAGAGATTGGCTAGCTTCCACACTCATTTAAAAATCACTATTGGTGCCTCTGCTGGAGGGGTTTTCGATTCACCATCTCTAATCTACACTTCTGAAAGATTTAGGGACCAGATGTCCAGGATCAGTGAGGAAGATCTTGCCTGCCAGAGCCAATACTTTTCCCCTGTCATCCTGCTGGCCCAGGGGTTTGGAAATTCCCATCAGTAGTAGTTAGTTGTATATGTCTTTAGTAGAAGTATTGCTAAACAGAGTCTAGGTTACTAGACTAACCCAGTTCTGATATATTTAAAACTCCTCTGATGTTTTCATCTTTATAAATTCTTTTCTTAATCAACTTTCTCTTTTTAACTATCTTCTGATCTTCCATTTCAAGTCTGTTCATAACTCTTATTTTTGACTTTATTTCTTCCCACCAACAGAGATATTTCTACGATTCCATTTTGCTATTGCTTTCTTGACTTGCTTGATGTAATCTTGCCAAGCAAGTGGCCTTGCTGCTCAAAGTGTGGTCCTTGGACCACCAGCATCAGCATCACCTGTAAGCCTGTTAGAAATGCAGGGGGAAATGGGATGTTGCTCAAAGGGTACAAAGTTTTGGTTATGCAAGAGGAATAATTTGTGAAGATCTAATGTACAGCAATGTGACTATAGTTAACACCACTCTGTTGAATACTTGTAATTTCCTAAGAGGGTACATCTTAAGTGTTCTCACCACACACACACACACACACACACACACACACACACAAATGAAAATGGTAACTACTTGAGGTGATGGATATGTTAATTAACTTGATTGTGGGGATTATTTCACAACGTACATGTATATCAAAAAGTCAAGTTGTACACCTTAAATATACAATTTACATTTATCAGTTTTACCTCAATAAAGCTTTAAAAGAAGAAAAAAGAAATGCAGGATCTCAGCCCTCACATTAGGTCTATTGATACAGAATGTGTCTTTTTACAAGATCTCCAAGTAATATGTATATATGTTAAAGTTTGAGAAGCTCTCTCCAGTGTGGCCTTGCAAACTCAGTTTCTCCTAGCAACCTGGACACAGAAGGGACCGTTACCAAATATTTTTTACTTTGTGATGAGCTGGGGTAACCATTGACATTTGCAGCTGTGGAGTGGAGTGCCAGAGGGAAGAATTGCTTGGTTGGGCTGGAACTGTGTTCCTAAGGTAGTGGTCCTGCCATGGCTTTGGATAAGTGAATGATCTGCTGATTTTCATTATCTGCACCAATCTGGTTCTCCCCTTCTGTACTCTCAAGTTAAGGCAATGAAGCCACTGCAGTAGGAAGCTACATTTCAAATGAGAAAGAAAGTGTCACTTTAGAGCAAAAGTCCACAGAATGGTGGGGAGAAAAACAGATGTCTCAATTTTAAGTACAAGTGCTAAGTGACACATTTCACAAGGTAACCAGATGCTGCATTTCATCCATGTAACATTATTCCCCATGAGACCAGGAAGTGGGTGAGGGAGTCCCACAACTCAGGGGCTGGCGAGTGCCTCGATGTGACAGCCTTATCATAGGAAGCAGAGTTCATAGTTACTTTTTTTTCAAGTTAACATAGCAGTTTCAGCAGTTATATGCCCACATTTTCACAAACTGCAGAAGTTCAACAGAAATTTAACATGACAGTGCATCTCAAACTTTAATATGAAGTTTAAAAGCATATGAATCTCCTGGGTATTTTGGTAAAAGTGCAGATTCTGTAGGTCTGGGATTCTGGGCCTGAAGTTCTATGTTTCGAATAGGCTCCCAGGTGATGCTGATGTGGCACTTTGAGTAACAAGGAACTGTGGTAAGTTCTTGCCTATTCTTCCCTAAACAGGACTTTCTAACTGAGGAACAATGAGCATTTTCAGGTTCAATGTCACCTGAGCTACTTTTCCATTTCAGAAAGAGCTTGGAAAGTTTAATAAGATTTAGGAGAGTACTTGTAGTGGTGCATTTTCTTTTTTTAAATTAAACTTCATATATCTTGCTACCATAGGTTCATCCAGAGCAGAAAGACAAAGTACATCAGCCCTCAGCCTCTTTTACCTCCAATCTATCCAGCATACTGTCACCAACACAATCTCTCTGAAACACTGCTTTCACCATGTCACTTCTCTGCTCAGGAATTTACAGTTGTTTCCTGTTTCCTACTGGATCAAGTCTAAGTGCATCTGCCAAGTTTTCAAGGACTCTCATGACTTGGCTTCACTCTGTTTATCTTCTCCCACTCCTCAGTGGGAACTTTCCCCATCACTCAGATCTGTCTCTGTGTCCCTCCCCTTCCATTGCCAGGTCGTGCTGTGCTGAAGTTCATCTGAGTTGTGCTTAATTTCAGTAGCAGAACTCAAGGGCTAATCATCCAGTGACACTGTCTCTAACTTTTCAGATCACAATGATCACATCTTTCTTTGAATTCCTATGGTTAAACAATTCAGCACCTAATTTAAATTTAAAACTGCCTTGTATAGTGGGTTGAATAGTGTCCCTCCCCCAAATTCATGTCTACCTGGAACCTCAGTTGTGACCTTATTTGTAATTTACAAATAACACAACTTTGCCGATGTACCTAGTTAACATGAGTTCATACTGGATTAGAGTGAATTCCCAAATCTCGTGACTGTTAACCTTAAAAGAAAAGGAGACACACACAGGGAAGAAGGCCATATGAAGACAGTCATTGGAAACTGATTCAACCTCCAGCCCCTCTCCCTCCCCAGAGGTCAAGGGGTGGGACTGAAAGTTACAACCCTCTAAACACCTGGTTGACTCCGCAGGCAAGCAGCCTCCATTCTTAAGTGCTGTTTGGCCACAAGCCAAGGAATGTCAGGAGCTTCCAGAAACCCTAGGAGAAGCAAGGAAGGAACAAGGAAGGAAAGAAGCAAGGAAGGAACCTCCCCTAGAACCAGGCAGGAGGCAGTGTGGTCCTGCTAATACTTTGATTATGACCTTCTGACCTAAAGAACTGTGGGAAAATAAATGTCTATAGTTTAAAGTCATCAAATTTGTATTAATTTGGTATAGCAGCCATGAGAAACTAATACACCTTGTATTAGTTTTTGTTTAACATATGCATGTTAGCCTTGGCTGTTTAACTACATCGTATGTCTCTAGAGAACAGGGACCTCTATACACTTCTAATATTCTTTATAATGCTTTACATGGACCTAAAACAGGAAAGTAAAAATATCAATTGTTCCAGAAGCATTTGTTGAAAAGACTTTCTTTCTTTATTAAATTACATTGACATCTTTGTTGAAAATCAACTGACTCTACATGTGTGGTCTATTTCTAGAGTCTCTGTTCTGTTCCACCCATCTGTTTGTCTGTTCTCACTGAGTACCACATTCTCTGTATTACTACATCTTTCAAATAAGTCCTAAACATTTAAAAAAAGTAATAAAACAAACAACAAAGAAATAACCAAAAAGGAACTGAATTCTGTGAGATAATAAATGGGCGGGTTTTTTTTAACATCTTTATTGGAGTATAATTGCTTTACAATGGTGTGTTACTTTCTGCTTTATAACAAAGTGAATCGGTCATATATATACATATGTCCCCATATCTCTTCCCTCTTGCGTCTCCCTGCCTCCCACCCTCCCTATCCCAACCCTCTAGGTGGTCACAAAGCACCGAGCTGATCTCCCTGTGCTATGCGGCTGCTTCCCACTAGCTATCTATTTTAAGTTTGGTAGTGTATATATGTCCATGCCACTCTCTCACTTTGTCCCAGCTTACCCATCCCCCTTGCCGTATCCTCGAGTCCATTCTCTAGTAGGTCTGTGTCTTTATTCCCATCTTGCCCCTAGTTTCTTCATGACCATTATTATTTTTTTTTAGATTCCATATATTTGTGTTAGCATACGGTATTTATTTCTCTCTTTCTGACTTACTTCACTCTGTATGACAGATTCGAGGTCCATCCACCTCACTACAAATAATTCAATTTCATTTCTTTTTATGGCTGAGTAATATTCCATTGTATATATGTGCCACATCTTCTTTATCCATTCATCTGTTGATAGACATTTAGGTTGCTTCCATGTCCTGGCTATTGTAAATAGAGGTACAATGAACATTTTGGTACATGAAGTTTTTGAATTATGGTTTTCTCAGGGTATATGCCCAGTAGTGGGATTTCTGGGTCGTATGGTAGTTGTATTTTTAGTTTTTTAAGGAACCTCCATACAGTTCTCCATAGTGGCTGTATAAGTTTACATTCCCACCAACAGTGCAAAAGGGTCCCCTTTTCTCCACACCCTCTCCAGCATTTATTATTTCTAGATTTTTTGATGATGGCCATTCTGACTGGTGTGAGATGATATCTCATTGTAGTTTTGATTTGCATTTCTCTAATGATTAGTGATGTTGAGCATTCTTTAATGTGTTTGTTGGCAATCCGTGTATCTTCTTTGGAGAAATGTCTATTTAGGTCTTCTGCCCATTTTTGGATTGGGTTGTTTGTTTTTTTGATATTGAGCTGCATGAGCTGATTATATATTTTGGAGATTAATCCTTTGTCAGTTGCTTCATTTGCAAATATTTTCTCCCATTCTGAAGGTTGTCTTTTTGGCTTGTTTATGGCTTCCTTTGCTGTGCAAAAGCTTTTAAGTTTCATTACGTCCTATCTGCTTATTTTTGTTTTTATTTCCAATTCTCTAGGAGGTGGGTGAAAAAGGATTTTGCTGTGATTTATGTCATAGAGTGTTCTGCCTATGTTTTCCTCTAAGAGTTTGATATTGTCTGGCCTTATATTTAGGTCTTTAATCCATTTTGAGTTTATTCTTGTGTATGGTGTTAGGGAGTGTTCTAATTTCATTCTTTTATATGTAGCTGTCCAGTTTTCCCAGCATCACTTGTTGAAGAGGTTGTCTTTCCTCCACTGAATATTTTTGCTTCCTTTAGCAAAGATAAGGTGACCTTATGGGCATGGGTTTATTTCGGGCTTTCTATCCTGTTCCATTGCTCTATATTCCTGTTTTTGTGCCAGTACCATACTGTCTTGATTACTGTAGCTTTGTAGTATAGTCTGAAGTCAGGGAGCCTGATTCTTCCAGATCTGTTTTGCTTTCTCAAGATTGCTTTTGCTATTCGGGGTCTTTTGTTTTTCCATACAAATTGTGACATTTTTTATTCTAGTTCTCTGAAAAATACCAGTGGTAGTTTGATAGAGATTGCATTGAATCTGTAGATTACTTTGGGTAGTAGAGTCATTTTCACAATGTTGATTCTTCTAATCCAAGAATATGGTATATCGCTCTATCTGTTTGTATCATCTTTAATTTCTTTCATCAGTATAGTTTTCTGCATGCAGGTCTTTTGTCTCCTTAAGTAGGTTTATTCTTAGATATTTTATTCCTTTTGTTGCAATGGTAAATGGGAATGTTTTCTTAATTTCACTTTCAGAATTTTCATCATTAGTGTACAGGAATGCAAGAGATTTCTGTGCACTAGTTTTGTAACCTGCTACTTTACCGAATTCATTGATTAGCTCTAGTAGTTTTCTGGTGACATCTTTAGGATTCTCTATGTATAGTATCATGTCATCTGCAAACAGTGACAGTTTTACTTCTTCTTTTCCAATTTGGATTCCTTTTATTTCTTTTTTTTCTCTGATTGCTGTGGCTAGAACTTCCAAAACTATGTTGAATAATAGTGGTGAGAGTGGGAAACCTTCCTTGTTCCTGATCTTAGTGGAAATGGTTTCAGTTTTTCACCATTGAGGATGTTGTTGGCTGTGGGTTTGTCATATATGGCCTTTATTATGTTGAGGTAAGTTCCCTCTATGCCTACTTTCTGGAGGGTTTTTATCATAAATGGGTGTTGAATTTTGTAGAAAGCTTTCTCTGCATCTATTGAGATGATCATATGGTTTATCTCCTTCAATTTGCTAATATGGTGTATCACATTGATTGGTTTGCATATATTGAAGAATCCTTGCATTCCTGGGATAAACCCCACCTGATCATGGTGTATGATCCTTTTATTTTGTTGGATTCTGTTTGCTAGTATTTTTTTTGAGGATTTTTGCATCTATGTTCATCAGTGATATTGGCCTGTAGTTTTCTTTCCTTGTGACATCTTTGGTTTTGGTATCAGGGTGATGGTGGCCTCGTAAAATGAGTTTGGGAGTGTTCCCCCCTCAGCTATACTTTGGGAGAGTTTGAGAAGGATAGGTGTTAGTTCTTCTCTAAATGTTTGATAGGATTCAGGTGTGAAGCCATCTGGTCCTGTGCTTTTGTTTGCTAGAAGATTTTTAATCACAGTTTCAATTTCAGTGCTTGTGATTGGCCTGTTCATATTTTCTATTTTTCCTGGTTCAGTCTCAGAAGGTTGTGCATTTCTTTGAATTTGTCCATTTCTTCCATGTTGTCCACTTTATTGGCATACAGTTCCTTGTAGTAATCTCTCATGTTCCTTTGTATATCTGCAGTGTCTGTTGTTACTTCTCCTTTTTCATTTTTAATTCTATTGATGTGAGTCTTCTCCCTTTTTTTCTGATGATTCTGGCTCATAGTTTATCAGTTTTGTTTATCTTCTCAAAGAACCAGCTTTTAGTTTTATTGATCTTTGCTATTGTTTCCTTCATTTCTTTTTCATTTACTTCTGATCTGATCTTTATGATTTCTTTCATTCTGCTAACTTTGGTTGTTTTTTGTTCTTCTTTCTCTAATTGCTTTAGGTGTAAGGTTAGGTTGTCTATTTGAGATGTTTCTTGTTTCTTAAGGTAGGATTGTATTGCTATAAACTTCCCTCTTAGAATTGCTTTTGCTGCATCCCATAGGTTTCGGGTCATCGTGCTTTCATTGTCATTTGTTTCTAGGTATTTTTTGATTTCCTCTTTGATTTCTTCAGTGATCTCTTGGTTATTAAGTAGTGTACTATTTAGCCTACATGTGTCTGTATTTTTTACAGATTTTTTCCTGTAATTGATATCTAGTCTCATAGCATTGTTGTCGGAAAAGATACTTGATATGATTTCAATTTTCTTAAATTTATCAAGGCTTAATTTGTGACCCAACATATGATCTATGCTGGAGATTGTTCCAAGAGCACTTGAGAAGAATGTGTATTCTATTGTTTTTGGATAGAATGTCCTATAAATATCAATTAAGTCCATCTTTTTTAATGTATCATTTAAAGCTTGTGTTTCCTTATTTATTTTCATTTTGGATGTTCTGTCCATTGGTGAAAGTGGGGTGTTAAGTCCTCTACTATTATTGTGTTACTGTCGATTTCCCCTTTTATGGTTGTTTGTATTTGCCTTATGTATTGAGGTGCTCCTATGTTAGGGGAATAAATATTTACAATTGTTATATCTTCTTCTTGGATCGATCCCTTGATTTATGTAGTGTACTTCTTTGTCTCTTGTAATAGTCTTTGTTTTAAAGTCTATTTTGTCTGATGTGAGAATTGCTGCTCCAGCTTTCTTTTCATGTCCGTTTGCATGGAATATCTTTTTCCATCACCTCACTTTCAGTCTGTATGTGTCCCTAGGTCTTAAGTGGGTCTCTTTTAGACAGAATATATACGGGTCTTGTTTTTGTATACGTTCAGCCAGTCTAAGTCTTTTGGTTGGAGCATGTAATCCATTTGCAGTTAAGGTAATTATCCATATGTATGTTCCTATTGCCATTTTCTTAATTGTTTTGGGTTTGTTATTGTAGGTCTTTTCCTCCTCTTGTGTTTCCTGCCTAGAGAAGTTCCTTTAGCATTTATTTTAAAGCTGGTTTTGTGGTGCTGAACTCTCTCAGCTTTTGCTTCTCTGTAGAGGTTTTAATTTCTCCCTCAAATCTGAATGAGATCCTTGCTGGGTAGAGTAATCTTGGTTGTAGGTTTTTCTGCTTCATCATTTTAAACATCCCTTCTGGCTTGCAGAGTTTCTGCTGAAAGATCAGCTGTTAACCTTATGGGGATTCCCTTGTGGGTTATTTTTCCTTGCTGCTTTTAATATTTTTTGTCTGTATTTAATTTTTGATAGTTTGATTAATATGTGTCTTGGCATGTTTCTCCTTGAAGTTATCCTGTATGGGACTCTCTGTTCTTCCTGGACTTGACTAATTATTTCTTTTCCCATATTAGGGAAGTTTTCAACTATAATCTCTTCAAATATTTTCTCAGTCCCTTTCTTTTTCTTTTCTTCTTCTGGGACCCCTATAATTCGAATGTTGGTGCATTTAATGTAGTCCCAGAGATCTCTGAGATTTTCCTCAGTTCTTTGAATTCTTTTTTCTTTATTCTGCTCTGCAGTAGTTATTTCCACTATTTTATCTTCCAGGTCACTTTTCCATTCTTCTGCCTCAGTTATTCTGCTATTGATTCCTTCTAGAGAATTTAAAATTTCATTTATTGTGTTCATCACTGTTTGTTTGCTCTTTAGTTCTACTAGGTCCTTGTTAAACGTTTCTTTTATTTTCTCCATTCTGTTTCCAAGGTTTTGGATCTTTACTATCATTATTCTGAATTCTTTTTAAGGTAGACTGCCTATTTTCTCTTCATTTATTAGGTCTGGTGGGTTTTTATCTTGCTCCTTCATCTGCTGTATGTTTCTCTGTCTTCTCCTTCTGCTTATCTTACTGTGTTTGGGGTCTCCTTTTTGCAGGCTGCAGGTTTGTAGTTCCTGTTGTTTTTGGTGTGTTTCCCCAGTGGCTAAGCTTGGTTCAGTGGGTTGTGTAGGCTTCCTGGTGGAGGGGACTAGTGCCTGTGTTCTGGTGGATGAGGCTGGATCTTGTCTTTCTGGTGGGCAGGTCCACATCTGGTGGTGTGTTTCGGGGTGTCTGTGGCCTTATAATGATTTTAGGAAGCCTCTCTGCTAATGGGTGGGGTTGTGTTCCTGTCTTGCTAGTTGCTTGGCATAGGGTGTCCAGCACTGTAGCTTGCTGGTCTTTGAGTGGAGCTGGGTCTTGGCATTGAGATGGAGATCTCTGGGAGATTTTCGCCCTTTGATATTACGTGGAGCTCGGAGGTCTCTTGTGAACCAATGTCCTGAACTTGGCTCTCCCACCTCAGAGGCACAGCCCTGATGCCTGGCTGGAGCACCAAAAGCCTGTCATCCACATGGCTCTGAATAAAAGGGAGAAAAATAAGAAAGAAAGAAAGAAAAAATAAAATAAAGTTATTAAAATAAGAAATAATTATTGAAAAAAATTTTTAAGTAATTAAAAAAAAAGAAAGAAAGAAATAAGAGAGCAACCAAACCAAAAAACAAATCCAACAATGATAACTAGTGCTAAAAATTATACTAAAAAACAAAACAAAACAAAACAAAATAAAAATCGGACAGACAGAACCGTAGGACAAATGGTAAAAGCATATCTATACAGGCAAAATCACACACATACACACTCACAAAAAGAGAAAAAGTGAGAAAAAAGTAGATACCATTGCTCCCAAAATCCACCTCCTCAGTTTGGGATGATTCATTGTCTATTCAGGTATTCCAGAGATGCAGCGTACAAGTTGATAGTGGAGATTTAATCCGCCTCTCCTGTGGATGCTGGGAGAGATTTCCCTTTCTCTTCTTTGTTCGCACAGCTCCTGGGGTTCAGCTTTGGATTGGGCCTTGCCTCTGCATGTAGGTCACCTGAGGACATTTGTTCTTCGCTCAGACAAGACGGGGTTAAAGGAGCAGCTGATTCACGGGCTCTGGCTCACTCAGGCCAGAGGGGAGGGAGGGGTACAGAAGCAGGGCGAGCCTGCGGCGTCAGAGGCCAGCATGACGTTGCAACAGCCTGAGACGCGCCGTGTGTTCTCCCGGGGAAGTTGTCCCTGGATCCTGGGACCCTGGCAGTGGTGGGCTTCACAGGCTCCTGGGAGGGGCGGTGTGGAGAGTGACCTGTGCTTGCACACAGGCTTCTTGGTGGCTACAGCTGCAGCCTTAGTGTCTTATGCCTATCTCTGGGGTCCGCGTTGATAGCCGCGGCTTGCGCCCATCTCTGGAGCTCCTTTAAGGGGTACTTTTAATCCCCTCTCCTCGTGCGCCAGGAAACAAAGAGGCAAGAAAAAGTCTCTTGCCTCTTCGGAAGCTCCAGACTGTTTTCTGGACTCCTTCCCAGCTAGTCGTGGTGCACTAACCCCTTCAGGCTGTGTTCACGCCACCAACCCCAGTCTTCTCCCTGGGATCCAACCTCCCAAGCCCGAGCCTCAGCTCGCAGACCCCTGCCGCCCCGGCGGGTGAGCAGACGAGCCTCTCGGGCTGCTGAGTGCTGGTCAGCACCGATCCTCTGTGTGGGAATCTCTCCGCTTTGCCCTCCGCACCCCTGTTGCTGTGCTCTCCTCCGTGGCTCCGAAGCTCCCCACCTCTACCACTTGCAGTCTCTGCCTGCGAAGGGGCTTCTAGTGTGTGGAAATCTTTCCTCCTTCACAGCTCCCTCCCACTGGTGTGGGTCCCGTCCCTATTCTTTTGTCTCTGTTTTTTCTTTTTTCTTTCCCCCTACCCAGGTACGTGGGGAGTTTCTTGCCTTTTGGGAAGTCTGAGGTCTTCTGCCAGCATTCAGTAGGTGTTCTGTAGGAGTTGTTCCACGTGTAGATGTATTTCTGATGTATTTGTGGGGAGAAAGGTGATCGCCACGTCTTACTCTTCCGCCATCTTGAAGCTCCTCCATGCGTGTTGTTTTAAGCCACCCAATTTGTGGTAATTTGTTTTGCAAAAATAGAAAATGAATACAGGTGCTCTGTACATATTATGTTAGACTAGCTGCTCCTTTTATTTTTAAAAATTGAGATAAAATTAAAATCCACTGAAAAGCATACCAAAAAAATCAGGTAGTGGAAACGTTCTTCATTTTCAAGATATTTTTGGCTATTCTATCCTGTGCATTTCCATATAAATTTTAAAGTCAGTTTGTTAATTTCTATAAAAAGGCCTGCTCGTATTTTGATTGGGATTGCATTGAATATATAGATGAATTTGCATAGAATTGACACCTTAACAAATGTCTTCCATTTCACAGAACATGACATACCTCTATACTCACTTAGCTTTTTAAAAATTTCTCTTTGCAATGTTTTATAGTTTTCAGTGTAAAGATATTGCACATTTAAATTTATTCCTAAACAATTAATTTATTAATTTGGTTTTTTGATGCTACCTCTAGCAGTATTGTGATATTGTGATTTAGGAGAAAAAAACATACTGGGTCATTCACACCACCAAAATATATTCTTATATATATTGAACACTTGGTCTCTGTCCAAGGTTGTTCCTGGCTCACATCTCCCAAAATTCTAGGAAAGTTTTAAGTGTTGAGAGTGATAAAGTGTCCTTGCTATGTTAATGAAGGACTTTTGGAATGCACCTAAGAATGGAGGCTGCTTGCCAGTAGAGTCAACCAGGTGTTTAGAGCATTGGAACTTTCAGTCCCACCCCCTGACCTCTAGTGAGGCTAGAGGTTGAATCAATCACTAATGACCAATGACTTAATCAACGATGCCTATGTAATGAAGCCTCCCTAAAACCCCCAAAGGACAGGGTTTAGAGAGCTTCTGGGTTGGTGAACATGTGGAGATTTGGGGAGACTGGCATGCTCTGAGAGGGTATGGAAGCTCTGTGTCCTTTCCCCATACTCTTCTCTATGAATCTCTTCCATTGGGATGTTCATCTGTATCCCTTATTATATCATTTTATAGTAAACCAGTAATACAGTAAGTAAACTGCTTCTCTGAGTTCTGTGAGCTACAGAACTGTGAGTTCTGTGAGCAAATTAATTGAACCCAAGGAGGGGATTGTGAGAATCTCTGATTTATATATAGCTAGTTGGTCAGAAATACAGGTAACAACCTGGAATTTTGATTGGCATCTGAAGTCCAAGGAGTGGGTCATTGGAATCTATGATCTATAGTTTGTTGTCCGAGGCACAGAATCTGACCACACTCGGGCTTGTGACTGGCATCTGAAGTGTAGGTGGGGAGCCCACTTATATGACTGAACTCTTAAACTGTGGAATCTGATTCTATCTCTGGATAGATAGTGTTAGAACTGAGTTGAATTCTCAGACACCAGCACTTTGCAATTGCTTGGTGCTGTAGGGTAACCTCCCCACCTCCCCCACTGGAGCTGGTACCAGACCAACTTAGTATTATTCATTATATTTCACTTTTCAATTATCTGTAGCTGTTACATAGAAATACACTGATTTTTGTACATTGATATTGTGCCTTGGGACTTTGCTAAGTACACTCGTTAGTTCTAAGGGTATATATATTCCTTATGATTTTCTATGCATGCAAACAAGTTGTCTGATAATACACACAGCTTTCTGTGCAATCTTTGTGCTTTTTATATCCTTTGTTTGCTTTATTTCTCAGTCTAGACATTCTTAATCTCGGAATAGAAGTATTGAGAGCAGATATCCTTGCTTTGTTTTCTGTTTTAGAGGGAAAGCAATCATTTTTAAAAAAACCTTTAAATGTGAATGGACATTAATTTTTGTCAAATGATTTTCCTGCATCTATTGAGGTGATCATATTCTAGGAATGTAGCAAGTTACATTGATGAATGAACTAACCTTGCATTATTGGAATCAACTCTATTGTTCATGCTTTATTTTATTTTTCACATATTGCTGGATTTGATTTGCAACTGTACTGTTGACCAATTTTGTAGTTATGATCTTGAGGTGTACTGATTTCCTGGTATTGCTTTTTTCAGGTTTGGCATCAGCATACTAAGCTTATAAAATGAATTGGGAGTGTTCACTTTTATATTTTTCGAGAGAGTTGGTTTAAGTTCAGCATTATTTCTTCCTTACATGTTTGATAGGCTTCCACCATGGAAGCCACATGGGCCTTGGGTTTTCTTTGTGGAAAGGTTTTAAGTGACAACTTCAATTTAAAGAATAAATATCAGGTTATTCAGATTTTGTATTTGTTCTTGGTTGATTTTAGAAAGTTGTTTTTCTCAAAAAAATTTGCACATTTTATTTAAATTGTAAAATTTATTAACATAATATTCATAATATTATCATTAGTCTGCAGGATGATGTAGCAAAGTCCCTACTTTTATTCCTTGTATTGGTAATTTGTTCTCTCTCTCTGTCTCTCACTCTCTCCATCTCTCTGAGTCTTATTAGAGGTTTATCATTTTCATTAAATCTACAATGGTAAAGTGATAAGAAATTTCAGGAGAGATCTGGAAACTCTAAAAAAGAGTTTCCAAATCCTAAGACTGACAAATATAATCTCTGAAATTAAAAAAAAAATCAGTGCATGGGATTAATAGGCTAGATCCAACAGAAGACTGTTCAATAGAAATTATTCAAACTAAAACACAGAGAGAAACAATATTGAAAACACTGAAAAAAATCCTCACAGAAATTAAATGATCTGGGGGAAATTATGAAGCAATATATCCTGCATATAATTGAAACTTAAAAAGAGAGGAAAGAGAGAATGGATCAGGAAAAATAATTGGCCTTTTTTCAAGTTTTATTACCACCCACCCCCCATATTAGGGAAGTTCACTAATGAAAATTACAGAAAAGAATCTGAAAGAGCCAGAGAGAAAAAGACATTCTACATACAGAAGAATGTTAATATGAGTGATGGCTGACTTCTCAGAAAAAACTGAAAGAAGACAATGATGGAGTGTCATCTATATAATGCTGAAAAAAAAAAAAACCCAAAACAGTCAATCTATAATTCTATATCTAGAGGAAATACATTTCAAGGATGAAAGAGAAATAAAGACATTTCCAGATAAATTAAAACTGAGAGAATTTGCCTCCAGCAGAACCCACACAAATGAAATGCCAAAAGAAGTTCTTCTGGCTGAAAGGAATTAATGACTTAGTGGAACTTCAGATCTACAAGAAGGAGTGAAGAGTCTCAGCATCTCGGTGGTGAGTCACTAGGAGCAACAGAATTCAGCCATGTGGTTGAAAGTGTCCAGTGGTGGCTATGCCAGGGATGGTGTCCTCAGCAGATTTTTCCTGTGACAGAATCTCAGTAGTGCTTAGTCTCAGTTATTTCTTTTATGAGTCAGATTCTCTAGCATTCATATTCATTCTTTGAGCTTCCTGATAAATGCCCAATGAACTTCTTTTCTGTTCCTTTTCTTTTCTGTTGACTATAACCAAGAACTGGGACTAGTATCTACTCTGAGGCTAAAAAAGAGATAATGCATTAGAGGATTTAGAGGTCCCATATTTAAAGCTCTTAGTAGGCTGCCTGGCACGTATTCAACACTTAATTTATATTAGCATGATCATCGTTATCATTCATTTAACAAATACTTTTTGAATACCTACTACCTGCCAGACACTGTTCTATGTGCCTTGCATTCACCAGTGAACAAAACAAGATTTCTGCCTTTGTGGAGCTCACGTTCAAATAGGGGGACAGAAACAATAAACTGCAAACATAATATGTGAGTAAATTATCTAGTGTATTAAAATGTGATAAGTGCTATGAGAAAAAGAGGAAGTAGAGTAGGGAAAGGAGAATCAGAAACACCAGGGACCAGTACATTGCAATATTATACAACGTGGTCAAGGTCGGCCTCATTGAGAAAGTATTCAAGCAAGAACTTGACGTAAATGAGGGAGTTGATCATGGCAGTGGAAAGAGTTGGTGCAAATGATCTGAGGCAGGGAGTGTGGAAGGCAGGAACAGCAATGGGGGGTATGGATGAAGCAGAGTGAGGGAGGGAGAGAGTAGTAGGAAATGAAGTTATTGTTATTCCACATCTCTCCAGCATGACCCTAGACACTGTACGTATCTTTCTTTGTTTTTTTTTTTTCCTCAAGCCGTTGAACAAATATTTCTTTCTAAAGTGTTGGAAGCCATGGAATGAGGACTATATATTTTACTTTCTTTGCACCATTAGTGTCCTTAAATACACACTAAACATGAACCAAATTGTGCTTGTTGAATAAAATGAATTTACAAATGCCCCTGCTTCAATTGTCACATTCATTGTTTGCATGTAGACAAAGTCTACTTGCTCAGTCTGTCTAGATTCTAAGCTGTGTGGTGTCAGAGCCTATAGCAGTCTTGTTTGCTGATACTTTCCCAGGTCTATCATGGAGCCTAGCATATGGAGATGCCCAATAAGCATATATGAAATGAATGACTGAAGCCACAATTTCCTGGTCATAGAATCATGTCTTTCCTTCTTTCTTTCTTTTTCTCTTTCTTTCTTTCTTTCCTTCCTTCCTTCCTTCCTTCCTTCCTTTCTTTCTTTCTTTCTTTCTTTCTTTCTTTCTTTCTTTCTTTCTTTCTTTCTTTCTTTCTTTCTTTCTTTCTTTCATTTCTTTCTTTCTTTCATTTCTTTCTCTCTCAAACATATGTATAAGGAATTTTTAAAAGTTGATTTCAAATTGTGAAATGGACTTCATGTTTTATTATCTAGAGTACAGCATTAGCAGGAACATGACTCCATTCTCTTCAGCTCCCTAACCCTTCACTACTTCCATGACTATACTGCCACCACCCTAAAAACCCCCACTACAGTGTGACAATATGTGGATGAGCAGCTATGACGACCTGCCCCCACATGTACACTTGACAACCATGGGATTAAAACATAGTAATTGTAAATGGTGTAGTCATTTTTTCATCATAGTCCAAATTTCCTTGTCAGCACAGAGGTTGGTTTACTGCCACACAAGTTAGATCCTTGCCCTGAGAAATAGTATTAGTGCCCAGAGTCTATTGATTTCCTTACTTTGTACATTACTTGTTGTAATTTCCAAGTTGGTATATTTATGAACACCGAATAGTACATTAGAAATTGTATTTTTTCATCTATATTACATTGCTTTAGAACATTGCATTCAAATTTGTGCATATAAGATGTAAGTTATTCACATTCCACTTAATATATATTGCACTGCAATGAATTAGCCAATAGCACATTGGAAAGATTTTGGGGGGTAATTCACCCATAAGATCAATAGTGGAATAGGGAGGAACCTCCTAGTCCAATTTAACAGCATGGCAATGATTTAACAGTAACATTGACAGGGCTCCCAGAGTAAATAATTACCATTTCCATCACTGTTTAAGATAGCTTGTTAGGTACAAAATATGTGAGTAGTTAGACATCATGAATTACTTATTGTTGGAGATCTTCTTAGGATGAGAGGATAATTTCTTATGCCAAAATGTGGAGGAGGCAGAAAGAGGTATTCAATCCTGAAGACGCTGCTAATAACACACAGAGAACAAAAGGTTTCATCTAAGACTATGAGAAAGTAGTGACCACAAAATAATTACATTTCTGGAACAAAGATGGGTTTAATGAAATGAGACCTTGTAAAACCAGTAAGAACATTATTAGAGAAGCGAGTCTTGAAAGCCAAGGAAAATGCTAATGAGATAATGAAAGTATAATGGACTGTACTCAATGAACAGAAGTCCCATGGGTCTTAAAAAACGTATTAGAGGCTGAACTGATCTGGAAGATGGGGAGGAGCTTGGGAGATCTCCTTGTTTCTAGACTGACTGGCAAAAGTGCCCCGTTAGCTCAATCTTTTCAGAAGGTATGAAAATCCTATATTCTGCCACTTCTATTGTAGTGATTTTTGATAGGGCCGAAAAGGTTTCTAGTTGACACAACTCATATCATTTCAGCAGATACTGTTTTACATATATTTTATCACTTCTGGAGACATTCTTGTTCATATTTCCTTTGCACCAGTCTCCTTCACTAGTTTCTCTTTCATCTGCACACTTACAATATACAGATGTCCCCCAAGATTTGTCTTCTTCCTTTTTTCTTGATCATATTCTCTTCCCTTGGGCAAGCTCATTCCAGTATTTGTCTTTGAATGACAGTCTATCCTGGTGACGTTCAAAACCACAGTTACAGTTCTGATCTCTCTTGTTAATAAAGTCGAATTTACAACTGCCTTCTGGCCATGTAGACGTTTGTCTAACTTCTGATAACTTAAGTTTCTTATAGTTTCCCTCAGACTGATTCCTCTGTTTGTGTTTTCTATTCTGCTTTTGAGCAACACCATCCTATTCTATCTTTTAATTTGGCCAGCATCTCAAAATAATTCCCCCAATTTCTTCTCTCTCAGATCCCATCTTGTTTACTGTGTCTCTTTGATTTTTTAATTAATTAATTTTATTTTTGGCTGCATTGGGTCTTTGTTGCTGTGTGCGGGCTTTTCTCTAGTTGCGGCGAGCAGGGGCTACTCTTCTTTGTGGTGTGCGGGCTTCTCATTGGGGTGGCTTCTTTTGTTGCAGAGCACGGGCTCTAGGCACACGGGCTTTAGTAGTTGCAGCACATGGGCTCATGGGCTCTGGAACACAGGCTCAGTAGTCGTGGCACATGGGCTTTGTTGCTCCGCTGCCTGTGGGATCTTCCTGGACCAGGGCTCGAATCTATGTCCCCTGCATTGGCAGGCAGATTCTTAACCACTGTGTCGCCAGGGAAGCCCTACTGTGTCTCTTTGATTTTTGCCACTTCATCCCTTCAATTCCCACTGCCACTTTCCTCATTCATATCTCATTCATTCCCCGTTGACATATTTCAAGAACTTCCTTATTGTCCTTCTATTAATTCATTCATTAAAACTTTATTGAATGCTGTTATGTACCAGGCACACTTCTAGGAACTCAGGATATAGCTGTGAACAAAACAGACAAAATGATCTCCCTCATTAAAGAGCTCATGCTACAGTGGGGCAAGGGAGGCAATAAAAAAAAGACAAGCAAATTCATGATATTTTAGAAAATAATGAACAATATGGAGAAAAATAAAGCAGGGCAAAGTAGACTAGCATTGTTTTTTTTAGAGAGCTTTATTGAAATAATTCACAAACCATCCAGTTCACCCATTTTTTTTTTGAATGGTGTGGAGTATTTATTTATTTATTTTATTAGAGTATAATTGCTTTAGAAAGTTGTGTTAGTTTCTGCTGTACAATGAAGTGAAACAGCTATATGTATACCTATATCTCCTCCCTCTTGGACCTCCCTCCCACCCCTTATCCCCCATCCTACCCTTCTAGGTCGTCACAGAGCACCGAGCTGAGCTTCCTATGCTTTATAGCAGGTTCCTGCTAGCCATCTATTTTACACCTGGTAGTGTATATATGTCAATCCTAATCTCCCAATTCGTCCCACCCTCCCCTTCCCCTGCTGTGTCCACATGTCCACTCCCTACATCTACGTCTCTATTCCTGCCCTGCAAATAGGTTAATCTGTACAATTTTTGCAGATTCCACATATATGTGTTAATATATGATATTTGTTTTTCTCTTTCTGCTTACTTCACTCTGTATGACAGACTCTAGGGTCAACCACGTCTCTACAAATGACCCAGTTTTGTTCCCTTTTATGGCTGAGTAATGTCTTCTTTATCATTCATCTGTCGTTGGACATTTAGGTTGTTTCCATGTCCTGGCTATTGTAAATAGTGCTGCAATGAACATTGTGGTACATGTGTCCTTTTGAATTATGGTTTTCTCAGGGTATATGCCCAGTAGTGGGATTGCTGGGTCATATGGTAGTCCAACTTTTAGTTTTTTAAGGACGTTCCATACTGTTCTTCACAGTGGGTATATCAATTTACATTCCCACCAACAGTGCAAGAGGGTTCCTTTTTCTCCACACCCTCTCCAGCATGTATTGTTTGTATATTTTTTGATGATGACCATTCTGTCCGGTATGAGGTGATACTTCATTGTAGTTTTGATTTGCATTTCTCTAATAATTAGTGATGTTGAGCAGCTTTTCATGTGCCTCTTGGCCATCTGTATGTCTTCTTTGGAGAGATGTCTATTTAGATCTTCTGCCCATTTTATAATCGGGTCGTTTGTCTTCTTGATATTGAGCTCCATGTGTTGTTTGCATATTTTGGAGATTAATTCTTTGTCAGTTGCTTCCTTTGCAAATGTTTTCTCCCATTCTGAGGGCTGTCTTTTCATCTTGTTTATCATTTCCTTTGCTGTGCAAAAGCTTTTAAGTTTAATTAGGTCCCATTTGTTTATTTTTGTTTTTATTTTCATTACTCTAGGAGGTGGGTCAAAAAGATCTTGCTGTGGTTTATGTCAAAGAGTGTTTTTCCTATGTTTTCCTCTAAGAGTTTTATAGTGTCTGGCCTTATATTTAGGTCTTTAAGCCATTTTGAGTTTATTTTTGTGTATAGTGTTAGGTAGTGTTCTAATTTCATTCTTTTACATGTAGCTGTCCAGTTTTCCCAGCACTACTAATTGAAGAGGCTGTCTTTGCTCCATTGTATGTTCTTGCCTCCTTTGTCACAAATTAGGTGCCATAGGTGTGTGGGTTTATGTCTGGGTTTTATCCTGTACCATTGATCTATATTTCTGTTTTTTTGCCAGTACCATACTGTCTTTATTACTGTAGCTTTGTAGTATAGTCTGAAGTCAGGGAGGCTGATTCCTTCAGCTCCGTTTTTCTTTCTCAAGATTGCTTTGGCTATTTGGGGTCTTTTGTCTTTCCATACAAATTGTGAAAAATTTTTTTCTAGTTTGTGAAAAATGCCAGTGGTAGTTTGATAGGGATTGCATTGAATCTGTAGATTGCTTTGGGTAGTATAGTCATTTTCACAATGTTGATTCTTCCAATCCAAGAACATGGTGTATCTCTCCATCTGTTTGGGTCATCTTTAATTTCTTTCATCAGTGTCTTACAGTTTTCTGCATTCTGGTCTTTTTTCTCCTTAGGTAGGTTTATTCCTAGGTATTTTATTCTTTTTGTTGCAGTGGTAAATGAGAGTGTTTCCTTAATTTCTCTTTCTGATTTTTCATTGTTAGTGTATAGGAATGCAAGGGATTTCTGTGCATTAATTTTGTATCCTACAACCTAACCAAATTCTTTGATTAGTTCTGGTAGTTTTCTGGTGACATCTTTAGGATTTTCTATGTATAGTATCATGTCATCTGCAAACAGTGATAGTTTTACTTCTTCTTTTCCAATATGTATTCTTTTTATTTCTTTTTCTTCTTTGATTGCCATGGCTAGGTATTCCAAAACTATGTTGAATAAGAATGGTGAGAGTGGACATCCTTGTCTTTTTCCTGATCTTAGTGAAAATACTTTCAGTTTTTCACCACTGAGAATGATGTTTGCTGTGGGTTTGCCCTATATGGCCTTTATTATGTTGAGGTAGGTTCCCTCTATGCCCATTTTCTGGAGAGTTTTTTTTTTTTTTTGTCATAAATAGGTATTGAATTTTGTCAAAAGCTTTTACTGCATCTGAGATGATCATACAGGTTTTATTCCTTAATTTGTTAATATGGTGGATCACATTGATTGACTTGCATATATTGAAGAATCCTTGCATCCCAAGGGTAAATTCCACTTGATCGTAGTGTATAATCCTTTATTGTGTTGTTGGATTCTGTTTGCTAATATTTTGTTGAGGATTTTTGCGTCTGTGTTCATCAGTGATATTGGTCTGTAATTTTCTTTTTTTGTGACATCTTTGTCTGGTTTTGGTATCAGGGTGATGGTGGCCTTGTAGAAAGAATTTGGGAGTGTTCCTCCCTCTGCAAATTTTTGGAAGACTTTGAGAAATATAGGTGTTAGCTCTTCTCCAAATGGTTAATAGAATTTGCCTGTGAAGCCATCTGGTTCTGGACTTTTGTTTGTTAGAAGTTTTTTAATTACAGTTTCAATTTCATTACTTGTGATAGGTCTGTTTATATTTTCTAATTCTTCCTGGTTCAGTCTGGGAAAATTGTACCTTTCCAAGAATTTGTCATTTCTTCATGGTTGTCCATTTTATTGGCATATACTTGTTTGTAGTAGTCTCTTACAATCCTTTGTATTTCTGCAGTGTCAGTTGTGACTTCTCCTTTTTCATTTCTAATTTTATTGATTTGCATCCTCTCCCTTTTTTTTCTTGATGAATCTGGCTAAAGTTTTATCAATTTTGTTTATCTTCTCAAAGAAACAAGTTTTAGTTTTATTGATCTTTGCTATTGTTTTCTTCATTTCTATTTCACTTATTTCTGCTGTGATTGTTATGATTTCTTTACCTCTGCTGACTTTGGGTTTTCTTTGTTCTTCTTTCTCTAGTTGCTTTAGGTGTAAGGTTAGATTGTTTATTTGAGATTTTTCTTGTTTCTTGAGGTGAGATTGAATTGCTATAAACTTCCCTCTAAGAACTGCTTTTGTTGCATCCCATATGTCTTGGGTAGTTGTTTTTTGTTGTTATTTCTTTCTATGTATTTTTTTATTTCCTCTTTGATTTTCTCAGTGATCTTTTGGTTATTTAGTACTTCAATGTTTAGCTTCCATATACTTCTGTTTTTTACAGGTTTTTTCCTGTAATTGATTTTTAATCTCATAGCATTGTGGTCAGAAAATATGCTTCATACAATTCACCTTTCCTAAATTTTCCAAGGCTTAATTTGTGACCCAAGATGTGATCAATCCTGGGGAATGTTCCATGTTTACTTGAGATGAAAGTGTAATCTGCCACTTTTGGGTGGAATGTCCTATAAACATCAATTAAATCTATCTGGTCTCTTGTATCATTTAAAGCTTGTGTTTCCTTATTTATTTTCTGTTTGGATGATCTGTTCATTGGTGTAAGTGGGGTGTTAGAGTCCCCTACTATTATTATGTTACTGTCAATTTCCCCTTTCATGGTTGTTAGCCTTTGCCTTATGTATTGAGGTGCTCCTATATTGGGTGCATATATATTTATAATTGTTATATCTTCTTCTTGGATTGATCCATTGATCATTAGGTAGTGTCCTTCCTTAGCTCTTGTAACAGTCTTTATTTTAAAGTCTATTTTACCTGATATGAGTATTGGTACTCCAGTTTTCTTTTGATTTCTATTTGCATGGAATATATTTTTCCATCCCTTCACTTTCAGTCTGCCTATGTCCCTAGGTCTGAAGTCGGTCTCTTGTAGACAGCATATGTATGGGTCTTGTTTTTGTATCCATTCAGCCAGTCTGTGTCTTTTGGTTGGAGCATTTAATCCATTTACTTTCAAGATTATTATCGACATGTATGTTCCTGTTTCCATTTTCTTAATTGTTTTGTGTTTGTTTTTGTGGGTCTTCTTCTTCTGTGTTTCCTGTCTAGAGAACATCCTTTAGCATTTATTGTAAAGCTGGTTTGGTGGTGCTGAAATCTCTTAAGTTTTGCTTGTCTGTAAAGCTTTTGATTTCTCCATGGAATCTGAATGAGATCCTTGCTGGGTAGAGCAATCTTGGTTGTTGGATTTTCTTTCATCACTTTAAGTATATCCTGCCACTCTCTTCTGGTCTGCAGAGTTTCTGCTGAAAAATCAGCTGATAATCTTATGGGAATTTCCTTGAATGTTATTTGTTACTTTTCCCTTGCTGCTTTTTATATTTTTCTTTGAATTTAATTTTTGTTAATTTGTTTTTCCTAGTGTTTATCCTGTATGGGACTCTGTGCACTTTCAGGATTTGGATGGCTATTTCCTTTCCCATGTTATGGAAATTTCCGACTATAATCTCTTTGAATATTTTCTCAAACACTTTCTTTTCCTCTTCTTCTGGGACCCCTATAATTTGAATGTTGGTGCATTTAGTGTTGTCCAATAGGTCTCTGACGTTGTCTTCAATTCTTTTCATTCTTTTTTCTTTATTCTACTCCTTGGCAGTTATTTCCACCATTTTGTTTTCCAGCTCACTTATTCGTTCTTCTGCCTCAGTTATTCTGTTATTGATTCGTTCTTGTGTATTTTCCATTTCAGTTATTGTGTTGTTCATCTCTGTTTGTTCTTTAGTTCTTCTAGATCTTTGTAAAACATTTCTTGTATTTTCTCCATCCATGCCTCCATTCTATTTCTGAGAATCTGGATCATCTTCACTATCTTTACTCTGAATTCTTTTCCAGGTACGTTGCCTATTTCCTCTTCATTTGTTTGGTCTTATAGGTTTTTACCTTGCTCCTTCATCTGTGACTTTTTTTTTTTGTCATCTCCTTTTTTTTTTTGATGCGTGGGATTGTGTTCCTGCCTTATTGGTTGTTTGGCCTGAGGCTTCCAGCCCTGTAGTTTGTAGGCCATTGGGTAGAGGTGGGTCTTGGTGCTGAGATTAAGACCTGAAGGAGACCTCACTCTGATGAATATTCCCTGGGTTCTGAGGTTCTCTGTTAGTCCAGTGGTCCAGACTCAGAGCTCGCACCACAGGAGCTCAGATCTAACCCCCACCTCATGAATCTAGATCCTGCAAGCCATGCATGGTGGCAAAAAAAAAAAAAAAAAAAAGGTAGCAGAACAATAACAAAGAGTAAAAAATTAAATAAGATTAGAAAACTAACAGATATGTTAGAAAAAATAAAAATATAGATGAAACAACAACTGGAATGTAAAAGAGAGCCACAACAGCAAAAAAAAAAAAAAAAAAAAAAAAAGGAAAAAAGGAAAAAAGGAAAAGAAATAAAAGCCGGGAAATACCTTGTTTGTGGGAGGCAGAGCTTAGGCAGGGACTGGGTTTAGGTGGGGGCAGGGCCTATGCTTAAGACCCACAGGGCCAGAAAAGGCTCTGGTGGTGTGGGGGATGGGACTTGCTCCTCCCCCCCGGAGGGATCTAGGAATGCCTCTGGCCTTGGAGGGTAGGGACCAGGTCCAGGACCCCAGCAGGCTCCCTAGGCCTGAGCATGCTAGGGAAACACCCTCCATGACTCCCTTGATCCTCTGATCCCAGAGAGACCACCACCATTGTCTGCTTCTCCTCCTCTTCCCTGCTCCTCCCTCCCTCCCACACCCCTAGGGCCCATGCTGCTGGCATGGGCCCTGGAGGGTGGAGAGCCAGGTCCGGGAGCTCAGCAGTCTCCCCGGGGCCGAGTGGGCAAGGGAAATGCTAGGGGTGTTCCCCCTTGATCCTCCAATCCTGGAGGGCCCTTTCTTCTCCACTTCTCCTCTTCTTCCCCCTGCCCATGCCCCTAGGATCAACATGGGTAGAGGTGGCCATGGAGAATGGAGGACCCGGCCCTGGAGCCCAGCTGGCTTCCCAGGGCCAAAGTGGATGGAGGAGATGCCTGTCGTGCTTTTCCTGATCCTCCGATCCAGAGGGCCCTGCTGTCTGTCATTCCTCTTCTTCCCCCGCTCCCTCCTATGTCCCTAGGACCAATGCAGCTGCAGGAGGCTTTGGAGGGTGGAGGATCTGGCCTGGGAGCCCATCAGGCTTCCCAGGGCCCAATTGGGCAGGGGAAATGCTAGCTGTGCTCCCTCCTGATTCTTCGAACCCCTGAGAGTCCCTACAGGCATGGGAAACCCACCCTTCTCCCAGCCACCCTTCAGGGATACTGTTCCCATCTGGCCTCCATTTCCCCTCTTCCCCACTCCCCCCCACATCCTATCTGGTTGCTTGGGGGTTCCTCCCATCTCCTTGGGCATCTGGTAGGTGCCCTAGTTGTGGGGAGACAGGAACTCCACATCCTCCCACTCTGCTATCTTGACTCCGCCCTCAAGCATTGCTTTTATTATGTCCCATGAAAACTCATTGATAAGGTGGGTTTTGAGAAGAACTCTGAATGGAAAGGGAGGAATGAGCCATGCATATATTAGGGACAATAGCAGAAGTGGGGACAAGCTTGGTGTGTTCCTTTGTCAACTCTACCTTCTAAAGCAAGGTCGAGTTTGCTGGAGTGGAGTGAATGAGGGGTGAGAGAAGAGAGGACTAATACTTTTGCTTTGAGCAAGTTAGGGCACTGTTTATCAAGTAATCATATAATGTCAGGCTCTATCATTAGTGCTATGTAAATATAAACTCATTTAACCCTTATAACAAACCTAGGAGTAGGTATTATTCTTTCCATTTTACAGATGAGAGACCTGAGGCATGGGGCACAGTTTAAGGGAGCTCAGATTTAACTCAAACCTGCTTAGAGTCCATGCTCTTAGCCATTATACTATGCTGTTGGAGGGATCTGAGCATAGAAATGATGTGATTTGTATTCTAAAAAAATCACTCTGAATGCTCTGTGGACAATAGACTGTCAGGTACAAGGGTGGAGGGGATACTATTTTAATAGTGAAGGCAGAAATAATGGTGCATTGGACTAGGGTAATAGAAGTAGACATTGGAGAAGGGTTAATTTGTAATATACTTTGAAGGCAGAGCTGATTGGATTTCTTGACAGATTCTGTGTGTAGAGTGTAAGAGAATGAGAGAAACAAAGAATGAATCCAAGGCTTATGGTATGAACAACTAGAAGGGTATAAGTGACATTTACTGAGATGGGGAAAGTGTAGTTATAAAAAAGGAAGCATATTTAGGCTGGAGTGTGGGTCATTAATTGTAAGTTTGGCTTTGGACACTTTAAATTTGAGATGCCTCTAGACATCCAAATGCATATGTTGAAAAGGCAGTTGGGTATATGAATTTGGGATTTGGAGAGAAGTCAAAGTTGCAGGTATAAAGTTTGGAGTGTCAGCTATGGATGATACCACCCAGAGAATGATTATAGATGAAGAAGTGGAAGAGGTTCAAGGATCAGTTTCTGAGGAAACTCGAAAATGTAGAGATCAGAGAGTAAAGGAGGATGAAGTAGTAAAAAAGGTAAAGGGGCAGTGAGGGTAGAGAACTGAGAAAGTGGTGTCCTGGAAGCAAAGAGGAGACAGTGTTCTAAGAAGGAAATCATCAATTATGTCAAATATAGCTCATTGTTTGAGTAAGATAAATACTGAATACTGACATTTAAGGTTAGGAATATGAAGATCATTTGTGACAAAGAGCTATTTTGTTGGAGTGGTGGGCATGAAAATTTTGTTGGTGTAGGTTCAAGAGAGAACAAAAGTCTGAGACAGCAAATTTAGATGACTATTTCAAGGAGATTATAGCAGAGAAATCACGTAGTAGTTAGAGGGAATGTTAGGCTGAGTTTTTTAGAAGCAGAGACTGAGATAGAGTTTTGGGTGTATGTGATTTACAGAAGGAATGTCTGGGGATGGAGGGGTGAAGAAAGCAGGAGATGGAAGGGGAAGGAGCTGTTTAAGATGAGGTTTCAGTTGTTTGCTTCACTTTGATCCATGGGGTACTCTGGAATATGAATTACACCACAAAGTTGGTCCTACCTTAAAGCAAGGGGCTGGACTTCTGTGCTCCCATGTCAGTCTGTCATGGGTGGTGATATAACTCATGGATGGTGATTTGGGTAAGGCAGCTCCCTTTTGGCCAAGGGCAAGGTGGAAGATGGTGCTCTATTAGCAACCAACATAGCACCTGGAGAAGGGTCCACCAACTTGGTTAAATAAAGGATGGAGGAGAGGAAAAAATAGCATTCACTGTAGGTCAGTGGAATTATTTGAAGTAGGAGAGATTATAGTGTGTTTCTCATGGATGGGAAAGACCTAGCTAAGAAAAAAATTAATAATTCATGGTGAGGAAAGCAACCAATCCCACCTCTATAATCCAGCCTTTAAACATTGACCATAAATCCATATCTAGCAATAAGACAACATACTCTGAAAAATCATCCTTATAATAAAGCACCTAAAATGCTGGACAAATTTTTAAAAACTTAAAAAGTACATTATTAAATGGGTCAAAAGTTGTAAGCCTCCACTTATAAAATAAGTCATGGGGTTGTAAGGTACAGCATGGGGACTATAGTTAAGTATACCGTGTTGTATATTTGAAAGTTGCTAAGAGAGTAGATCTTAAAAGTTATTCATTAGAAAAAAATTGTGTAAATATGTATGGTGGTGGATGTTAACTAGGGTTATTGTAATCATTTTACAATATATACAAATATTGAATCATTATGTTGTACACCCGAAACTAATATGTCAATTATACCTCAATAAAAAAGTAAAATAGCAAAACCCCTATTACTAAGCATGGAAATTTCAGAAGCCAAACAAACATGTCTACTAATTTTCTTTTCCTTGAACAACATAATTTACCTTTCTGTGCCTCAGATTTTTTCATTTGTAAAATGAAAAATTATTGTAATACACTTATCTGATAAGATTTTTATGATACTTATATGAGATAACATACGAAAAATGCTCAAATAGTGCTTGGCTGCTCTCCCCTTTCTCCACCCTTCTTAGCTCAACTTCCTCATGTGCTTCTTGCACTTTTCTCTTTACCATTATTGAAAGACTTATTTTCTGTACAAATCACATAATTTAAAGCTTCTCTGTCTTTTTGGATGTGCTTACTTCCCTAAAATACTCACACGTACCTTGACCTTATTCTCCTATGTCCTGGTCTTTATTAAAAATAATGCTCAGGGCTTCCCTGTTGTTGCAGTGGTTGAGAGTCTGCCTGCCGATGCAGGGGACATAGGTTCATGCCCCGGTCTGGGAAGATCCCACATGCCACGGATCGGCTAGGCCCGTGAGCCATGACTGCTGAGCCTGTGCATCCAGAGCCTGTGCTCCGCAACGGGAGAGGCCACAACAGTGAGAGGCCCACGTATGGCAAAAATAATAATAATAATAATAATGCTCAGAGAATTGGTGGCCATGACAGCAGAGTAGGAACACCCTGAGTTCACCACCTCCCATGGGCACACCAACATTACAACTATATACAGAGCAACTATTGATGAGAAAGACCAGAATCTAGCAGAAAAGATGTTCTGAAACTAAAGATATAAAGAAGGAACCACAATGAGATAGGTAGGAGGTGTAGAGACACAGTGTAGTCAAGACTTGTACTGCCAGGTGGGTGACCCAGAAATGGGAGGAAAATTACAATTGCAGAGGTTCTCCCCAAGGAACCAGGGATCTGAGCTCAACATTGGTCTCCCCAGCCTGGGGATCCTGCACCAGGAAGATGAGTTCCCAGAACATCTGTCTCTGAAGACCAATGGGGTTTACTTTCTGGAGAATCAAAGGGTTGTGGGAAATAGAGACTCTACTCTTAAAGGGTGCACACAAAATCTCACATGCTCTGGGACCCAGGGCAGAAGCAGTAATTTGAAAGAAGACTGGGTCAGACCCATCAGCTGATCTTGGAGAGCCTTCCAAAGAGGCAACTAGAGCTCATCCTGGGGACACAGACACTGGTGGTAGCCATTTTGGGGACCACCTTTTACCATGTGGACACTGGTGCTTGTAAGCATCATTTTAGAATCCTCTCTCCAAATTATTAGCACTGAGACACGGATTAACCCACTAGCCTGTCAGCACGAGTACTAGCATACTCAAGGAATCAGCTAGCTGGGCAGGAACATGGTCCCACCCACGAGTAGACCAACTGCCTTACTCCCTGAACCCACAGTCACCTCTGAACCTGGCTCTGCCCATCAGAGGGCATAGGATCCAGTGCCACACACCAGTGCACCAGCACTGGCTCCAGGACCCTCAGGACCCTGCAGCCAGAGACACTGGGACCTGGCTCCACCCAACAGTGAGCTGGCACTAGGCCTGGGACCCCTGAGAGCAAACCCTGCCCACCAGCAGACTGACACCAGCTCTGGGACCTACTGGGACTCAGTCCCACCCACCATCAGGCCAACATCAGCTCTGAGACACATTGGACACCTCGGCCAGCCACACCAGAATCCAGCCCCACTCATCTGTGGACTAGCACCAGGTTTGGGACACCCTGGAAACTGCAGCCAACCATGTCGGGAATTGGCCCAACCCATGATCTTGAAAGCCTTGTCCAGCAACCACCCATTACAGATCCTGGCTCCACCCAGTGATGGGCCAGTACTAGACCTAGGACCACCTGGGGCTCTACAGCTAGGTGTCTTGTGACCTGGTCTTGCCAACCAGTGGCCGGCAGCCTCCACACAAGGCAGGGCCTTGAAACCAACAAGACTGGGGCCAGCCACACCTACCAAACAGCCCACAATAGTTCACCCACCACAACCGAAAGACCCATGCAGCCAACAGTAGGGGCACCCCTAGAACATAGACCTCTGGTGACCAAAGGGGAGTGCACTGCTGCAAATCATAGGATGTCTCCTACAAAAGGCCACTTCTCCAAGGTCTGGAAATGTAACTAACCTAATAAAGACATGGAAATAAAAACAGCAAATTAAGCAAAATGAGGTGACAGAGGTATGTGTTCCAAATGAAAGATAAAAACCACAGAAGAACTAAGTGAAGTGGAGATAGGCAATCTATGTGATAAAGAGTACAAGATGATCATGAAGATAATCAGAGAACTTGGGAGGCAATTGGATGAATGGAGTGAGAAATTAGAAGTTTTTAGCAAAAAGTTAGAAAACATAAAGAACTAAACTAAGATAAAGAACACAATAAATGAAATGAAGAATACATTAGAAAGAATCAACAGTAGATTAGAGGATATAGAAGAATGGATCTGCCACTTGGAAGACACAGTAGTTTCCACTACTGTTCACTGAAGCTGAACAGAAAAAAGAAAGAATTAAAAAAAAATGAGGACAGTTTAAGAGACCTCTAGGAAAACATCAAGCATCATAACATTCACATTATAGTGGTCCCAGAAGGAGAAGAGAGAGAAAGGGGAGGAGAATGTATTTGAGAACATAATAGCTGAAAAATTCTCTAACCCAGGAAAGGAAACAGACATCCAGGTCCAGGAAGCCCAGAGAGTTCCAAACAGGATCAACCCAAGGAGGAAAACAACAAGACACATTGTAAGTAAATGGCAAAAATTAAAGATAAAGAGAGAATATTAAAGGCAGCAAGGGAAAAGCAACAAGTTACATACAAAGGAATTCCCGTAAGACTATCAGCTGACTTTTCAGCAGAAACCCTGCAGGCCAGAAGGGAGTGGCACAATATATTCAAAGTGATGAAAGGGATAAACCTGAAACGAAGAATACTCTAACTCAGGCTTCTCTGGTGGTGCAGTGGTTAAGAATCTGCCTGCTAACACAGGGGATACAGTTTCGAGCCCTGGTCCAGGAAGATACCACAAGCTGTGGAGCAGGTAAACCCATGTGCCACAACTACTGAGCCTGTGCTCTAGAGCTGCAAGCCACAACTACTGAGCCCACATGTTGCAACTACTGAAGCCTGCTCACCTAGAGCCCATGCTCCACAACAAGAGAAACCATGGCAATGAGAAGCCCACACACCACAAGGAAGAGTAACCCCTGCTCGCCACAACTAGAGAAAAGCCCATGGACAACAACAAAGACACAATGCAGCCAAAAATAAAATAAATAAATTTTTTAAAAATTAAAAAAAAAAAAAAAGAATACCCTAACTCAAGGGTCCCCAGCCCCCAGGCCATGGACTGATACTGGTCCATGGCCTGTTAGGAACCTGGATACACAGCAGGAGGTGAGCAGCAGGCGAGTGAGTCAAGCTTCATCTGTCGCTCCCCGTTGCTTCCCATTGCTTGCATTACCACCTGAACCATTCCCCCCTGTCTGTGAAAAAATTGTCTTCCATGAAACTGGTCCCTGGTCGCAAAAAGTTGGGGACTGCTGTTCTAACTGGAAACGGTTTTATTCAGATTTAATGGAAAGATCAAAAGTTTTACAGACAAGCAAAAGCTCAAAGAGTTCAGCATCACCAAACCAGCTTTACAACAAATGTTAAAGGGACTTCTCTAAGGGAAAAAGTAAAGCCTACAACTAGAAACATAAAAATTAAGAAAGGAAAAATGTTATTTGTACAGTAAAATAGATCAATCACATATAAATCAAGTAAGAAAGTTAAAAGAGAAAAGCAGTAAAATCATCCATATCTGCAAGTAGTTAAGGGATACACAAAACAAAAAGATGTGAAATACAATATCACAAATAGTAAACATGGGGGGAGAGGAGTAAGAAATGCAGGGTTAAAATGCATTTGAACTCAAGAGATCAGCAACTTAAAATAACCACATATATAAATTAGATTGCTATATATAAACTTATGATAATCATAAAACAAAAATCTATAATATATACACACACTAAAAAGAGAAAGGAGTCCATACATAACACTAAAGACAGTCATCAAATCACAAGGGAAGAGAACAAAGGGAGAAGAAAGGAACAAAACAGAACTACAAATGACCCAAACTCAATTAATAAAATTGCATTAAATACCCATTTATCAGAATTACTTTAAAGTAAGTGGACTAAATGCTCCAATAAAAAGACACAGAGTGGATTAAAAAACAAGACCCATATATACATTGCTTACAAGAGACTCACTGTGTATCTAAAGACCCACAGAGACTGAAAAAGAGAAGGAAAATATATTCTATGTAAATAGAAATAAAAAGAAAGCTGGGGTAGCCATACATATATCAGGCAAAATAGACTTTAAAATAAAAACTGTAACAGGAGACAAAGTGAGATATTACATAATGATCAAGATATCAATCCAAGAAGAAGATATAACAATTATAAATATATATGTACCAACACAGGAGCACCTAAATACATAAAGCAGATATTAACAGATGTAAAGGGAGAAATTGACAGTAACACCAAAATAGGGGGCTTTAACCCCCCATTTATATCAATGGACAGATCATCCAGACAGAATACCAGTAAGGAAACACTAGCCTTAAATGACACATCAGTACAAACGGGTGAATATATATATATATATATATACACACACACACACCATTGAAAAGCAGCAGAACACACACTCACACATATGCTTTTCAAGTGCACATGGAACTTTCTCTGGGGTAGATCACATGCTAGGCCACAAAACCAGTTTCAGTAAGTTTAAGAAAATAGAAAACATATGAAGCATCTTTTCTGACCACAATGCTATGAGACTAGAAATGAACTACAAGAACAAAAAACTACCAAAAAAACCCCACAAAAAACCCTCCACAAACATGTGGAGGCTAAAAAATATGCTACTAAATAACTAATGGATCACTGAAGAAATCAAAGAAGAAATTAGAAAAAAAAAACTGGGAACAAATGAAAATGAAAACACAATGATCCAAAATCCATGAGACACAGCAAAAAGAATTCTAAGAAGGAAGTTTATAGCAATACAAGCCTACTTCAGGACACATGAAAAATCTCAAATGAACAACCTAACCTTATACCTAACCGAACTAGAAAAAGGAGAACAAACAAAACCGAAAGTTAGTAGAAGGAAAGAAATTATAAAGATCAGAGCAGAAATAAATGAAGCAGCAGCCAAAAGAAAAAAATAAATAGAAAAGATCGATAAAACTAAGAGCTGATTCTTTGAAAACATATTTTAAAAAATGATAAAGCTTTAATCTAGGCCCATCAAGAAAGAAAGAGAGATGAGTCAGATCAATAAAATCAGAAATGAAAAAGGAAAATTACAACTGATACCAGAGAAATGCAAAACATTGTAAGAGATCACTACAAATAATTAAAGGCCAACAAAATGGACAACCTAGAAGAAATGGACAAATTCCTAGAAATGTAAATCTCCCAAAACTGAACCAGGAAGAAATAGAAAATATGAACAGACAAATTACCAGTAATGAAATTGAATTAGTAATAAACTCCCAACAAACAAAATCTGGGACCAGATGTTTTCAAAGGTGAATTCTACCAAACATTTAGAGAAGAGTTAACAACTATCCTTCTCAAAATATTTCAAAAAATTGCAGCGGAAAGATTGCTTCTGAACTCAATTCTACCAGGTGAGCATCACCCTCATAAGAAAACCGAAAAAGATAGCACAAAAAAGAAAATTACAGTCCAGTAATACCGACGAACATAAATGAAAAACCCTCAACAAAATATTAGAAAATCAAATTCAATAATACTTGAAAAGATCATACACATGATCAAATGGGACTTATCCCAGGGATACAAGAATGGTTCAAAATCCACAAATCAATCAATATGATACACCACCTTAACAAATTCAAGATTAAAAGCACATGATCATCTCAATAGATACAGAAAAAGCTTTTGACAAAATTCGACATCGATTTATAAAAACTCTCCACAAAGTTGGTATAGAGAGAACATACCTCAACATAATAAAAGCCATATTTGATAAGTCCACAGCTAACATCATACTCAATGATGGAAAGCTGAAAGCATTTCCTTTAAGATCAGGAACAAAACAAGGATGCCCACCCTCTCCACTTTTATTCAACATAGTATTGGAAGTCAGAGCTGCAGCAATCAGACAAGAAAAATAAATGAAAGGAAACCAAATTGGAAAAGAAGTAAAACTGTAACTGTTGCAGATGATGTGATACTAAATAGAGAAAATCCTGGGGCTTTCCTTGTGGTGCAGTGGTTAAGAATCTGCCTGCCAATGCAGGAGAGGCGGGTTCAAGCCCTGGTCCGGGAAGATCCCACATGACGTGGAGCAGCTAAGCCTGTCCACCACAACTACTGAGGCTGTGCTCTAGAGCCTGCAAGCCACAACTACTGAGCTCACATGCCACAACTACTGAAGCCCATTTGCCTAGAACCTGTGCTTCGCAACAAGAGAAACCACCACAATAAGAAGCCTGTGCACCGTAACGAAGAGTAACCCCCGCTCACTGCAAGTAGAGAAATCCCATGCTCAGCAACAAAGACCCAACACAGCCAAAAATAAATAAATAAATAAAAGAATTAATACTGTTAAAATAACCATACTATCCAAGGCAATCTACAGATTCAATGCAATCCCTGTCAAAATACCAATGCCATTTTTCATAGAACTAGAGCAAATAATTCTAAAATTTGTGTAGAACACAAAAGACTCTGAATAGACAAGCAATCTTTAGAATGAAAAACAAAGCTGGAGGTATTGTGCTTCCTGTCTATACTACAAAGCTACAGTAATCAAAACAGGATGGTACTGGCACAAAAACAGACACATAGATCAACAAGACAAAATAGAGAGCCTAGAGATAAACCCACACTTATATGGACAATTAATCTGTGATGAAGGAGGCAAAAATATACAATGGAGAAAAGACAGACTCTTCAACAAGTGGTGCTAGGAGGGCTAAATGAAAAGAATCAAATTGGACTACTCTCTCACACCACATATAAAAATAAATTCAAAATTGATTAAAGAGTAAATGGAAGACCTGAAAGCATAACATTCCTAGAAGAAAACATAGGCAGTATGTGCTTTGACATCAGTCTCAATAATATTTTTTAGGATCTCTCTCCTTAGGCAAGGAAAAGAAAAGAAAAAATAAACAAACAAGACTACATCAAACTAAGAAGTTTTTGCAAAGTGAAGGAAACTATGAACAAAATGAAAAAGCCACTTATGGAACAAGAGAAGATACTTGCAAGTGATACATCCGATAAGAGAGATATATCTAAAATATATAAAGAACTCATGCAACTCAACATCAAAAAAACCCAAACAACCCAATTAAAAAATGGGCAGAGAATCTGAATATACATTTTTGCAAAGAAGACACACAGATGGCCCTCAAGCACATGCAAAAGGTGCTCAACATCACTCATCATTAGGAAAATGCAAATCAAAGCCACAGTGAAATATCACCTCACACCTGTCAGAATGGCTATTATCAAAAAGACATCAAAATACAAGTGTTGGTGAGGATGTGGAAAGAAGGGAACTCTTGTGCACTGTTGGTGGGAATGTAAATAGGTGTAGCCACTATGGAAAACAGTATGGAGATTCCTCAAAAAATTAAAAATAGAACCACCACATGATCCAGAAATACAACTCCTGGGTATTTATCAAAAGAAAACAAAAATACTAATTCAAAAAGATACACACATCACTATGTTTATTGAAGCATTATTTACAATAGCCAAGATAAGGAAGAAATCCAATACTCATCAATACATGAATGGATAAAGAAGACATGATAAATATATGTATGTATATGTGTGTGTGTGTGTGTGTGTGTGTGTGTGTGTGTGTGTATACGCACACAGTGGAATATTAGCCATAGAAAAGAATGAAATCTTGCCATTTGTGACAACATGGATGGATGCTAAGTGAAATAAGTCAGACAAAGAAAGTCAAATACTGTATGATATCACTTATATGTGTAATCTAAAAAAACAAAACAATTGAACAAAAATTACAAAACATAGAGTTATAGGTAAGTGAACAAATAGGTGTTTGATGGGGGGAGGGGGTTAGAGGGAGGAAAGAAATATGTGAGGGAGATTAAGAGGTACAAGTTTCCAGTTGTGAAATAAATAAGTCAGGGGTGTGAAATAAATAAGTCAGGGGTGTGAAATAAATAAGTCAGGGGTAGGAAATGTACAGGGTGGGGAATATAGTCAATAACTATGTAATATCTTTGTATGGTGGCACATCGTAACTAGACTTATGATGATCAGTTTTAAATACAAAGAAATATAGAATCACTATACTTCAGCATAGTGTTATAACACAGTGCTATAGGTCCTTATACTTTAAGAACCAACCAACCAACCAACAAACAGAGAAAATGAGATCTGATTACTAGAGGTGGGAAGTGGGGAATTGGATCAAGGCAGTCAAAGGTACAAATTCTAGTTATAAGGTAAAGTAGTACTAGGGATGTAAAACATGATAAATGTAATTAACGCTGCTGCATGTTATATACGAACATTGTTAATAGAGTAAATCTCAAGTTCTCATCACAAGAAAAAAAATCTCTTATTTCTTTAATTTCATACCTGTATGAGATGATAGATGTTCACTAAACTTATTGTTATAATCACTTCATGATGTGTGTAAATCAAATCATTATGCTGTCTGTATACCTTAAATTTATACAGAGCTGTGTGTCAATTTTATCCCAATAAAACTGGAAGAAACACATACACACACACGTACACATACACACAAACAAAAAACACAGTGATGCTCAGGTATCCTCTTTATCTTCCCCTCTGTTTTAGCAGTGTCATTCACTTCTTGCCCCGTTCTTTACTTCTTTTCTTGTATTCAATATATTCCTGTAGTTCATTCACTCATTCATTCATTCAACAAGTACTGAGTGTTCCAGGTGCAGTTCTAGTCATTGTATCATGTAGTGATATATCACACTGTGCTATAACTACTTCTTTCAATGTTCTACATTATCACCTATAGTGTAAACTCCTGGACTTGCAGAAGCCATGTCTGTCATTGTATTCTCAATGCCTGCAATACATGGCCCATTTAGAACCATTCGGTACCAGACACTTTGAAGGGCACTTTCACCTGTGCTTCTAAGCTATACTATGAGATGGGTAGTAACTAACATAAATCCAGATTTTTCATTGGAATAGAATGTTTGAAATAATGAAATACCTCCCAATTCAGAAAACAATATATTCAGATTTTAACAAAGTATCTCATAGAGTAAGGAGACTTGACAAGGCATGGTTGAGAAACATAAATTAGATTACAAATACAATTCAATAAATGGCACAAAGAGACTTCTACCAATAGTTCTTATGATCAGTAATAATAGATAAACCCAGATTGTTTCTAAAGACTATGAGAATATTTTTTCTTCCTCTTGACTTCAGCAGGATTGTTGAGGATGGCAGGTGATAGATTTTGCTGATAGGAGGCTGGTGGAATCATAAAAGCTTGGATCCCCCTTTTATTAGCTACCTCTTCCTGAACTTTTGTACAAGAATACAAGCAAAGGGGAATTAAATAAGGCATAGTACTTTTTTCTAAACCTTTTGTGGCTTTGACGCTAAACCTCAAGTAGAACTTCTGATACAGTAACTAGATAAAGCTAGGCTAGATTCCATGGAGAATGATTTCTACCTTCACAAAATTGGTCTCAGAGGCCTAAAACCAATGTAAGACAAGAGAATGTAAGAAAAGAATATATTTCCACAGAAGTCTATTGCAGAGCTAAGATGGACCCCCACCCTAAGCCTTTGGGGGTGAGAGAAGAAGTGGCAGAAAATCAGGAAAAAAAACAACAACCCAGGGCCAGTTTACCTTGTGGTGTGAGAGAACAGAAAAGAGAGAAGGTAAGGGGTGGGGGATAAGCTTACTGAGAAGAAGGAGAGGAGTAATAATAATGGGCATTTATTGAGAGCTTACTATGTGTTGAACCCTGTTCTCAGTACTTTATGTATTAACTTTTAATCCTTGATTGCTCTTTTAATCATTTTTGAATAATTTTTCTGTTTAATTTTTTTTGACTAATCTTTTAATCCTGGGAGGTAAGTACTATTATTATTAACCTTATTCTACATATGACGAAACTGAGGTTCAGAATGTTTAAGTAACTAACTTGTTCAAGGTCACACAACAAATCAGTGTCAAAGAGTTTTGCCAGTCATAGAAGGCTTCCTCTTCTTGGAGGAAAGGGGAGATGGGAAAGAGATGGAGAGGAACATTGACACTAGTTCTGAAATTACTATCCGTTAGAGATGGATCAGAAAGGAGAATTATTCATATAACTGAAAGTGGATCTACATAGGTGGAAGTGAGGCAGCAGCGTGACGCCAACAGCAGATGCTCTGCTATGCTCACCATCGTGCTTTCTCTCCCACTTTAGCCTTTTGTCCTTGGATGAGTGAAACTTTTGCTCCTCTGTCCTCATGGCTTAGGATTTTCTTCTCAAGAGGTTCTTGGTTGTTTTACATGAAGATAATTTTTCTGGGTTTGTCTCACCATTCCTTTAGACACACCTAAATCCTAGAATCAATGTAGCTCAGTTCATGCTCCAGGGGTAAAACTTTTAAAACAGGCATTTTAGGGAATAAGAAAATACTAGATGTCATAAGGACTTTTGGTTCAAGAAGACCAGTAACATTAGATTTTCAGAACATTATGAAAGATGTTTGCAGTCTACTTACCTGGTCTGGTAATGTAACAAATGAAAGAATTTGTTATGCCCCACCAAACCCTCTAAATATTTTAGCCTTGTATTGATAAGTCATTACTGCTTTTATTATTTACATAGGTTTCTCCCCCTAAAAGATGATGGTTTTTCCTTTTTTTTGTCTCAAGTCCCTGATATGTTACCAGCATATGTATAAAACTTAGCAAATAACAAATGATTGATTTGAATTTTAGAATTTCTCAAAATTTCTAGAAATGGATTTCACATAGTCAACTTTAAGAGAAGTATGTTGGAAGAAAAATAAGATGCAATTTAAAAAGCAGAATGGATTAAAACAATTATGATTTGGATCTAATAAGTATTTGCTTTCAGTTATCAGATACTTCAGCTAGTGCTGTTTTTATAACCTATATCTATAGCAGGTGCTAGAGAAATTTTTTTTCTCAACCGTAAGATATTTTTTTGGTGGATGGAACTGACAAGAATTTTTAAAAATAAATTTGTCTTGCAAATTTAGTGTCTAGGAAGACTAATTAATTCCACAGATGGAGGTATCTTTATAGAATATAACACATAATAAAACGAAGAAAAGAAGAACATATCTCAATTCAACAAATATTTCTGAGTAATTCCTATGTACAAGGACTGCATTAGATGCTGGAAGTATAAAGAAGAATAAATGTTGGCTCTGTCATAGGAAAGCTTGCAAAAAAGGCACATGTTTGAAGAGGTTGTCTCTGTCTAATTGATGTGGAAGGTATAATTGGAGAATGGGGGACAGGGGAGAGAAGCCTACCTAAGGTTTCAGGAAAGGTTAGTAAGCAAGTAATTTTGACTGAGCTGTATTCTGAAGGACAAGTAAGAATTACTCAAGTAAAGAAGGAGGGCAGGATGTTTCAGGAAGAGGAAAGAAAAATATCCAAGCTGTGCTCCAGAATTGTGTGTGTTTGGAATTGTCTACATTTGGTTTTACTAAAATCTAAAAGACAAGGAGCTAAATGATAGGTGAGGAGGCTGGGAAAAAAATGAAGCTCACATCATAGAGATTCTTCTATCTCATGTCTTGGGCATGTCCTATAGACATTGCTAAGTAATACTAAAAACGTATGGTAAAAGCATATGCCAAAGGCATGATGAAAACTGTGTGGTGTACTTTAGTGGAAATCGATGCAACAGAGAGACCAGAACAGATCTATGTATCACCTGTAGAAATTTAGGTGATAATAAGGATGGTATTTCAAATCCATAGAGGAATGCATAAGCCATGCAATAAGTAGTGTTAGAAAAATTAGTTACTGATTCAGAAAAAAGAAAAAGTAGACTGTTACCTTAACCATCCATAAATCAGATGGGCTAAGCAACTGAATATAAAAGAAATTATTAAAGTATTTGGAGACCATACTGTAGCAAATTTTTATAAAATTGGAGGTGGAAAAGGCCTTCTTAAATAAGACATAAATACCAGAAGCCATAAAGAAAAAGATCGACAGATATAATCTCAAAAAAATTAAAAATTATCTCAGCATAATGAAAGGCATGATAAAGTTAAAAGGTGAGTAACATACAGAGAAAACTATTTGCAGTAAATTTATGGATGATTGGTTATTGTGTAGATTGTATACAGAGCTTTTATAAATAGTTCAAAAATAGAAATATGGGTGGAGGTTATAAATAGGTAACATAGGAGAAATGTGAAAGGCTAATAAACACATGAAAAGATGTTCATCAACAAATTCGGTAAATATGAATAAAATATAAATAATAGATGGGACTTCCCTGGTGGTGCAGTGGTTAAGGATCCACCTGCCAATGCAGGAGACATGGGTTTGAGCCCTGGTCTGGGAAGATCTCACATGCCATGGAGCAACTAAGCCCATGTGCCACAACTACTGAGCCTGCGCTCTACAGCCTGCAAGCCACAACTGCTGAGCCTGCATGCCACAACTACTGAAGCCCACGTGCCAACAGCCTGTGCTCCACAACAAGAGAAGCCACCACAATGAGAAGCCAGTGCACTGCAACGAGAAGTAGCCCCTGCTCGCCACAACTTGAGAAAGCCCGCATACAGCAATGAAGACCCAACGCAGCCAAAAATAAAAATAAATAAATAAATTTATTTTTTAAAAAAGAAAATATTGGTGGGGATATTGAGAAACAGCTGCTTTCATACATGGTTGGTGGTAGTGTAAATTTTTGGAAGCAATTTAGCAGTGATTTATTCAAATAAATAATTCACTCTGGTGGATATCCATCCTAACCATCTATGATTTCTGTTTGGGAATCAAAACACTTCCAGGTAAGCTGGTTCCACCTATAGCTTCAGAGGAGTGACATATGACTTAAGCCAGTCAGGACATTCTATTTCTCTAGCCGCAATGGTTGATGGTGCAGGAGAGGACATGTGATCTAAGCTAATCAAAATCAGAGAGAATCTCAGGACTTTTAGCAACTAAGGGGTCTTTTGGCTATTATACATTATACAGCTTCCTTCATCTATGAATATCTTTGTTACCTAATGCACAAAGGACTCCTAGAATCAGTAAGAAAACCATAGGAAATCCAATAAAAAAATAAGCAAGACATACAAATAGGCAATTCATAGAAGGGAAAATATGAATAGCTATCAAGTGTATAAAGAAATGTTTATTGGGCTTCCCTGGTGGCGCAGTGGTTGAGAGTCTGCCTGCCGATGCAGGGGACACGGGTTTGTGCCCCGGTCCAGGAAGATCCCACATGCCGCGGAGCGGCTGGGCCCGTGTGCCGTGGCCGCAGAGCCTGCGCGTCCCGAGCCTGTGCTCCGCAACGGGAGAGGCCACAACAGTGAGAGGCCCGCGTACCGCAAAAAAAAAAAAAAATGTTTGTCAGTTATCAGAGAAATTAAAATCACAAAGGAATACTGGCTTACACCTATCTGCGTGGCCAACCTTAGGAAGTGGAAAAGTACCGAGTGCTGATGGAGAATGTGAGGAAACAAGGTTCATGAGGGCAGGGACATTGTCCAGTTTTGAATCTCCACTATAAAAGGTTTTCTGCAGGCATAGATTCCAATTTGCAGGCATAAATGCCCTATATTTATGTGCTTGGGTGGTCCACTTCCACACTGATTCTGGACTTGGCTATGTGACTTGTTTTGACTGCTGAAAAATAATAAAAGTGGTTCAATTAGAGATTTGCAAATTATTTGTTCTTTGCTACTTAACCTCTCTTGCTGTTTTTTGGACCCTGAGATGCCCATGTGAAGAAGACCAGGCTAGCCTCCTAGATGATGAGGGACCTGTGGAGCAGAGAGATGAGCTGTCCCAGCTAAGGCTCTAGTAATTTGAGACAATCAGCCTTTAGCTGACCTGGTGGAGCATGGGAGAGCCCAGCAGAGATCACCTAAGACTAGCAGAAAACTGCTCAGCTGAGTCCAGCTTAAAATACTGATTTACATAATTATGGACTAAACAAATGATAATTTTTAAGCCACTAAATTTTGGGGTAATTTGTTATGCGGGAAAGCTAACTATTATACCCGCCTATAGGACTGTACATAGAAAATAAAAGGGCTGCTTAATAATATTTTGTTGAATAAATGAATGAAAACACCTTTCAAGGATATATACATATCTAAAAATATATTTAACACATTAGAAAGGGTGACTTTGTGGGGCAAGAGAGCATGGGAATGGGAAGGGGGAATTATAGGGAAGAAAGTGTCAAGGATTTTGAAGGCTAGAGGTTCACAGGAAGGGATGTAATAGATTTAGATGGAAGATGATTTGCATTTTGTATATGTTGAAGTTAGTAGAAAATCTATGTGGAGAGGAAGGTAACAAAATAGCTATAGTATTTATTAGAATTTGTAGTTTTTTAGTCTGTGATTTTAAACAAATGGAACAGGAAAAAAAAAGAACAGAGTAATTATTACATTTAGTTTCTTACCAGTTGTGAAACTACATTGAAAAATGTTGTGTTTACTCCCAGGTTGCCCAGCTACAACCATGGATACTCACTCTTGTGGACAAAGATTTACAAGCACTGAAAAAATTCAAAGACTATCCTATAGATTTGGAAGAGCCACTGGCTTACACATATGTAATTTTGTTCATCTAGCACAAATAGCTGTCATTGTCTAAGTATCGATCTGTGACCATTGAGAAGGAAATTTAATAATCATTCAGATGTAAAAATCCTGGTACGTTTTTAAAAACAGGGATCTGGCTCATTTCTTAAAGTCAGTGGAAAGGACCACAGACTTGGGATTAAAAGTGTTAGTAGCTCTGAGATCTTGGGCTCACCAGACTCTCAGTGTCTCACTTAAAGGGAGATCATAATATCTGCTTTGAAAACTTATAGATTTGTTCTGAGAATTTTATAAGACAATAGAATGAAAGTGATTTGTCAAATGGGAGACTACACAAGGTTATTGGAGGGCCTATGTACTGACTGCTCTGTTTGATCCATTTTCTGTATCTTATGTGTGATGGCGTAACAGGCCTTATTCTATGACACAGGCAATGTTACTCTTCATCTAATTATCACTTAGGCCATGCTGAGCTCTTTGGGACATAGTAGGCCTTTGAAAAAGCTTCTGTTTTTATTCATTGTAACTGTCGGATGCAGCATTCTGTAACTAACCCTGTTACGGAATGTCTTCTAATTGTGTAAGGAGTTTAAATGATGTGAAGAGGGGCATAATGAATAGAGCAACTTGTGAACAAAATGAAATTTCTTACTCAGTCCTCTGGCTGGCTCTAGTTAACATGCTCATAACTACAGCGTTAGTCCTAAGAAGGTCATTTGTGATTAAAGGAATACTGAAGAATATTTGTTTCATAAAAGAGATGACATTGTAATAAGTGGCTTCCCAGGCCTGCACCCCCTTGGGTAGAAACGTTTTGCTAGGCAGAGTCCTTGGAGAGAGTCTGGTGATGTTATATAAAAAGTTATTTATAACTCTTAAAAAACTCCATATTGAGATTGTTTTGTATGTAAAATTGATTGGTTTAACTCTTCAGGCACTTCTGTTAATGTTTTTACCACTGAAACTGTAGATTCTGCTGTCTACTCTCTCTCCTAGAGTAGGATTCCCTTTAGCAGTATCCTGGCTGGGCTTCATCTAGCCTTACTTTACCAATCCCAGTAATGGGAGACTTGTCGCTTTCAGGGCCAGTCCCTCTGAAAGCATTCTTCTATGGTAATTGTTCAAATGAAACACCCACGTTTGGTCCCGTTTGTCCTAATTCTACCCTCTTGGGCAAGATAGAGTATGTGTATTTTTCTCCCTGGCTAAAATGTAGGGCTTACAGAAAAAATCCTTTGTAGATATTGCATTCCTCTCCCTTACCACTGCTCCTTCCTCCCCTTTCTGCTACCCTGATGAAAATCACAAATGTAATGATTCAATCACATTTTTACTTTCCTTAAGTTCCATGCCCCCTGCCAGCTCTCTCCTCAGATATCTCCATGGTTATATGAGAAGTTGGAAAAAGGCCCTTAGCGTAACACTTCAAATATTTCCACTTGCCCTTCCTACAAGCTTCTCTAGGGTCTTCAAACTTTAGCCAGTGTATTCAGGATGATATTGAATAGATTTGGAATTTTTCTGAAGATGTGATCAATGATAAATATTTACACATTTTGTTCATTACTAAAAGATTATACATTAGTATGATTCTAAGAGTACCACCTGAACAGATCAATTCAGCCCTTATAAACCCTTGTTGAGTAGGGACTTTGTGTCCTACAGGCTTCTTTCACCATAACGCAGGGTACATAGTAGCTGCTCAAGTAATGTTGAATGAACTAAATGCAAAATCTCGGGCAAAGAAAAATTTCTACACATGAACTTGTGTTCCTGAACTCTCTTGGGTAGAAACGTTTTGCTAGGCAGAACAAGGTCAAAAAATTTGGAAAATAGCAGGCACCTGGGATAATGGGAAAGCAGCAGGATCTGTTTAGCTTCTGCCAGGAAGGAAAAAATCTTGATGAGATAAGCTTATTTCCATGACATGTAACCTCTTAGTTGCATTGGAGGTATGGCTAAGAGGGGTTTGAATTGGATGCTTCTTCCTTGGGTGAGTCTGTCAATGAAGAGAAAATAAGGAAAACATTATTAGAAATGCAGTCATATTGTAAAAAAATCCCCATGCTAGAGTGCTACCGCATAGACTACCTATGCTCCGTGATTATTTCTTGGAAGGAGAACAAGTCCATTTCTGTCATTGTTAACCCTCTCCCCTTTCCTCAGAGGGCTCTGATTCTCTATGGCTAAGGCCTCTAATTATCATCTTTGACTGCTAAAATTGCTCTATTTAATAAAACTTCTACTCTTCAAGTGTGCTGGTCACCGGAGAGATCAGTGGAGTGTGAAGAATGGCAGGAAACAAGGTAGTGGTAGGGGTGTATTCCCCAAATCAGTGGCTCCAAGTCTGCTGGAATTCTTGAGTTACCAAAAAAAATTAGTTTCCAAATAATGATATTAAAATCCTGTTTAATTATGATCTTCATTCATCATTATTTCATAAAAGATTGGACTTTTTTGGAGTAAAAGTAGTATGGAACATACTTATTTTAACATAGGTCAATTAACCACCACCCCCCCAGCTTTACTGAGGTATAATTGACAAATAAAATTTTAAGATATTTGAAGTGTACAATGTGGTGATTTGATATATCTATACATTGGGAAAGTATTCCCCCCATCAAGTTAATTAACACATCCATCACCTCATGTATTTACCTTTTTCTTTTTTTGCGTACAACATTTAAGTTCTACTCTCTCAGCAAATTTCAATTATACAATACAATGTTATCAACTATAGTCACCGTGATCCTCAGATCATATTCATCCATAACTGAAAGTTTGTACCTTTTTGCTAACCTCTCCCTATTCCTTTCCTTCCCAGCCCCTGGCAACCACTTTTCTCCTCTGTTTCTATGAGTTTGACTTCTTCTTAGATTCTGCATATAGGTGATACCATGCAGCCCTTGACTTTCTTCATTTGGCTTATTTCACTTAGCATAATTCCCTCAAGGCCCAACCATGTCATCAAAAATGACAGAATTTCCTTTTTTTTAAGGATGAATAATATTCCATTGCCTACATAACATATATATGTTTTATCCATTCATCCCTCAGTGGGCATTTAGGTTGTTTTAATACCTAGGCTATTGTGAATAGTGCTGCAATGAACATAGGAGTACAAATACTTCTTTGAGAAAACGATTTCATTTCCTTTGGATACATGCCCAGAAGTAGGATTGCTGAATCATATAATAGTTCTATTTTTAATTTCTTGAGGAATTTCCATACTGTTTTCCATAGTGGAAAGGCTGTCTTTAAACAAAATAAATTCAGCTTTATGAAAATATCAGTTTTTTAAAAATTTAACAGCGGCAACACTTTTAGCATGGACTAGTAACCATAGGGTAACCACTCCAATGCTGAACTGGATGGCGGGGAGGTATACTGGTGGCAGGAGCGCTGTCCCAGGCAGGGATTCAGGGGCTCACAGGACATCACTTGGATGAGAGTTTGGCTAGTCAGCTGGCTGTCTAAGCTAACAGGACTTTGTACATATTTGTGGATTTGATGAACTGTACAGTACTTCTCTTGGCTAATGATATTCTGATCAATAATATCACCACAATTATCCTGCTAAGGGCAAGTAAAGTCAGATAAAAATTGTTGAGTCTGGAGAAGTATTTATGACCGGGCAATTCAGTTGATGGTATAATTCTGTGGTCCATTCTATCAATAGAGCCTGTAGTTTTGAACCAAATTTAAATTGTCATTTTCAAAATATCTGTTATTGGTGTTTTATTTTTCTGTTTATGAGGAAGACCCAAATAAGTTGCTTTCGTGTTTCAAGTATAATCCAGGTGACCTGATTGTACCAATTAAGATTTTTTGTTACAACAATAGAAACAAACTTGTGTTAACTTAAGTAGATAAGGAAATCTTATTGAAGAACACTGGACCCAGAAATGACAGAAAGTCTAAAGAGCTAGGCTTGGGACAGGGATAGGAATGCAGGGAGGCTGGGCAACCAAGACCAAAGTCAAAGTCACAGCCTGGATCACGTTGCTGGGGACTGTTGCCATCAGCATCTCAGTCTGGGCTCCCAGTGGTGCTGTGTGTTGCTGTTAACTCTTCCAGAGTCAATCTTTCCTGCTTTACTTCTTTTATTGTCAGGTAAAGAGTTACAGGTGAGGGCATTCAGACCGGCTGAAGTCACACAATTTGTCACTAGACTGTAGGAGTAGGGAAGGCACTAAGTTTTAGGGATAAGGAAGGCAATATCCGGACTTGAAAGAATCCCTCAAACATTGGCAATGGGGCTAGACAGCCAAAAAGGTGAATATCTACATGTGACCATGGAATAAGGCCATGCTTTCATTTTATGCCCAGATCTTTAGCACACAAGTTCCTATTCTGCTTGCTATGCCTTTTACCACAGTCTTCGATTCACCTGTCCCTAGAAATCCTCAGGACATGTGTTCAGGCTCCTCAGATTTTTTGGGTTGTCCCCTTAGCCCATCCTCTGGCTCTGGGTCTTTGTTCTTTCTTCAAAAGATCATCCCTCCCACAATTATGTTGAGATGAGGTTGTAAAGTTAAAGAGATTTAATGGAATAATCAAAACTAATCAAGAGTGATTGTAATTGAGAAAAATGAAATGTATACCAGACATGGCTGCTGTTTGAGTGAAGCCCTGTCCATGAGCTACCATCTACGACTCCATCATCAGCACCAGACTGCTGTCCTGTCAACAATGCCTCTTCATCTCCCTGCCCTTGAGCTTGTTTCTCTTTCTTTCCTAAAATGAAATAATCTGTGAGATGAAACTTGGTCAACAGAGAATAACAAGCTAGTAAATATATAGAGATCATCACTTTCCAGGTTCCATTCTAAATTTCTTATATATCAACCCACATAATCCTCAGGTTACCCATGAAGAGGACTATTATCCAGTTTTACAGATGAAAACCGAGGCACAAAGATATTAGTAAACTATGAAGAAGTTGAGACAGTCTGGGGCCTGGGACCCTCTGCTGCAGTGCTACAATGCTGCACCTGGACACAACTTTCGTCGAGCAACAAAATACAAAGAAACTCTATGGGACTAAAAATAACTGTGTCCATACACCTTTGGGGCAAATTCTGGACAAAAGATACAAAAAGACCAAAAAAAAAAAAAAAAAATCCCAACTGCCACTTCTGAAGAGCTGGGAGCAAAAGCAGGGTACTACATATGCCTCCTGCACTCAACACCACCTAAGGGGTGGGCAAAACACCTAAGCCACCCCTCCGGCTGGACCCCTGGGCACACCCCAACCCTTACTCCATATAAGGAGCAAGCTTGCCACACCTCCACCCCCCAGGGAGCGAGCAAGGGAACCTGTTACTTGTTCTCACTCTCCCTGCTGCAGCAGGGGCCCCAATACAGCCTTGCCTGAATTTGTTGTCTGGCGTCTAGTCAATTTCTAATGCTTGGGGATGACCAAGAACGCTGGTCAGTATCAAAGTCACATGGCTAGTAAACAGAAGAAGCTAGGATTTGAACCTAGGTAATATTAACTCCATGATCTGAGTGTATAACCACTAAACTATGCTTTATAGTTTCCTATAAAAATACTGATCAGAATAACCAGCTCAGCCTTTAGCAGCACCGAGTCTGTCACCTCTATTCCAGAATAAGTTCTTTGCTTTATCTTTGCATAAACAGAAAGTTCATTGAAAGGATTTTCTCAAATCATAGGAGCAGTTTGCACCCAAGGAATTGAAGACTTCCTCTCCAGAAAAGTAGAAAAACCACTTGCAGACTTAAAAATAACAGTTTTCTTTACCTTCAACCAACAATTCTTTCTTTTTTAATGGTAAGTTTTTTAAAATTAAGTTTGTTTGTTTATTTATTTATTTATGGCTGCATTGGGTCTTCATTGCTGTGCTCAGGCTTTCTCTAGTTGTGGCGAGCAGGGGCTACTCTTCGATGCGGCGTGTGGGTTTCTCATTGCCGTGGCTTCTCTTGTTGCGGAGCATGGGCTCTAGGCGAGAGGGCTTCAGTAGTTGTGGCGCACGGGCTTAGTTGCTCCGCGGCGTGTGGGATCTTCCCGGACCCGGGCTCAAACCTGTATCCCCCACATTGGCAGGTGGAGTCTTAACCACTGCGCCACCAGGGGAGTCCCAACCAACAATTCTTCACCCACAAAAAAATATCCTTGGCTGAGTCGGAATCTTATCACCCTGTTAAACACAGCGGGCTTTTCTCCTAATGGTAAATGAAAAAACATAAAAGGTGGACAGTAGCCATTAGGCAGCGAGAAGTCAAGATATAAATAAGGTATGGCCTATTTTACTAAAATTCTTTTATTTATTTGAAGGACAAAAGTTTCCATGCCTGACATTTCCCCTTTGTGTGTAGTACTGATTGCTGGAAGTTTTATACTAAAGCCCACTCATGTGCTTGCGTTGAAATATTGCCTCACTTTAGTGATTTAATACATTCAGATATCAATACCATGCATATGATTTATCAATTTGAAATCACCATGCTGTGTTTTGAGTGTGACATGTAGTTCCATTGTCAAAAGACTGCTAGCAAAAATGGTCTTTGAGCTGTGTGAAGAAAACCAGGAAATCTGGAATGGCAAGCCTCTCTTTTAATCTTTATTCTTTTAACAAACACTGAGTTGCAGGTGAAGCTGTTTAAGATTCGCCTCCCTGTTTAAATTTTGAGAACTGGCTTTTGCATTTGTTTTTAAAAGCCCTTCCTTCTTTCTTAGATGGGTTCCTTCTATCGACTCTTGCTTTAGTGTGAATAGCGGTCCTGGCTTCTTTGAAATCCTTTGATCATGTTAATGTTCGAGAGGGCCCATAAATGAAAGGGTTTCAGAGCAGACAGTATAGCTTCTCATTAATCCCACACAGGATTCATCTCATCTCAACTGTCAGAGACAATTCATGAAGGAGTCTGGCATTAAGAAGGAAAATGAGCACACTTCTCACACTTGATAAAGATCTGTATTAACTGTATAAAAAATGAGCTAGGCACCCTGGTGATGACTCTGACAACAAAATAGCAATAAAACCGATGATTAAAAATGAAGAAGCCTGGCACTGTTTAGTAATTGGGAGCAGAGCTCTTAACCTTTGTGGTCATATACATATTTGTCTCGAGATATTAAGTTGAAAAGTCATTATTTGCTGGTGTTTTGGTAGCTCTTTGGATTTGCTTTACAGGGAGACACAGAGTCTAATTCTGTGTTTGGAGCTGGGCTCAATATATCCTCAAAGTTCAATAAATGTTTGCAATTACTGCAGTTATTTAGAGGACTGTGAAGTTGGTGGAGGTGGGCAAGACGCCCAGCTACTCCTCTGGTTCCATGTTGCAGGTGGGAGAAGCTGTAGGTGGCAGGTCTGAAATAGCTGAAGGATCCTTGTCCAATACATCGTAAAGGCTCCTGTATCTCCTGCTTATTGTCTCACTTTGTTAGAGCCAACTCCTTTCCTTCCTTCTCAGCACCCTTACTTATTTATTTATTATTTATTTGTCTTTTTTTTTCATTCAACAAATATTTAGTGGATGTATTTTTAAAATCAGGCACTGTATGGTGAGTTGACAATTCACTGATGAAGAAAACAGACATACTTTTTTTTTTTTGGAAGGTTTTGATTAACCTAAAGTATCTTTTACAAAATTAATTAATTAATTTATTTTTGCCTGTGTTGGGTCTCCATTGTTGCACGCGGGCTTCCTCTAGTTGTGGTGAGTTGGGGCTACTCTTTATTGCTGTGCATGGGCTTCTCACCACAGTGGCTTCTCTTGCTGTGGAGCATGGGCTCTAGGTGCATGGGCTTCAGTAGTTGTGGCACATGGGCTCAGTAGTTGTGGCTCACAGGCTCAGTAGTTGTGGCACGCGAGCTCTAGAGTGCAGGCTCAGTAGTTGTGGCGCACGGGCTTAGTTGCTCTGTGGCATGTGGGATCTTCCCGGACCAGGGCTTGAACCCATGTGCCTTGCATTGGCAGGCGGATTCTTAACCACTGTGCCAACAGGGAAGCCCAGACATACTTCTTATGTTCATGGAGCTTACATTTTCCTCAGTGAATGAGTTAGAACCAAAGAGCATTATTCAACCACCTGTGCCAAAGAGGATTATTCCACCTGTGGAATTGGGTCATACTGCATAGTATTTGAGCCTGGATAGCTGTCTTACATTTAGATATGTTCATAGAGATAACTTACAATGTAACATAATTACTCATAGATCTTTAATTTTTAGATGTTAGTAGACCACGAATGTCGTATTTTAGGCGGTAAAAAGATTCCTTTTGGCTTGCTTGCCTCACATTCAAGTTCATCAAATACAAAGGCTTTCTTCACTAAAAATGAGGCAGAGGCTTTATGTTATAATTATTTTTCTTTTGTGGTTATGTTTCTTCTTCACATATATACTTTAGACATTTCTTTACTGTAATAAATTGGTAGTAAAATTTCTTAATTTTTGTTCATCTGTACCTGTTTGATTTGACCCTTGTTATAGAATAAAATTTATTATGTTATTTAAAAATGAGACAGAGGATAATTACAAGATGATTTCCCAGGCAGATACATCAATATACCAATAATGCTGTCCCCAGCAGCCTTCAAGCAGCTGAGGATGGGGTGGAGGGTAAACAGAAACTCAAGAAAACCCAGAAGTTAAGACCTCTTTACTCACTAGAATTCTGCCCATTTGAGTAGTTTACAGAATTATTAAGAACTCCCAAACATGTACGATATTACATTAAGAAACAATACCAACTCTGGCCCAGCTGATGGCCAAAACCCAAGTGGGATGAAAGAACTACTCTGCCTGCTTCCATCCCAAAGTTTTGATATTGCTGCTCCAATGTGTGGAAGAACCACCTAAAATATCCCCCAGCAGAGAGAATAGCAGAGGGAAACTGATGAGACAGTTTTCCAAAGGCCTAAGGAGGAGGCCTCCAGTTGTCTGTCTCAGACGTTTCCAGCGGAAGTTCCTCTTCTTCTATGTAACCCTGTACTCATCCACTTGATCCCTTAGAACACTCTACTCACTAGACTGAGTCCTAGTGCCTTGTCCTAGAATGAGATCGGTCCAGAGAAGGATCTTCCTTCTTGGGGGAAGATGAAAGTAAGAAGGAGAGGGTAGAAGTCTTGAGCTTTCCCTGGAATCTAATCTAAACTACCACTGGGTAAGGATTATTACTGAATTTTAACACAGTTTCTGAAGAGTTCTCACATGATTTGGTCCAGTGATTTCCATACTGGAGGATACAACCTATTTGTGGGATCATGAAATCAATTTAGTGAGTCACAGTCTACATTGAAAAACAAATGGGAAACATACTAGGCCAAGATATGAAATAAATCTTTCTTTGTTGCCTGGAGTCAAAAAATTTGAAAAGCATAGTTCTGATGATCTGTGTAGGCAATTGGTAAAAGCGACAGACATCAAGAAAGAGACAGAGTAGGGGAAATAACTCTGGTTGGTGCTTCCTTCCCTACTCTTTCTTCTTAGGTATAAATGCTGTTTGGTCAGCTGAAGAACTACTTAATTTGCTATTGACAAAGGGAAAATGGAACCTTTCTGATATTGCTTTGACTGGGACCGATGTTTCCAGCTTGGTCATTATCTAGCATCATTTCCATTTGGCTTTTTTTTTATTATTATTATTATATTGAGAGTCTTGAAGAGAATGCCCACCAGCCATGGACAGGTACCTTATTCAATCTCCCAAAAGACTATTAGCATGATAATAGCAGAAGCCCAATGGCTTCATCAACTAAAAACCCAAACAAAAGCCAAACACTCTCCCTCCCTCCCGCACACTGGCTCTGGCCACTATCTTTTTTTTTTTTTTTTTTTTTTTTGCCGTATGCAGGCCTCTCACTGTTGTGGCCTCTCCCATTGCGGAGCACAGGCTCTGGACGCGCAGGCTCAGCGGCCATGGCTCACGGGCGCAGCCGCTCCGCGGTATGTGGGATCTTCCTGGACCGGGGCACGAACCCGTGTCCCCTGCATCTGCAGGCGGACTGTCAGCCACTGCGCCACCAGGGAAGCCCTGGCCACTATCTTAACACCAGTTGATTTGGGTATTATATTCATACAAACTGAATAAAAGAACATATGGATCTTGCCTTTGAGGCACTTATTTTCTACAAATGTCAAGTTGGAGTTTAGAAATGTTGAAAGAATTGTGTGAATCAAATTGTATTAAAACAGTGACTGGAATAATTTATTTCCAGTTCAATGTTATTTTCTTTATCATTCTTACTTTCTTCATTTTACAGGTGAGGAAACTGGGATCAAGATGGAATGAGCAGGGTGGAAGAGGAAGCTCCATAGATTAGACTTGGTCTCTGAGGAAGGACACAGGACTGTCAGATCTGTGAGAGAACCTGACTTTGGCTGTGGAGAATATTGACAGACAGCCTCACCCTGAAGTGTGGAGATGTGGGCAGTGGGAGCTCCTGGGCAGAAGACTCAGGAGGACAATAGAAACGAATAACCTGGTATGTAACTGGTATAACCAGGGTGTTCTTATGTCATTGATGCTTCATCCTTTTCTAATACAAGCAATTTTCTAAATATACAGAGTACCTTATAGCTGAATTGCCCCTCTACGCTCCACAGTGGTTGGCATCAGTTCAAGTTGACAATCAAATGCGCAAGGCACGATTGGCTTTAATCTACTACTATATTTATTTAGCTTTATAGAAGGGTGAAGGGCAGGATGCAGCAGCTACTTGCATCTTCAGTTCATTGGAAGCCCTGGCAGCTACTGAAGCACACCATTTCCTTTGTCCCCTTCTCTTCATCGAGCTATATGTATTGTACAGGTGATTTCCCACCATCATTTTTTTACCACACTAAACATGAAAGCCCAAGGCCTGCATACCAATTCACAGCTCCTTCAGCCCAGGGGATGCCTCTTGGACCAGGGCTTGCACAGCAAACCAGACAGACACAGGATGAATTCCACATTTATCCTAACTTGACCACTTCCTAAAAACAATACTCTGAGAAGACAGACTCAGAAGTCATTTCCCAGACAGATTAGTGTTAACCGTTTCCTTACTTCCTGGAAACCGGGGGCTGCAGTGTAAAAGAGCTGGGTCGTCTTGCCAAAAAGTATTATCACTTGCCTGGGAATCCCTGCTTTGGTGGATTGTCAGGTTAATTAACCTAGGGCCTCATTATTATTTTTGAGATCTCCAGAATGAAAAGGAATGTTCAATATGCCTACCAGTTGAAAACCCGCTTCAGTTTAGCACTGAGAATTACCAGCAGGGGTAAGAATAAGGCCTGTGAGCCACGGGTGAGGGTTGGAGTGAGCAGGAATCAGCCTGATCCCCTCATCAGCAGTGAAATGGAGCAGACCTGTTAACACCAAGTCATGTTCAGGAACACGGCAGCCCCGGACAATCCGAGGTGAGCAGCCCATGTGCTTAGGGGAGCACCTCCTGCCGGGGCTCTGGAAGTGACCTCCCACTGGGAGGACACGAGAGTAGACAAGGGCCTTGGTAGATTTATTCTTGCAGCTGCCAAAGAAAATTTAAACTATTTAGAAGAAAGCAAATGGCCAGGGGAAAAAATAATTCTTGGAATAAAGGGAATAAGGAAAGAAAGAATCATGTAGCATTGATAAGGTGGCTATAAAGACATGGGCTGAAGTGGAAGGAAATTGACAAAACTCCTACAAAAGATGCATCGACAAGTCATCAGAGGTTGGGAGAAATCTAATCTAGCAGCAACAGCTGCCATTGCTAAGATATCCCGTCAGGTCCGTTGCTGTATCCCAGCCTGTAAAAATGTAAGCCCAAGGATGCCAAAACAGAATGGGAAACAAATTTGGCCCAAGATGTTAAATTTACTCCTCTGTTAAGACAGTTAAACCCAAAGCCAATTGGCTCGAAGGCCAGTATCTTTTTCTAACTTCCAGCAGGAGATTCAAGGCCATATGCTGTGGTTAAAATGGAATGGCCTGGGGGCAGAGAACAAAGCTCTTTGAGATTACAGATCTTTCCTGATTTATGATGAGGTTACATCCGATAAACCATCATAAATTGAAAATATTATAAGTAAAAAATGCATTTAGGACTTCCCTGGTGGCACGGTGGTTAAGAAGCCGCCTGTCAATTCAGGGGACACGTGTTCGAGCCCTGGCCCGGGAAGATCCCACATGCTGTGGAGCAACTAAGCCCGTGTGCCTCAACTACTGAATCCTCATACCACAACTACTGAAGCCTACATGCCTAGAGCCCATGCTCCACAACAAGAGAAGGCACCACAATGAGAAGACTGCGCACCACAACAAAGAGTAGCCCCCACTCTCTGCAACTAGAGAAAGCCCAGTGCAGCCCAAAATAAATTAATTAATTAAAAAAATTTTTTAAACAAAAAAAGAAAATACATTTAATGCATCTAGCCTACTGAACATCGTAGCTTAGCCAAGCCTACCTCAGAACACTTACATTAACCTACAGTTGAGCAAAATCCTGTAATACAAGAGCTATTTTATAACAAAATGCTGAATATCTTGTGTAAGTTATTGAATACTGTACTGAAAGTGAAAAACAGAATGGTTGTGTGGGTACAGAATGGTTGTAAATGTATCAGTTGTTTACCCTCGTGATCGCCTGTCTGACTGCGAGCTGCAGCTGCTCACCTGCCCAGCATCACAAGAGAGAGTACTGTACCACATACCGCTAGCCCTACAAAAGATCCAAATTCGAAATTCCAAGTATAGTTTCTACTGAATATGTATAGCTTTAGCACCATCATAGTCAAAAAAATTGTAAGTCATGCTATCATAAGTCGGGGACCATCTGTATTGGATACTGATGCATGATGTTCTGTAATATAAGCTGGAAAAAAAGAAGGCAATATTTGGGACCAAGGGTGAAAGTTGGTGTGAACATAGTGATACCATGGTAGAAGATAACGGGATCACAGTAAAACTTCATACAGGAAAAAGAATGTATGAAATGTGCTGTAGAGGCATCATCTGTGCCTGGATGCTTAAGTGGAATGTTTGTGATCTGTGAGTGGAGAACCGTGTCATTACCAACTCATAGCCAAGTATAGGGCAAAGCATATATCAACTCTCTACATCCTAAGGGAGCTGTGTACCCATAGGTGATACCAAGATCTAGCAGGAGCAGTTTCTCTGTCCCTCCCAAATATCTCATCCATTGATACAGTGAGTCTGTACATCCCAGTTCCACAGATTCATTCCTTTGGTTTCTAGAACAGAGACTTGCCCTTAAGAAGGGCTCAATAAATACTCACTGACTTCTGTTACAGAATGGTATCTGGAAATCTTGCAAAATAATGTTGGGAGCCTCTATCACATCTTTAGGTAAATGTCTGTATCAGTTAGGAATAGCTTATGCCTATAAGCAGCAAAATACCCAACTAATAATGTAAATAATATTAATAACTAATATTTATTATTTAACTATTATTTAGGAAATCTACTGTTGACATGTATTAACTCATTGAAATGTCACAACAACCTTATGAGGTAAGTGGTATTGCTATTGACATTATTTGAATGAAGAAATATGTACAAAGAGGTTAAATAGCTTGTTCAAGGTCACACAGTTAGTAAGTTGCAGAACCAGAATTCAAGTGGCTAAATAATAGAGACAATTCTTTCACATAAGAAATCTGGAAAGTGGTGAATCTATAATTGGTTCATTCAGGGGACCTGCCATGTCAGGACGTTGGGTAGGTGCCTCTGATATCCTTCTTCATGCTCACAACTTGGCTGCCATAATATTAAGCATCACATCTCCACACAACTGTGTCCCAAGCAGGTGTCAGAGGGAAGTAGGAAGAAGGTCCCAATAAAGAAGGAAAAGATTTAGAATGGAGAGATGGTGCCTGTAAAAGAAATGCTCCCAACTTTATGCCTTTTAAAAATCAGGCTAGCTGTGACTGACGTTAGCATCCTGGTCCTGCACAGGTAGCAAACATCAACATGAAGTACAAAGGCGGAAGGGTGTGAAGGCAGGAACGCAGAGCCTCTTCCACGTACCACTGGATATAGTACTATTACAGCACCTGTTTATAGTTGTCATTACATGTCTTGTCTCTCCTGCCAGATGGTGCGCTTCTTATGGAGAGATACTGGGACTTGCTCACCTTTGTAGCCCCTGACACATGTGGGCTCTGTTCTGTTCCTTTGATGGGGTTCCATTGGAGACAGTGGGCTTCACTGGCTCACCCACCAAGTCCTGGAGTCTGTCTACTCTGCTGTCTGTACTGGGTGGACTGATGGATGATTCATTATTGTGGGTAATAAAAGCCACAACCCAACTGTTCTGTCTTTTAAAGAAAAAGACTTCATTCTCTTTCGTTTTAGCTTTAACAGGGTAACATATTAATCTTAGCACATTTTGAATTGTCTTAACACTGTGCTGCGTTAAAAAACATTAGCCTAATATCCAAAAAATCACAAGAAAATTCCTTTAGACTTCACTTATGTCTCTTAACAAGGGTCCTAATGGAAATTCTTTTACATAGAGCAAAACTACCTAAAATCCTCTTTCCCATCTCCCTAGCACCTTGCATATCACAGTATGCTACCCCCAATCTCTCCCTATCTGGTCCACAGAGTCTTTAAAGGCTCAACTTGTGCTGGTTGCTATCTTTCTCTTTCCCTGAGGTTCTATTCCCACCCTCTTCTGTCCTTTGCCCCTTTTCTCATGAATGTAGTTTCTCCAGAATTTTTTTCAGTTTTCCTGATGAACACAACCCAAAACACAAATGAGCCTTCTTCTTTTGAACTGGGAAAGAAAAAACCTGTGCATCAACATTTTTGATCTTCATCACAATGGAAAAAGATAGAAGACTGCAGGAGCATGACTTGAAAATGAAGGGAATATTCCAAATAACTGCTTTGCTGTGCAGGTTTCTCAAAAACTTCTTTTCTAGGTCAAATTTCACAACCTCTCTTTGTTTCAAACGTTCTCATCTGGTAAATGGGTATAATGATTGTACTTACCTTAAGAAAAGAAGGTTATTGTGAGAGTTAAAATAATTGATATGTGTAAAGTACTGTACATAAAGAACAGTCCCAGATAAAATGTAAGCACTCAGAATATGTTATAAATGCAGCTAGAGACGGAACTAGAGGTAGGCTCTTTGTGGGATCTTAGGCCTGAAACTTCAAGAAAGTCTTATATGAATCCAGGGTTTATTGTTCCTTCCTTATTTACAGCCTGCATTTAAGCTGATTTCTGTACTCAGTAATGTGCTGGAACAGGCTTGCACTGACTTGAGAGTGTGACTTTAGTTTTTTGTAAGATGAGAGATAAATTGGGAAAATGTGTAGAGTATGCTGTTCTGTTGAGGGAAAGATCAGTGCATTTAAAAATGTGAACTTTTGGTTACTGTGTTCATATCATAGTGTACGGGCATCATTTATAGCTTGGTTTTGAGAGTTTTTCTGGCATGAATTTGGTAAAGCATGTGTAAAAGATACTGTTTGAAATTTTGATTGTATTTTTATACTTTCAAAGTAAAAGTCTGATTAAAATGGTCACTGTGTTTGATTTGATTTGATCATCATCTCAATAAAAAATTAAAACAGACAAGCAAAAGACTATCTCTAGTGTGACATCTCTCCCCAACTGCAAAGTCAGGGGTAGCTTGAAATGGTGGCAGTGCTCACACTATGGAAATCAATATCTGCTACAAATAAGGACTTTTTCCTCCAGAGGGCCAGCTGTTTAACTTTTACTGGTACACTATTGCCTATGACTCATTTTTTGGTTGGGTTGGACCAGGGGTAGGCAAACTTTCTGTAAAGGGTCAGATAGCAAATATTTTAGGTTTTGTGAGCCATACTGTCTCTGTCACAACCACCTGACTCTGACCTTGCAGGGCAAAAGAAAGTAGGTAAACAATGGGCATGGCTGCCTTCCAATAAACTTTATTTATGGAAACAGGCAGTGGGCTGGCTTCGGCCAATGGAACATAATTTGCCAACTTCTGGTCTGGGCAGTTTCTGCAATCTCTTCTTCAGTTGCTAGGAGTTAGAGAGTGAATAACAGAGTCAGCTGTGAGGTAGGGGAATAGGTAGTTACAAGGCCAGGAGCATGGTCAATAGGAATTCCTTAACCAGTGCCACTTGTACACCTGACCTGCCTGATCAACTCTCCCTTTGACCGATGCCCAGGGCTGCTGAACGCTGGGGGCCTGTGGGCTCCACTCAAGCAAATGGTTTCTCACCCGAGTCAGTTTTGTTTGTTTCTAAACTTGTGTCCACTGTACTTATTATTATAAATATGTTATTAAATTAAATGTTACTAAAATGGATACTTAAGAGAGTGAAGCAAACAGTGTTCTTGTTGAATAACGATGCAGATGAAAGACAAAGATGAATCACTGTAAAAGAACATCTAGTGAGTTAAGTGTAGGTAAGACAATTGGAAGAGATTTCGTTATACTCGGGAACTTTGCAGGCATCTTGATGTTCTTTTGTTACACTTTCAGAAAAGCAAAATGTCAGTGGTAAACATGCGTTCTAGGTGTGGTCGTTTAGGAATGATGTAGAATTATAATCATCAGGACCACCAAATATTAGTCCCATTTTATCAGATAAGAGGGTTTCTACTATGTTCAACTGAGCACCGGCAGCCCACAAGGCAAATAATACATAATGGACCTCTTCTTTATCTCACACCATGAATCCTGCCTCTCTTTCTCATGAAAGGAAATAAATTGTTTTTCTTTCTGGCCACTGCAGTGGCCACCTACATAGACCAAAGAGCAGCATACTTACTCCATGTAACAGAGAAAAGTTAACTTTCTTCAACCACTGCAAGTTCCAAATAAATGTTTGTTGAATGAATGAAGGCTGTAGAAACTCCAGGAAATTTGTTCACAGCAAGGTCCCGTTCCTGTATTGAATAACAACTATTTCAGGGAGAACACATTCTATCGGTGTTGACGGAGTAAATGTTGAGGATTGGTGAATTGGCCAACTTTATCAGCAGATGCCTGGGAGGAGGGCTGAAGGATGGGATTAAGGGAAATACAGGTTCTGGCGTAATTTATTTTTCCACTTAAAGGAAAAATGGGTATTAGGCAAGTGGGTATTACAGAGCTTTCCACAGAGAGTTATCATCTCCAAGTCACACTGATGTGCTAGGTGATTCCAGAGTTCCAGAACCAGTTTATTAGATGTTATAGAGTTCCCGCCCAAAAAATTTCTCATTGCAGAACATTTGAAGAATTCAGAAAAATTGAACACTGCCTGTTGAAAAATTCAGAAAATATAGAGAATAAAATAAAAATCACCTATGATCTCATTGCCTGGAATGACTACTGTTAAAATATTGGTATTTGTCCTTGCAGTCTTTTATTCTATATTCCACCCATATGTTCCAGTCATTATATAGTGATTTCCTAACTGATGGGAGCAAAGTGTCATTTGTGATAGCTACGCCCTGATACAGAGTGGGATCCTCATTTTCCTACCCCTGACTCTCATATCCACTCTTTACCGTATCCTGACACAAAGAGGCTTCCTCTTCATGGTCCCTACCATCCGGCACACAGTCCATTTGTCTGTTTCTTGCCTCTTTTTCCCAGTCTAGCTTCTGAGATGTTTTTTGTCATTTATTTTATTTTAAATCACTACACTGATTCATTCTTCTTAACATACAAGTTATATTCAGTCTTCCTATACCACTTGCAAAGACCTTTAGAGTTGAGCTCATGACCACTGTTTCTCTTATATTTTCCCCTAGTTCAAAGCAGCTGGCAACAGTTTAGAGTCTCAGTACCTTGTTCAACAAAGAAGCTAGGAGGTCAGGGGAGGTAGAGGTGCCGGATTCTCTTCTAGCATTGGGAGAGGGGGCAGTCTGCCGTCATAGTGGGAAAGATTATGATCTTGAAATCATAACAGGACACTCACGACGTGGACTTACTCTATTTATTTTGATGCAGAGCATTTTAAAAATCTTTATTCAATGTGTTACAATATTGCTTCTGTTTCTTGTGTTGGTTTTTTGGTCCTGAGGCATGTGGGATCGTAGCTCCCCAACCAGGGTTCAAACACACACCCCCTGCATTGGAAGGCGAAGTCTTAACCACCGGCCCGCCAGGGAAGTCCTCTGACACAGTTTTGAGTGTTGTATTAAGTGCATTCGTCTGCCTTATGGTACTCATTGTATGTTGTTCTCCATAAGGGAACATTTAAGGGAAATATTCCTAGGAATTAGAGATGAACTCGGTTAATTTAGTTATTTGTTTAGAAGTCACAGAAAATGACTCTGTATATTTTAAGCAAAAATAGAATTCCTTAGAAGGAGATGTAGCTCTCACAAAATTGACAGGAGAATGAAAAACTGGGTCCAGGAAGTACAAGCCCAAGCATCTCTGCTGGGTCTCTTTAACGGGACCTGTTCAGTAATCTTCCCCCCTGAGGCCTAGAATGCATTAACTCCAGTGGTTTCTATGGCGTTTGAGGCCCTTTGGTGATTCAGAGCCCTGGGAGAGAGAGGTTGACTGAGCTGAGCTTTGCTCCAGGCCAGCCCCTGACTATACTGAGAGGAAACACTCAGATGGAAGGAACATCGGAAACTCTTGGCTTCAGCAATGGGAAAGCCAGCATACTGTCAGGAAGGAGGAAATGAAGCCTAGGCATCCAAAGCACACTGCAGTGATTTTCTTAATTGAGCAGTGGATAAGATGAAAAACATTAGCTTGGATTTGGCCCCACACATGAAGTGGAAACAGCTGCCAACACAATGTCATAATAGCAGCTAAAAGCAAAGGTTCTGGAGTCAGAAAAACTTCGTGAAAATCTCACTCGATCACCTATGTATTGTGTGACCCCAAACAAATTATTTAGCCCATCTAAGCTTTAGTTTCTTACTTGGTAAGAATGGACACTGACTTGTGGTTAAGATTAAATGAAATAATGTACATGAAGTACTTACCCAAGCCTGATGCACTGCCCATAAGTGCCAGCATTATTATTGGAACTTTGTTGGACTGCCGGCTCTGAAATCTGTCATCTCTGTCTGTTCCTCAAAGTGGGTGAAGGATGAACAACAAGCTTTCTGAGCTCTTGTTCAGTTGATATTATACATGTGGACACATTTGTTTACAGAAAAGTTTAATTAATGATCTCTTTATGAATAAGTACACAATTCATCTAATACATAACTTCCATGTCATTTTAAGAAACATTTATTAGCACACAGTAGTCCCTGGATGAGTGCCTTAAAGGCCTTTCTTAGAAGCTTGCAGTCTGTTGCCACGGAATAGCTTTTTGAAGGTTGGGAAACTGTAAATGACACATGTCCCATGGTGGAAATGAAGATGGGGCTTAGGGGCACACCACAGTACATGTGAAAGGAAATTACCATCAACGTAATTGCAATCAGCTTCCTGCCTAATATTAGACCCTGTTATAGCTTAGTATTACACATGTTAAGACATATCACTATTTAAATCATATCCCTTGATATAAGGCAACAACACACGCTGAAACCTTGTTAGGTTCATTTCTCTTTCTCTATACTGCCTTTACTCGCTTATAAAGTGGAGATAATAACAGTATATACCTCATAGAGTTGTTGGGGAGGATGAATGAGATGTGGTCTTTAGAATAGCAGTTCTTAATAAAAGTTAGCTGTTATGACTTGGATTAAGTTCAGCCAAAATAGCCAGTTCAAGGACTTCCCTGGTGGCTCAGTGGTTAAGAATCCGCCTGCCAAAGCTGGTGACAAGTGTTCGAGCCCTGGTCCGGGAAGATCCCACATGCTGCGGAGCAACTAAGCCCGAGCGCCACAATTAGCCTGCGCTCTAGAGCCTGTGAGCCACAACTACGGAGCCCACGTGCTACAAATACTGAAGCCCAACAAAATAGCTAGTTCTGAGGATTGGCCACAGATAACTACCACCCAACCAACTCACAAAGAAACTTTCAAGTTACTCACACTCAACATCCTCACACCTAAGGTGCTTTAGGCCTGAGTCCTGGGCTCCTCTTGTGCCTGTTCTGTGTTCTTCTGCATTACTTTCATGATGCCTGTTCTGTAACCATCTCACAGCTGCCCATGCTCAGTTACCTTCTGCCACACTGTCTTCTTCTGGACACCAACTTCTGGGCGTGGAAGTTGGTGTTATCCTTTCCTATACTCCCGTCCTTCATTCTTGCATCTATGTGCTTATATCATTCGTAAGTGTTTTGTCATCATTGCCTTATTTTCCTGCCCTGCCCTTGGCTTTAATCACTCCCCAGGCCTAGTAACTTTATGGTTGCCATCTGAGTTCTGAACCAAACAGGGTCCTGATGTTGGTTTATTTGTGATTGGATTTTTCAGCTTGTACCCCCTGCAGCAGCATCAAGTGAAATGTACGGACTCAGATGCATAACCTTTCTTTAAAATTTAGGATTCTCAAATACAACCTCCAGACCTGATGATCTTCTAGGACCCGATGAGCCTTGAGTAAACTGAGGGCCTGAACATGCACCACTAACGGCCAAACCTTGGTACACCTGTAGGCCCTCCCCTGAGAAGTTCACTCACCTTCTAGTCCAGTCTGTTTGGAAAGCCAGCTGGTAGAATTCTTTTCCTTTCCCCACCTTCCTCTCTCCCTCTCCCCCTCCTTCCCTCCATCCCTCTCCTCCTCTCTCCTCCCTTTTCTTCTTCCTTCTCTCTCTCTGTTCCTCAGCTATTAATTAAAATAACAACAATTTCACAGCTAATCACAGGCTGTTTCACAGCAATACTTGCACTGTTGTTTTACATCACACGAACTTAATTTATATAGTGCAATAGAATACGTATAGCTCCTACTATATTCCAGAAAATATTTTGGAGATTAACAGGTGATTTGAAAACAATACTCAAAGTTATTTAATTTTATACATGTTTAGCTTTCTTACCATTTTAAAAAAGTTCTTCAAGGGCAATGTACTTATGCAACTGTTGCTCACAATGCAATGCATTCTACAAAGTAGGTAATGAGTAAATACTTTTTGATTAATAATCCATATAACTATGAGATGGGTTGTTTTCATTTTTATCCTGAATGCCAGTATTATTTACATGCTTCCCAAATAACATACATCATAGGAGGCTAAAAACGTCCTCCTAATTTTAAGGGCATTTGTTCACATGATAACAAAACATTTGTCTGGCATGTTAGCTTCCTTTTGCTGCTGTAAGAGATTACCACAAATTTAGGGGCTTAAAACAACACAAATTTATTATCTTACAGTTTGGGAGGTCAGAAGTCTGAAATCAGTTTCACTGGGCTAAAGTCAAGATGTTGGCAGGGCTGGCTCTTTCTGGAAGCTACGAGGGGAGAATCCATTTTCCTGCCTTTTTCAGCTTCGTGGCTAACTACATTCCTTGTCTTGTGGTCCCTTCCTCCATCTTCAACATGCTTTCTGCCGGTCTCTGCTGCCGGCATCACATCACCTACATCACCTGCTCCTTTTTGGTCATAGTATCTCCCCCTGCCTCTCTCTCGTGAGGACCCGTGTGATTACGTCACTCGGCTCAACAAGATAGTCTAGGATACTGTCTCTATCTCAAGATCCTTAATTTACTCACATATGCAAAAATTGTTATTCCATATAAGGAAACATCTTCGCAGAGTCTGGGGATGAGAATGGGAACAACTTGCGGGTAGGTGGGCATTATTTTTCTTACTACACCTGGCTAATGTTAATTCAAACAAAAAGTCAAAATGAAGGAAAAGTTACTTGAGATGCAGAATCACTCAATTGTGCAGTATTCTGACGGTTAAATGAATTCACAGATGAAGAAATGTGGGGAAACCATGAGGGTTGCAGAGTGTTCATCTGTTAGACAGTGAATGGAGCTTGGTGATGTATGATGATTAATTACCATCCACATAGGCTGCCCCAGGTGTAAACAGCTCATAAAGCCAGAGATGGCATCAATGGTTTATTAGTTCCCATGATGGAGTCATCTTAAATGGATGTGGTCTAATTGTCTATTTTTCATCTTTTTGAGTTTAACAAGGGTGGGTATTCGCATGTATGTGTGGCAAACTTCTCTTTATTCAAAATTTTTTTTTCCTAAATAGTTGTGTGCACATTAATTTTTTACATAAAAAATACTTGAATGGACTTTCTTTACTCTCACTCTTTACCAAGAACCTTAAAGCAAAATTTTCTAAAATGTCTATTATCAAGATTAGTTAAGGAGGGCTTATCTAGGTGCTCTGAAAGGTAAGTTAGGAAAAATCTATATCTTTATTAGATTAGAAGCTATTATTTTCTAATGAGTACACCTATGGCATCCAGGGGGTTTGCAGGAGGCACTGTCCTCTGTAGCAGGACTTGTCAGGTACTGGGCTGCAGGGTGCAGGAACACCCGTAATTAGGTCATTCTTGATAATTAAGCTCAATCCTCCTCCACCCGGAGGTGACACAAGTCACTATTGCCTGGAAAAGAGAAGGTTATCTAGGTTGCTTCCTGCTGTGACCGGAGGGGCTGGGCACTGAGGGAGGATGCAGGAGGACTGTACTGGGGCACAGGGCACTAGCTTCACCCACTGTCCATGCGCAGTGCAGGTGACAGGGGCCTCAGCTGGGGAGGAAGCAGGGGTGAAGGAATTGCCCAGGTCCCCTAAAATCTCCCAAATCTGCATTACCTTAAATTTGGGTTCTCAGTGGAATAATCCCCCAGAGTAACACACTTATTTATTCCCAGCTCGTAAACATGGATGAAAAGAAATCTCTACACATGGCTCAAACCCATTTCTTGCTGAGTCTCCTGTGGATGAATGATCTGTGTAGTCCTTTCTCTCCTTCTCTCCTCATTGCTCTGTCAGAAAGCTTATTAACGTATGCATATTCCTGGCTTTTCTCCTGTATGAATGATTCAGAAACAAATTGAAATGTCAAGTTCTCTATGGCTTCCTGATGATATTGAAATCTACCAGTTCCTATTAAATTTCTATCATCTAGTGTTATTCAGGGACAAAAGATCAATTAATCCCTGTTCTTCTCCTCCTGAAAAACACTGGGCACATGAAACCCTGCTATGTGAACTCTTTAATCAATGGAGTCAACGAAGCACCGGAACGTGGGGGAAAATGGGACCCAGGCACAGAAACAGGGGCCATGCCTCTTTATTAACTCTGCATATTATATGAAGAAGGGAAGTTCAGAAGATTTGATTGATAATCACTGAAGTATGCCTTTGATAAGGAAGAAAAAGTTACTTCCAGATTTGAGTGAAGAGCTTTGGAAAAAATATATGACTTTATTTTATGTGACATAAGCTACCTTTATAGAAAGAGTAACCACCCCTTTTATGGCAGAACTAATATAAAAGAAAAAGATTTTTTCATCATTACTTCCAACTGCTCCCTTGGCACTTTTACAAGGAGAGCTGGGCAGTTATTGTTTCTGTCTCAATATAAAAGTAACGAGAAGTATCAATAAAAAAGTAATTATCATAATAATAATTATAAAAACCCAAGCCAAAATAATAACAATGGAAGTAATAATCATAAAAAACATTATTACATCTTCCCCCTTTAGGTCTTTCACCCACTGAATCTTTTTAATGTGTAGGAGCTGTGGGTTTTCATCCATTCTTCCTTAAGCGGTAATTGCATTTGATTCAGCCTGCACAATTTTACCCATAATATTAGAAGTAAAAGAGAGTCGTGCAGTGTGCTTATTATTGGTTATTATTAAAGATGGGATCAGTGCCTTATCATGGGGAGCCATCAGGCTGTCACAAACAACTTCCTTTCACTCACTTTCACACCGCTGTGATATTCAATCCCAACCCTGATTTCAAGCTGGGCTGTTTTAACTGAGAAAACCACTTATTGGTTTCTACTTCTTAGGATCTGATTTTGCCTTCTTTTGTGATTTATTCTGTTAGTTTTACCGCCTGCATTCGGTAAATGTCATAATCAGAATGGAAACTACGTTGCATCCAGACAGAAATGTATCTTTGTAATAGATATCAATAATTTTCCTTCTCTGGATTGGCTCTGGTTTGTAAAGTTGTCTGTCCCCTGGAACACAAAGCCTGTGGCCCTTGCTGATTGCATTGGGGGTAGGCATCTGACAGAAGTGCTGCCAATCGCTTTCTCCATGGATTTTCATGTGGTAACCAAGGACAGCGACCCCTCTCTGGCCGTGAGAGCCACAGGAGTTCACAGCGCCACCTTCTCTACAATGTGGAAGAAACTGGTTTCCAGAAAGAATGAAGCAGATACGAAAGACAAGGCGAGTCCAGACAGCATGAAACCTGTCTCTGCAGCCCAGATTTACCCTGCTCCTTTCCTGCATTCGTGTGACGTTCCCTCAAATACTCTCAACAAACTCCCCTTTTCCCAAGTTAGTTTGATTTGGGTTTTTGTCCTTTGTAAACTGATGAATCTTGGTGAATTGAGTCTTATTCAGGTAGTGGGTCTTAGTGTCATAGGAACGTGACTCATTCAGTGGCCAAAACAACACTGGTGCAGTGGTGGCAGTAGTGTTTTCTTTATAAGGAAGAACTAAAACCTGTGAATGTTTTTCTACTTTAGTAGATTAGTGAACTGTCGAGGTTATATTTATGATTAATCACCATGTGTACTTTCTTACATTCGAACATGTTTTCTTGAGTGGGAGAGAAGGGGTGATGTTGTGTGGGTGCTCGGAATTGTGTGGACTCTGGATGTATCCCGTGTTAGCATCAGGAAGATGTGGCCTTGAAAGAGAGTTTGATAACATGGCCTAAATCTTGCTGAGTATTGTAGGCTCTTCCAGGTCCCAGAGCTTTTGTCCCGTTTATCCACTGGATCCACCTCGTTCAGACATCCATCTTCAGAGCATTATGAAGTGTTTTTTAAGCTCTGCGTTTCATAAAGCCAACAATATGTAATGAAATGTTTTAGGGGGAGTTTCTCCTCGAATACAAGTGCCTTCATTTTGGGGACTCAGACATATCTAGATTTGTCTAATGGACTAGGAGTGTTTGCAACAGAAGCTGAGATTATCCTAAGGAAACAAACAGTCTAGCTGGGCCCAATAACAAAATGTCAGTCTGAGGGGAGGGGCTGAGCCCCATGCAGTGTGGTGATCTTGTTCCCAGTGCTGGGACTTCCCTGGTGGCGCAGTAGTTGAGAATCTGCCTGCCAATGCAGGGGAAATGGGTTTGATCCCTGGTCCAGGAAGATCCCACATGCAGCAGAACAGCTAAGTCCATGTGCCACAGCTACTGAGCCTGTGCTCTAGAGCCCACACACCAAAACTACTGAGACCGTGTGACACAACTAATGAAGCCCACGTGCCTAGAGCCCGTGCTCCGCAGCAAGAGAAGCCACCACAGTGAGACGCCCACACACCACAATGAAGAGTAGCATCGGCTTGCTGCAACTAGAGAAAGCTCACACGCAGTGACAAAGACCTGACGCAGACATAAATAAATAAATAAATAAATAAATAAATTTATTTAAAAAATAAATGAAGAGTTACAATGTTTATTAGCCCAGTGTCTCAGGGGTGACGGGATCAGTACATGGCAGAAAATTCCAAATATCTTCTGAGGATTATAGGAATAGCTGGGGAAGATCCTGGGGAGGTTCAGAGGTCTTGCAAGGAGGGTGGGTCAACAGCCAGGAAGGGGAAAATAGCTAATATTTATTGTGTGCTTGTTATTCACGTGATTTATATGTTTAATAACTTCCTATCCTGCAACATGCAAATTCAGATATTACAGTGTTTATGTTTCTCTCCTGTCCTCTGCTCAGCCCATGTTCTCAATAAAAAGGATGGGGTAGAGTTCTCCTCTTCAAAGAGAGGGGGAAAATGGAAGAGAGGGTCATGCTAAGTTAGGAAACTGAAGGCAACCTTGACTCAGGAAGCAAGAAGGTAGAGACCCAAGACTTTTCCAACCTAGCTTCTCTGTGGGTGACAAAATGGGCACCAACTAACTCTTTGTGTTGGAAGTCCTGGCTATCCATATAGTACAGAATTATTATACTATAATTATATTATATTATAATTGGATTCCATTATATTCAAACCAAACCCTACATTTGCCAGGACTGAGATGGATTTGAATTGTCTAGTTGGACTCCTAGAGCCCCCAGGTGGTGAGCTGCACAGGACTGCCTTGCCATTTGATTAACCTTTCAATGTGACTTATATTTATACCTGTCGAATTTGGGGGTCCCTATTTATTACATTATGATGGAGTTTTAATCTCGTCTATAGTTATCTGAAGTAGATCCTGCTTATATTCCCAATTTATCAACATGAAATTCTAAAATTAGTTAGTCTACTGAAAACCATGCAGCTAGTGAATGTGAAATTAGGCAGTCTCAAACCATAACTTACTCTAAAAAAACTCTTTACTAATGTGTAATATACATACAGAAAAGTGCTCATATTTTAAGTGTACAAATTAACATTTACAGACCACACATGCGTGTGTAATCAGTACTTAGAGGAAGAAACAGATCACGACCAGTGTCCCAGATCCCTCAGGTCTCTTTCCAGTTGCTATTGACTTCCAATTGCATAGAGTAGCTTTAACTGTTTTTGTACCCTTTATAAATGAAATTGTACAGTATTCTCCTTTATGTCTGGCTTTTTATTTTTTCACAACACTATGTTTGCCAGTTTTATGTATGTTTTTGCATGCTAGTTCATTCCTATTGCTGTATAGTATTCGATTCATTGTACTATTGGTAGGCATTTGGGTAGTTTTCAGTTTTGACTATTGACGATAGTACTGCTATAAATATTCTAGTACATGTCTTTAGGTAAATCTCTTTATACATTTCTATTGGTATTTACCTAGGGGTGGAGCTGCTGTGTCACAGAGTAGATGTATGTTCATCTTTAGCAGGTACTGTCAAATAGTTTTCCAAGTGGTTGAACCAGTTTGCTTTTGCACCAGCAGCATGTGAGAGTTAGGGTTGCTTCATATTCTTGTCAGCACTTGTTATTTCCCATCTTTCTCATTTTAACCATTTTGGCAGGATTGGAGCAGTATCATGCTGTGGGTCGTCTTAATTCTCTTTACCCTGTACATTTTCATGTTTATTGTTATTTGTTTATCCTCTTTTGTGAAAAGTATGCCCAAGACTTTTGCGCATTTTCCTATTGTGTTATATGTCTTTTTATTACCACCGTACTGGAGTTCCTTCTATACTCTTGATACGAATCCTTAGTTGGATATGTGTTGTGATATGTCCTCCATTTTTTGGATTGCCTTTAATTTTCTTATGTTCCTATGAAGACTATGGTGTCTTTATGATGATTCTTATGATGTTCTATGAAGACATCATGAAGAACAGTGACAGTCTTAACGTTAACATAGTTCAGTTTATCAATTATTTTCTTTCGTGGCTAGTGTTTGTACATTCTCTTTCAAAAATCTTTGCTTACCCTAAGATCATGAATGTGTTCTCTTATGTTTATTGCTTACCTTTCACATTTTGATCTGTAATTTATCTGGACTTAATTTAAATGTATGGTGTGAAGTTGGGGGTCAAGGTACATTTTTTTCCCATATGAATATCCAATTGCTCCAACACCATTAACTGAAAGGGCCTTCTTTCCCCCATAGCACTGCAGTGTTACCTTTGTCTTAAATCGGATGACCATACATGTATGAGACTGTTTCTGAACCCTCTATTCTATTTTTTGGTTAGATAGTCTGTCCATAGCCTGTTCTTTTCTACCACTATGCTGTTTATATTAACTGATTTGTACTTGCAGGTTTGTGTGACCTGGAGAAATATGGGTTACATACCATATTTTAAATATTGTCTTATAAATGAATTTACACATAACAAAGTAGAAATAATATACAGTGTAGTATATTATTATTAATTAATTTTAATATTTTTCACGGAATAATCAGGCACATATTTTGTTACATTTGTTTAAGAGAAATATCTGTGTTCTGATTCTTCCTGAATTTTCTCTTCTTTTTCAAGGGGTTTTTGATCATCTGTCAGTTACTTCCTCTCTTTCCATGCTGGTCCAAATTTCACTCATTCCTGGACACAGAATTCTCAGAAACTATACATTTATTTGTTGAAAACTCACACTTTAACTATAGGGAGTTATTAATGTTACTTCTGAGTTTCTAAATTTTCTATTGTGTGGATCTATGCAACAATGAGATGCCAAAAACTGCTTCAGTGGACTTTCTGAAAAATGCCTGATGTAGGGTCTTAACACCTGAAGAGAGTTCCTTATTTTCTGTGATGTATCAGTGGGAGGGATTATATAGACAATTTTTGTTTTTTGTGGAAAGTAGAAAACTTCCAATTTGATGTTTAACTGAAAACATCTCCCCTTTTGCAGAAGTCACTGAATCACTGTTGCATTACTACAATTGCTGTCTTCTCTCACTCCCATTCATAGCAGTCTGCAATTTACCCAATGAGCCATTTAAAACTTGCTTATTTAGGTGTTACACTTGGAAGTATATTCCATATATTATATATATAAAAAAAAGAAAAAGCTGCCACTCATTAGACACATATAGTCTAAGGATAAATAAAATTAAGAAAGTGGCAAGATGTGAGTAAACCTAGAATGGGCTTTCCCACCCCTCACTTTCTCTCTGACCATAGAGGATTTTCTTTGTTAAAGAGCATAATGAATCTATATATGGCCTCCATTCAGATTATAAATGTTAGTGAGAGAAGGTTGCTTAACACTGGAATTTAACTTGGATCCACATTTGAAAAATAATTAATGCTTCTTCCAGGCTTAGGTATAACTAAAATGGTCATCAGATAATACAGTTTTGCTTTTGGCAAGACATTGCTATGAGTCCTGTTTTTATGAGGGGCCTCAGGTATTGATAAAATAATTGGTACCATAATGTAAAACCTGATTTCATTTATGGGCAGGGAAATTTGTGAAATTTTGGCCAATGACATGTAAATGGAAGAGTTATATAAAATTTTCCAGAGGTGTCCTTTCAAAGGGAGGGCCAGGATCTTAGATGTGATGGCTGAAGCTCAAGCATCTATCTTGTTACCATGAGGATGAAGCCAGATCTTGAGGACGTGGGGAGTTGGAAAGAGCCTGGGCCCTAACCAGACCAGTTCAGGACTGCTTACTTCCAGGCTGTGATAAAGAAAGAAACCTCTGCCTTGTTAAAGTCACTTCTTTAGGTCCTTGGTTATATGCAGCTGATTCTTATCTTAATGGATATACTATTTTAATATGGACTTAATGTGTACTGTCTTTGGAAATAGAGTAAGTCCCTTACATACTAACGAGTTCCATTTTGAGAGCACGTTTGTAAGTGCAATTTGTGCATAAGTCCAACAAAGTTAGCCTAGGTACCCAACTAACACAATCTGCTATATATATATATACACGCACACACACACAGTATACATACAGTATTATACTATATATACAGTATAGTATAGTACTGTACAGTAATAGGTTTATAATACTTTTCACACAAATAATACATAAAAAACAAACACAAAAATAAAGAAAACATTTTTAATCTTAGAGTACAGTACCTTGGAAAGTACAGTAGTGCAGTACAACAGCTGGCATACAGGGGCTGGCACTGAGTGAACAGGCAAGAAGAGTTACTGACTGGAGGAGGGAGAGGAGGTGGGAGATGGTAGAGCTGAAGTATCGTCAGCAATAGGAAGTGGAGGGCAAGCTGCAATTTCACTCACGCCTGACGTTGATGGCACAGGTTCTGATTCCTTGCTGGAACCAGAGGTATGTTCACATCTTTGAAAGTTCTCAACTTGAAGGTTCATATGTAGGGGACTTACTGTAATTTTTTTCTTTAAAAGGAGTGAGTGTGTGTGTGTGTCTGTGTGTGTGCATGCTTGGTCCAATATGTACCACTATAAGACTACAGGGAGAAGGGGATGAATATAAACATAATTCACTGGCAGAGAGATCTTGAATGGTATAAGACTTAAGGTAACAAAACCAATTTGGACTGTTTAGCTGGAGCCTTTCATGATGTTATTCTCAATTAATTAATTTAAGCTTGAGGAAAGGTATTACTGATGGTAATTTTTTGCCTTGGAATGCCCCCCCCACTCGAGAGAGAGGACATGGCTATCCCTTCTGAGTAGATTAAATTTTCCAAATGCAGCAATGGATGGAGATTTGCACTGGAAAAAATAAGGATGGATTTGTTTCAGACAGGAGGAGAGGTGGCTGATTCTTGAGAAGGGGCAAATGTGTCCACTATGGCACTCAAGGAAGATTCTAAATTATTGCCTGTTTTATTCAGCTTTTTCTTTGGATTGTGGGAATAGTGCAGTTTAAAGTTTTTACCTCTGCATTGCAATTTCTCTGGTTGTCTATAGCATCTTAGAATCTAAAACCTGTTATTGCAATGCCTCATGTTGGGGTAGTCGAAGGGAATTAAGGATTACATCACAAAGGAAAGTATAGGATTTTCCCATTTCAGCCTCTCAGTGAGGCCAGCACTATCAAGGGTAAGAATAGTTTGGAATTCAAGGTGTAACCATGATGAAGCTGGCAGATGCCCAAGGAGGGGTTGACAGAATGAGCAGGAACAGCTACTTAGCTGAGACTTGGTGGGTATGAAACAAGTTCCATTTCCCCCTAGATTTGCCAGAGCTATAAACTTTTTTCCTCCCAATTAAAAAAAGAGTCGAATCTCTCACCCATTAAAATCTTACTGAGGTGCACTGCTTGGTACATTGTCATTGTGTGTTTAAACTTTAGGTCAAGGGAACACTTTGAAATATTGGAAGCAGCAAAAGCAGTTCTAAGAGGAAGTTTATAGTGATAACAAGCCTACCTTAGGAAACAAGAAAAATCTCAAACAACCTAACCTTACAACTAAAGGAACTAGAAAAAGAACAAAAAACCCAAAGTAGTAGAAGGAAAGACATAATAAAGATCAGAGAGGAAATAAATAAAATAGAGACAAAAAAACACAACAACAGAAAAAATCAATGAAACCAAGACTTGTTTTTTTTGAAAAGGTGAATAAAATTAATAAATCTTTAGCCAGGCTCATTAAGAAAAAAGCATATCCAAATAAAAAAAATAAGAAGTGAAAGAGGAGGAATAACAACCAGTATTACTGAGATCATAAGATAATACTATGAACAATTTTATGCCAACACATTGGGACAATCCAGAAGAAATGGAAAAATTTCTAGAAACATACAACCTGCCAAGAACTGAACCAGGAAGAGATAGACAATCTAATCAGACTGATCACTAGTAGTGAAATTGAAATTGTATAAAAAACTCCCAGAAAATAAAAGTCCAGGACTAGACAGCTTCACAGGGGAATTCTACCAAATATATAAGGAAGAGCTACTATCCTTATCAAAATATTCCAAGAAATTGAAGAGGAGGGAACATTCCCAAATTCATTCTATGAGGCCAACCATTACCCCGACACCAAAACCAAAGACACTACAAAAAAGAAAACTACAGACCAATATCTCTGATGAACATAGATGCAAAAATTCTCAACAAGTTATTAGCAAACTGAATCCAACAATGTATACAAAGGATCATACACCATGATCAAATGGAATTTATTCCAGGAACGCAAGGATGGTTCAATATCCCAAATCAATCAATGTGATACATCATATTAACAAAAAGAAAGATAAAACTCACATGATCCTCTCAATAGAAACAGAAAAAGCACTTGACAAAAATTCAACATTCATTCATGATAAAAACTCTCATCAAAGTTGGTATAGAGGGAACATTTCTCAGCATAATAAAGACCATTCATGACAAATCCACAGCTAACATCATACTCGATGATGAAAAGCTGAAAGCTTTAAAAGCTCTAAAATTGGGCTTCCTTGGTGGTCCAGTGGTTGGGAATCTGCCTGCCAATGCAGGGGACATGGGTTCGAGACCTGGTCTGGGAAGATCCTACACGCCATGGAGCAGCTAAGCCCATGTGCCACAACTACTGAGCCTGCGCTCTAGAGCCCGTGAGCCCCAACTACTGAGCCCACATGCCACGACTAATGAAGCCCACACACCTAGAGCCCATGCTCTGCAACAAGAGAAGCCACCACAAGGAGAAGCCCGCACACCACAACAAAGAGTAGCCCCCACTTGCCATAACTAGAGAAAGCCTGTGCGCAGCAATGAAGGCCCAACACAGCCAAAAAAAAAAAAAAAAAAAAATCTAAAATCAGGAACAAGACAAGGATGCCTGCTCTTGCCACTTCTTTTTAACATAGTATTGGAAGTCCTAGCCACAACAATCAGAAATAGAAACAAAAGCCATCCAAATCGAAAAGGGAGAATTAAAACTCTCACTATATGCTTTTTTTTTTTTTTTTTTTTGCGGTACCCAGCCGCTCCATGGCATGTGGTATCCTCCCGGACTGGGGCATGAACCCGTGTCCCCTGCATCGGCAGGCGGACTCTCAACCACTGCGCCACCAGGGAAGCCCCGCTTTTCTTTTTTTTTTTTTATTCAAACAGATATTCCCCAAAATTATAATCATCCTCATCAGTTCACTCAGTCCCATGTAATTAATGTTTTTTTCATCTTGATCTTTTGTTGGCACTTTTATGAATTTATCAGTTTTCCATTAGAGTTCTGAAAAATGCTTATTCATTCAGTTCAGCAGTATAGTCAGTTACCAGAAACCAGTACTTGTCAGAGTCTTTTCCATGAATTCCTTGAAGATGAAACCCTTTTATAGGAACATTTTTACAAAAGCATCAGAGTACACCCAAAACTGTCTGTAAATGACAAAAGACTTAAAAATGACCACAGTTAAAGATTTGATGAAAGTTCATAATAATGAAATTGACAAGGAAATTTAGTTATTTCTGAGATATACATAAAACTCTCACTATTTATAAATGACATTATACTATACATAGAAAATCCTCAAGACAGCACCAAAAAAAACATGCTAGAACTCGATGAATTTGGTGAAGTTGTAGTATACAAAATTAATATACAAAAATCTGTTTCATTTCTATACACTAAAAACAAACTATCAGAAAGAGAAATTAAGAAATTAATCTCATTTACAATAATATCAAAAAGAAAAAAAATACCTAGGAATACATCTAACTAAGGAGGTAAAAGACCTCTACTTGGAAAACTATAAACATTGATGAAAGAAACTGAAGATGACACAAACAGATTGAAAGATATATCATATTCATTGATTGGGAGAATTTATATTGTTAAAATGATCATACTACCTAAGACAATCTACAGATTCAAAGCAATCCCAGTCAAAATACCAATGACATTTTCTTTTCACAGAACTAGAACAAATAATTTTAAAAATTGTATGGAAAACTAAAGACCCCAAACAGCCAAAATAATTTTGAGAAAGAAGAACCAGAGCTGGAGGTATCATGCTGGCTGACTTCATACTATACCACAAAGCTACAGTAATCAAAACAGTATGGTGCTGGCACAAAACAGACACATAGATCAATGGAACAGAATATAAAGCCCAGAAATAAACCCATGCACTTATTTTCAATTAATCTATAACAAAGGAGGCAAGAATATACAGTAGGAAAGGTAGTCTCTTCAGTAAGTGGTGTTGGGAAAACTGGACAGTTACATGTAAAGAATGAGATTAGAACACTTCTCTAATACCATATACAATATAAACTCAAAATGGACTAAAGACCTAAATGTAAGATTGGAAACCATAGACTCCTAGAGGCAAACATTGACAGAACACTCTTCGACATAAATCATAGTGATATTTTCATGAATCTATCTCCCAAGGCAAAGGAAACAAAAATAAAACAAATAGGACCTAATTAACTTAAAAGCTTTTGCACAGCAAAGGAAACAATTAACAAAGCAAAAATATGGCCTACTGAATGGGATAAAATATTTACAAATGATACGATCAATAAAGGGTTAATATCCAAAATATATAAACAGCTCATACAACTCAATATGAAAACAACTAACAACCTGATTAAAAATGGGCAGAAGACATCAATAGACATTTTTCCAAAGAAGACATACAGATGGACACCTAGCACATGTAAAGATGCTCAGCACTGCTAATCATCAGAAAAATGCATCAAAACACAATGGGATATCACTTCATACCTGTCAGAATAGCTGTCAAAAGACAGCAAATAACAAATGTTGGTTAAGATGTAGAGAAAGGGAACCCTACATACACACTATTTGTGTGAATGTAAATTGGTTCAGCCACTATGGAAAACAGTGTGGAGGTTCCTCAAAAAAACTAAAATTAGAACTACCATATCATCCAGCAATTCCCTTCCTGTGTATACATCCAAAGAAAACAAAAACATTAATTTGAAAAGATACATTCATCCAATCTTCATAGCAGTTCACTAAAATTCTAAGTAATACCAATTTCATTTGAAAGTAAATGATTTGACTTGTAAATAATCCCTTTCTTAATATCTATAAAATCATAACCCATTTATGTTGTTTTGATCAATGTGTAATACTGTTATTGATAACTCAATCTAGAAGAAATTTTAACACCTAGGTCTTTATGATAATAGGAAAATTTATGTTTAATTTATATTATTTTTTGTAGAAGATTATGATAAATAATCAAAAAATTTTAAACAAAAAAATATTTTTATGTTAGGTTAATTCTTGTGGGAGAAGTGGAATGGAAATAGCTATAAAGAAAGCATTTTTAAAACAGTGTGGAGGTTCCTAAAAAAAATTAAACCATAGTATTACCATACAATCCAGCAATTCCCCTTCAGGTCAGATACCCCAAAGAATTGAAGCAGGCATCTGAACAGATATTTGCACACCAATGTTCACAGCAACATTGTTCACAATATCCAAAAGGTAGAGATAACCCAATGTCCCCCAATGATGAATGGATGAACAAAAGGTGGTATGTACATACAATGGAATATTATTCAGCCTTAAAAGGAGGGAAATTCTGATACATATTACAACATGGAAGAATCTGAAGGCATTATGCTAAGTGAAATTAGCCAGATATGAAAGGACAAATATTGTACAATGCCACTTATATGAGGTCCTGGAATAGTCAAATTCATAGAGATAGAAAGTAGAATAGTGGTTACCAGGGGTTAGGGAGGAGGTAAAATGGGGAGTTATTATTTAGTGGGTACAGAGTGTCAGTTTGGGGTGATGAAAATGTTCTGGAGGTGGATACAGGTGATGATTGTACAACAAAGCAAATGTACTTAATGCCACTAAACTGTACACTAAAAATAGTTATAATGTAAATTTTGTGTTATGTATATTTTACCACATAAAAAGAAGAGTTTATTTATGTAACTTTAAAAAAGTGAATATCTGTGGGCATTAAATCATTAGTCTCATACTTTATAAATCTTAGATACCACTGATTGTTTAGATGCACTATTACTTTTGTATAACTAAGCCAAGAAAAAATCTGTAACAAGCTATGATGGCTTTTATCACTTACAAATTTTGTTCTATTATTACTGAAACAGATCTTTTAGGCTTATTTGGATCTTTACCATCAATTACTCTCATGTATGTGTGGAAATATGAACAGAACAAATTAGTTAAGATACTACTTGTGATATTGTGATTTATAAGAAATATATATTTGGTCTTCCTCCACTATTCCTGGCACAGAGCTCTGAAAACCCTTGAAATTTCCTAAGTGATGAGAGCAACAAAGGTGTCTTTTGTTATGTTAATGGGATAACTTTGGACCCCACCTAAGTATGGAGGCTGGTTGCCAGGAGAACCAACCATATTATTGGAGGGTTGGAACTTTCAGTTCCATCCCCCCACACCCGACCTCCTAAGATAGGGAGAGGGGCTGGAGGTTGAATCAATCACCAATGTCCAATGATTTAATCAATCATGCCTATGTAATGACATCTCAATAAAAACCCTAAGGATGGGGTTGGGAGAGCTTCTGGGTTGTTGAATAGGGGAGATTTGAGGAGAGTGGCAGGCTCAGAGAGGGCATGGAACCTCTGTACCCTTTCCCCAGACCTTGCCCAATGCATCTCTTCCATCTGACTGTTCCTGAGTTATACCTTCTGTATCCATGGGTTCTGCATCTGCAGATGTGAAGGGCTGATTGCACTATGCCATTTATGTAAGAAGACTTGAGCATCTGAGGATTTTCACATCAGAGAAGGGTCCTGGAACCAATGCCCGAAAGATACAAGGGATGACTGTATCCTTTTATAATAAACCTGTGATCAAGTAAGTGAAATGTTTCTCTGAGTTCTGTGAGCCGCTCTAGCAAATTAATCAGACCAAGGAGAGTGTCCTTGGAACCTCAGATTGACAGCCTGTCGGTCAGAAGTCACAACCTGGATTTGTGACTGGTGTCTGAAGTAGGGGGTTGGGGAGGCTGTCTTGTAGGACTGAGACCTTAACCTGTGGAATCTGATGTTGTGTCCAGGTAGATAGTGTCAGAATTGAATTGAAATGTAGGACTCCCATCTGGTGTCGGAGAATTGTTTGGTGGTGTGGCACTCTATCTCCCCGACCACACCCCCACCACATTAGAATTGATACTAGAACATTTTATTACTAAATTTTTTTAATCTTCAGAGTCTCAGTCTTTGAATACACTTTTTTGCTTAGCTGTCAGTGTCTGGGTGAGTCATCAAAAGCCTTGGTACAACATTTCTTAAATGCTATTTTCTCCCTAATGACTGACACAGGCACACCTGCTACCTGAACAGAGCAATAATGAGATTCATTTCAATTGCTGAGATGTTAAAATTTGAAAAAAATACCCCAAATCATAATACTTAGGATCTGTTGGATATATTTAAAAGAGTGCAGTAACAATTATATTTATACATTTTTAATATTTTAACACACTGGAAAGTAGATCCTTTGCAATCATGAAAAGTTATAAAAAAGTTAATTTTAAACTAAACAAATAGGTGAGGGGGGTACATCATTTTTCAAAAATTCCTTTAAAAGATAAATGAGCAAAAAAAATACATGAGCAATCTGACAAACAAGGTGACCCATGAAGTGAGGGAAGACTGAAAATTGGGTTACATGGTAGTTTGTTTAAATATTATCTACATATTTTGGTTGTTTTTTGGCTGTGGTTTGTAGCTTAAGATAAGTTATCAGTTTTCAGGGGACATGAAAATTAGACAAATTCAGATAGAGGAAATTTATATATTCAACCAAGTATTTTCTTCCTTCCTGCATTTCTCTCAACTATCTCACTTGCTGTGTGTTTTTGTCAACTTTCACTTGTGTTTCCATAGCTGTTCTGACACCAGCTTGAACCTCCCCATTTTAAAATAGAAAAAGTCACAATTTTTTTTTTTTTGCTGAGTCCAAATGGATGAAGAATTTCTATTTAAAGACTTATTTGCTTCTAACCTTAAAAGTTTCTTTTCTTTAGTAATGAAATCTTGTTTAGAAACCAGATTCTGAATATTTGAACATCTCCATAAAGAAATGGAAAATGTATTCTAATTTTTATATGTGAGCATAATTGGTTCATAAGATGGTTTTGTAAATCATATTATGCAATTATGAGTGGGGAAAGATAAAAATGTATCCATGACTGGAATTAGAACTGATGAAATGTGTAAGTGTATAGGGGCAGGTTCCAAGCTTACTTTGTCCCCATCTCTCCTTCCATCCAATCTGGCAACCTGAACTTCTCAAAACTCGATGCTTCAGAGAGGGATCTTCTCTTGAGTTTGAGGGACTCACTCTTCTAGGACCTAGGTGGTCACTGTTGTCCCCTCTTGTGCATAGGCTCCTTGTGTTTGGGCTCTGTGTGTAAAGTTGGTGACCAAGATTGTCCCTTTCGTCTTCACCTTGGACCAAAAGATTTAGCATATTACTTTGAAAGTTTGTAAACTTCCAGTAACCATAATCCTAAACATTACTCAGGAACTACTAAGAGGTGCCCCAGAGAATCCCCTGAGTTCCAGACACAGTCCATCTTACCCACAAAGTGGAGCAGTAACCCAACTTCCCCTTGTTAATAATGATAATTTCTCAGGCCAGTGCTGTAGTCCCTTTTTTGCCTGTTGGTTCAGTAGCCTGGAGAGATCAGAGTGGCTCAGTGGTAGTAATAACTTCCAGTTCACTGGACCATCATGGTAGCCCCTGTTGGTAACATTTGTTTGGTGGGGGGGAATTGAGACTTCTAAACCAACACAGATGAGAGTTGTAAGGATGGTAAAGAAACATTATTTTGCTGATGAATCTGCAATGTGGGGAGGCCTCAGTGGGGAAAGCTCATCTTTGCTCCACGTGGCTCCATCAGGTGTCTGGCAGTTGAGAATGGTGGTTGACTGAGGAGACTGAAACAGCTGAGGCTGTAGCTGGAACATGGCTTTTTCACGTGTCTGCTTGATTTCCTCACATCCCGGGGCTGGGTTCTGAGAGTGAGCCTCGCAGGGTGAGAAATCACCAGGTGGAAGTTGTATCCTTTCTGTAACTTAGCTATGGAAGTCATAAAGCATAGCTTCTTCGTATTTTATTGGTCAAAGTAGTCGCATGTTCCAACGCAGTTTGTAGTGTTAAAAAACAAAATCCAACTGAGTCAATTTGAAGATCTAATTGGCGTTATTGAATGATTCACGAATCGGGCAGCTTCCCATCTAGTAAATATAAGGGCTCTCTGAAGGGTTGTACAAAATGGAACGTTTGATTCTTATGCCTTAATACTATTTCTGAGCAAAGAAAAAATTTTAATTCTTTTGAAGAAGGGTGTTTCTCTTTTCCCTACTCGGTGTTCTTTTTTTCTTTCCAGGATCTTTGCATGTATCCCATGATTTTTCTTTTTTTCTTTAAACTTAAAAAAAATTGAAGTATAATTTATGTACAATATTATATAAGTTTCAGGTGGACAACATAGTGATTCACAGTGTTTAAAAGTTATAGTCCATTAATAGTTATTATACCCATTATTTGACTCATTCTTTTGGTGGGGGGGGGTCTATGTTTACCCAATATTGCTTTATAATTTGTAAAATTATCTGAGTCAAGTTGTAATGTGAACTGTATCAGAGAGGTCCAACACCCATCCCCTCTCTGACCTAGATGCAACATGAAGGAAAAAAAGAACAAGTTATGATAACTAGGCAACTAAGGTAAAGCTACCACCAAAAGCCCTGCTGGAGTTCCAGGAGCTGGGGAGAAAGGAGGAAGCCAGGGCCAAAGTGCTTACCTGTAGGCTACCATTATGGATCAAAAAGTCGGGAACCCTTTTACCAATCCACTCCCCTAAATTGGGTCAGTTTCTGTGTTGGGTGTGGCCCTTTGCACTTAGAGCAAGCTATAGGGGTTGTCTACATTACTGAAGATACTCAGTGTTACAGGAATACCGAAAAAAAAAAAAGAAAGAAAAATCAGCAAAGTGACCTAGATGAAATTGGACAAAAAATGACTTCAAGCAGGTTTGGACTTTAAAAGATGAAGTCAGTGGTAATGCTGGGTTATAAACGAGTGAGGGCAGTTTGCAAACCACCACACAGTCATTACAAAGATTGTATAAAAAGAGGATAGCAATCCCACTCCTGGGCACACATCCAGACAAAACTATAATTCAAAAAGATACATGAACCCCTATGTTCATAGCAGCACTATTTACAATAGCCAAGACATGGAAACAACTGACAGATGAATGAAGATGTGCTGTGTATACACACACACACACACACACACACACACACAATGGAATACTACTCAGCCATACAAAAATGAAATAATGTCATTTGCAGCAACATGGATAGACCTAGACATTATCATACTAAGTGAAATGTCAGAGAGGGAAAGACAATTACCATATGATATCACTTACATGTGGAATCTAAAATATGACACGAATGAACTTATCTATGAAACAGAAACAGACTCACAGACATATAGAATAGACTTGTGGTTGCCATGGGGAGGGGGGTGGGAGAGGGGTGGATTGGGAGTTCGGGTTTAGCAGATGTAAACTATTATGTATAGAGTAGATAAACAATAATGTCTTACTGTAAAGTACAGGGAACTATATTTAATATTTTGTGATAAGCCATAATGGAAAAGAATATGAAAATGAATGTATATATATATGTATAATTGAATCACTTTGCTGTACAGCAGAAATTAACACATTGTAAATCAACTATACTTCAATAAAAAAAAAAAGCGAGGATAGCAAAACCCTCTACATACTGGAGTATCAGGAGCACCACCCTCAAATGTGAAGGACATGATAGACAAATACATAGGGATAGATGGAAATAGATAAATATTTATGTTTTAAAAAATTAGCCAGTAATATTCTAAGCTAATTCCTTTCATAATTATTATTCAAAGGTTAACATAAAAGTGTGAAAATTTTTACAAAGCTTAAAAATCATTATATACAGTTTATTCGAGCAATATCCCTTCAGAATTGGTTATTACCACTATTAATGACTTGCTAGTTAGAGTGGTAATGACCCATAGGAAAAACTGCTGGTAATGACTGATTTCAAAGGGATTATGGCTTAATTAATGGCACTCCACCTATCTTTAGTCATTCTTGTTAAGTATCATTTTTATTGCCTATTTCAAGACCATGAACCTTAGTTTATTACATTTGGAAGAATATCACCAAGGCAGATAAAACAGATAATAATTTTCTGATTTTGGTTAGCTTTGCAATGTGTGGGCATATCACCAAATTATTTCAATATTTCTTTATCCCTTGCTTATGAAATGTCACTTATAACTTTTGGGTCGGTTACAAGAATATAACTTAAAAAAACTGACATACTTGTTTCTGGAAAAAAAAAGTCTAAAATGTTTCTAAATTAGTGGACACATTTTTGCACATCTCCAATTTGGATTGGGTGATAATTGGAAAATACAAAGCTGAGATAAGATAATTTTTTTGAGAACCTTCTTTGTCTATGCAGAGAATACTGGGCAGGATGTCACGTGATCTGGATTTTGGTTTCAGCTCTGCCTCAGAGTAGATACATAGTTTTGATTTTCACTTTTATGATTTGTGCAATTAGAACATTAGACTAGATTGCCTCTTAGTTCTTTATAGCTCTTCAATTCTACAATTGTAAATCACAGTTTAAAAAGAGAACAGGGCTTCCCTGGTGGCGCAGTGGTTGAGAGTCCGCCTGCCGATGCAGGGGTGACGGGTTCGTGCTCCGATCCGGGAGGATCCCACGTGCCGTGGAGCGGCTGGGCCCGTGAGCCATGGCCGCTGGGCCTGCACGTCCGGAGCCTGTGCTCCACAGCGGGAGGGGCCACAGCAGTGAGAGGCCCGCGTACCACCAAAAAAAAAAAAAAAAAAAAAAAAAAAGAGAACAGACAGGAATGTTTGCATTAGAGCTATAGAAAATCCTTTTCCAGTAAACGCTATAGGATATCCACATTATTCCTAATACTAACCACGGTCCTTTTGTACATTTCTTGAAGTAAATGGTCCCCATGTGGGGTTTAGAAAATAAAAATATTTTTGTTGTGACAGTGCTAAATTTTGTGGACTTTGACCCAGCTTGGTTTCTAACTGGCTGTGTGATTTAGGGCAATTCTAGCACCTAAAATGGGCCAACATCATGAACTGTCTTATATGATGTAAGGGGATGAAACTTGACATTAATCAGTACACCTGACAGCGGAAAAAATTCATTGAAATGTATTTTTCCACAAAAGCTGCTAAAGTGGCTGAAATTATTAAGTTCCTAAATGATGTGCTTTGTGTTGCTTAATTTGAAAACATGCCTTATAAAACTTGACTCTAAAACACTTTTAGCTTACTCTCTAAGTCTGGGTTCACAAAGTGTGGTCTGGGGACCCTGGGGTTCCTGAGACTCTTTTAGGGGGATCAATAAAGTCAAACCTATTTTTAACTAATAATACTGAGACATTATTTGTCTTTTTTCTTTTTCTCTCATGAGAGTACAGTGGAGTTTTCCAGAGGTTTAATGGCACGTGATACCATTATATAATGAAATGTATTGATATTTGGAAGATCTGCACAACTCAGTGAATTGATAGTTTCCAAATAGCCAATGCATGATGCTACAAAATTATGCATGGATAAAAAATTCTTTCAAAGTGCAAGTTAGACCAAGGGATATTAATGTAATAGAATATGAAAAGCTTATTGATATGGTTTCAGATTTCACTTTGCAACTAATCATTAAGAAACTACCACTTGTTGAGTTTAGTAAGGTGTCAAAGAAGAATATCATAATTATTTTAAAAAAACTCTTAAAATAATCTTTCTTTTCCAACTACATATGTGTGAGTCCGGATTTTCTTCATATACTTCATTTAAAATTGCATTGTAACAGATTGAAAGCAGAAACAGATATAAAAATCCAGCTGTGTTATATTGGCCAGACATTAAAATTATTTACAAAAAAATGTAAAATAGTACTACTTTTCTCACAGAAGTTTTTTGTTTGAGAAAACATAGTGATTATTTTTATAAAAATGTTAACATTTAATGGGTTTATTATTTTAAAATGAACTAGTCAATGAAAAAATTTAAAATTTCTATTTTAATTTCTAACATAGTAAATATTTATACTGTAAAACAATTTACATAAACATGCTCTGAATCCTCAATAATTTTTACCTGTGTGAAAGGATCTTAAGACCAAAAATTTTGAGACCAGCTGCTTTAAGTCAATTAAATTTCTAAAGACTTACTTGCTACCACTGTGAACTTAAAAAAAAAAAAATGTTCTGTAGGCCCTGAAGACAATTTCCAAGGACCTCTGAAAATGTTCTGTATTATGGTACATCAGTGGAATGAATCTTTGGCTTCCCAAGATAAGTATTTAATTGAGTAAAACTTATTTGGATAGAGAATTCCATTGTGTTGAATCAAAGCAAAATCCTCCTTAAGGTATGTAGATTCTAATCTTTGGGGTCATCACTGGAAAGTGAGAAAAAGTAGTATATGCAGAAGAAAAACAACTGACCTGAAAATGGATGAAACAGGTAATGAATGGTGATGTGACCTTGTTACTTCCAGAAACCTGTATGGTAAGTCCTAAGACCTGACTCTTGGGCTTCTGCAACCTTGGATCACTCTGAGTCCTTAGCCCTGAATCTATATGAGGAGCAGAAGAGCTGCCTGATCTTCCATTTAGAAGGGAAGTGATTTGAAGAATGCACCACAGTGGTGTCTGTGTGGAAAGACTTTCCGTATACATTAGCTTTCATCTCTTTCAGAGCAAGTAGATATAAGAGTGCATCAGCAAAAGCAAGCCATGCCACTCACTTATTTCCTCTTCCTTTAAAAATACTGAATCATTGGTACACTTGGCTATATAACACTGACTCCAAATGGGGCTCATACAGATATGAGGCAAACTCTGTCAAGAGCTTCACTACCTTGTTATTAAAATCGGTTTTCAGAGACTTCCCTGGTGGTCCAGTGGGTAAGACTTCACACTCCCAATGCAGGGGGCCTGGGTTCAATCCCTGGTCAGGGAACTAGATTCCACATGCATGCCACAACTAAGGGTCTGCATGCCGCAATTAAACATGCCTCAGTGAAGATCCCACGTGCTGCAAGTAAGACCCGGTGTAGCCAAAATAAATAAATAAATATTAAAAAACAACAACAAGGGCCTACTGTATAGCACAGGGAACTATAGTCAATATCTTGTAATAACCTATAAAAAATAAAATAAAATCAGTTTTCATTCCTTAAAAAAGTAAAAATAGAGTTACCATATGATCTAGCAATCCTACTCCTGGGCATATATCCAGAGAAAACTCTAATTCGAAAAGATACACGCACCCCAATGTTCATAGTGTAAGCCTTGACATTTACCAAAGAATGAGGAAGAAGAATGAGAAAGAAGGTGGTCTTCTCCCTTCCCCTCCTTTTCTTTGATTATAAAAATGTAGCCCCCTTTTTTCTCTGGGCTGTGCTCCCTTGCCTGCCTGCTTGTATCTCTCACAAGCATCCTATGCTAATAAACTCACTCTTTGCCTCACACTGAATTCATTCTGTGCTGAAACAAAAGAACCTGAGCTTCAGTAAGTCCTGACTCCAGGTGAGCAGTTTCAATTAAAAGACACTGGGTTCAAGTCCCCTCCTAAGTCAGAGGCTGTGGGTTCAAGTCCCAATCTGAGATGTGGCTGGGTTCGAGCCCCATCTGAAGCAGTGTGGTTTCAATAGCAGCACTATTTACACGAGCCAAGACATGGAAGCAACCTAAGTGTCCATCGACAGATGAATGGGTAAAGAAGATGCGGTACATATACACAATGGAATACTACTCAGCCATAAGAAGGAATGAAATAATGCCATTTGCAGCAACATGGATGGACCTAGAGATTATCATACTAAGTGAAGTAAGTCAGACAGAGAGAGACAAATGTCATATGATATCACTCATATGTGGAATCTAAAGTATTGATACAAATGAACTTATTCATAAAACAGAAATGGACTCATGGACATAGAAAACAAACTTATGATTACCAAAGTGGAAAAGGGAGTCGGAAGGATAAATTAGGAATTTGGGATTAATAGATACACACTACTATATATAAAATACATAACCAACAATGGCCTACTGTATAGCACAGGGAACTATACTCAATATCTTGTAATAACCTATAGTGGAAAAGAACCTGAAAAAGAATATATATGTATAAATAACTGAATATATATAACTCAATCACTCTACTGTACACCTGAGACATTGTAAATAAACTATATTTCAATAAAAAGGAAAAAATCAGTTTTCAAAAAAGAAAAAAAAGCTAAGTTGAAAGTTCCATATTTACTCTCAGCCTTTGTGTAAATAAATGCAAATATGAAAGAGAAGATCAAATTCATCATTCATCATATGAAACATTTGTAGCTGGAATCCTGTAGAGAGATTTATCTCCTTTTTCTGTGTTTTGGCCTTTAAACAGATTGAGAAGATGATTAAACCACACAAGAAATTCACACTAAGATACTGATCACATAATGTGTGCCACCCCTCTATAGAGTGTTCGCATTTTAAAAGAGGACTGAAGTGGGCATCCAACTAGAATAAACAATCTGGAAAAGTTTTTTGAATAAAGGAATGGATAATTTTAAATTGTTAGGAGAAGATTGGGTACTGTCTTTCCAAGGCTATTTGCATCACATAATATGGGGGACAGCCTGGTACTAACACAATCAGAAAAAAAAGAAACAATGTTAAAACAAAACAGCTTACTAACAAAATCAGCAACCCCCCCAAACACACACACACACACACACAAACACACACACACACACACACACACTTATCTAAGTTGATTCTAAATCCTTCTCTAACCGTATAGGTATTTTCTTTCATGCCCTAGTCCAGTGCCCAAACCTGGCTATACATCAGAGCTGCTAGGAGAGCATTTACATTTTTTTATTAGAAAATAATACATTTTCATGGAAAAGTATGTTCAAATGGTCCAGAATAGCATAAATAAAGTGTAAAATTCTGCCATCCTTATTCTACTCCCCAGGAGTATCTACCATTACATATGCCTCCCTCCCTCCTTCCCTCCCTCCCCCCTCCCTCCCTCTCCCCCTCCCTCATTCCCTCCCCCCTCCCTTCCTCCCTCCCTTCCTCCTTCCCTCTCTTCCTCCCTTATTTCCTTCCCTCCTTCCCTCCTTCCTTCCTTCCTCCTTCCCTCTCTCTCTCTCTCCCTCCTTTCCTCTCTCCCTCTCTCCCTTTCTCCCTCCCTCTGTTCTTTCCTTCCTTCCTCCTTCCCTCTCCCTCTTCCTTCCCTCCCACCCTTCCTCCCTTCCTTCCTTCCTTCCTTCCTTCCTTCCTTCCTTCCTTCCTTCCCTCCCTCCTTCCCTCCCTTCCTTCCTTCCTTCCTTCTTCAAAAATTTATTAAACACCTGCTATATACAGGCACTGTTCCAATTGTGGGGACACAAAGAACAAGACAGACAAGATCCTTGCCTAATGGGCCTTGCTATAATTTTAGAAATAAACAAATAAAATATATTATCAGATAGAAAGTATAAAGAATTGCAGAAAAAAGAGCATAATGGGCAGGAAGAGACTGTGGATGAAGTTAATCAGGCCAGAACCTTGAAAAGATAGCTTTAGTTTTTCCAGATGGTTGCTGCCATAATTCTGAGTGATAAGGCTTATAAGTCCATTTGTAGATTTATCATCTTTAGTCTTTATCTCTTGATCCCTCATCATGAAAGATGAAGTATTTAGCTTTCTTATAAAAGTTCCCTACTCCACAACACTTCTCCCAAGTTTTGTTAGTTATATTTTACATTAATCTTTTTATTGCTTACCTTTGTAACTTGAACCTCCATTCTTGTTTAGTCAGTTTGGACAGTCTCTTTTGATTCTGCTAAGTATTATAAAAGCTCATATTTCTGGGCTATATGCTAGATATATAAAATAAGTTTCTCTGAGGGACTTGGAATCTATATTTAAAATCAGAAGCCCTTGGAATATTCTAATGATCATCTGATTGGTAACCATCCCTAGGCTCCCTTCTCTGCCTCCAGAAAGTGAGTAGATCCATTCTCCTACTTTAACTAACTCAGTGTTTTTTCACACTTCTGTACCTCACACAGTTCGTAAGTATGCAACTGAGATCAATATTTATGATATATTTAACATTCTTAAAATATATATTTAAAATATATATTTGATTTAAATGAAGATACATATGTATCAACATTTTTTTGTTTGTTTTTTGCTTTAAGTGAAGATGTACATAAGATGTAAGACACACGCTGTCATGGCAGAGTATCATCAAGCCAAGTGACTAACATGGTCTTTTACAGGGTGAGGTACCATTTGGGGTAAGAAGGAAAATACATAGAAACAATGGAAGGTTGGCTGCTTCCTGGGATAGGTGAGAACTTTAGACAAAGACAGCAAAGAGCTCTAACTCAGATAGCAATATTGTCAGTCAGGGTTTTCAGTGCAATCACAGAAAAACTGGTTGATTTTGAGCAGAAAATGAATTTGTTAAAAGGATTTGGGGGGGAGGAGTCAAGATGGCAATGTGGGAAGACGCAGAGTTAGCGTCTCCCCACAACTAGGGCATCTGCTGGCCGCTGCTGGGGGACTCTGATCCCCAAGGAGACAGGACAAACCCCAAAGTGAACTGGTAGGATGTATGGGGACTGAGGAGGGAGGAGAAGTGGAGGCCAGACAAGGTCAGTGCCCCTGAGGCCGGGGAAATCAGAAGAGGCAGGTGGGAGGGACTGTCCGGGAAGACCAGGAGAGGAGCAGAGGGCGATCGCCTGGCCCACTTGGGCAGGGGAGCCTGCTGAGCTCCCAAGCTGCTTCCCCCCAATCCAAAGCCCCATCCAGGCTGCGAGGGCCCTGAGAGCATAGGAGGGAGACCAAGGAGATCAGGAGTGGCAGGCAGGAGGGGCCATTCAAGAGGAGCAGGAGAGGAGAGGAGGGCGGTCGTCCTGCCTACTGGGGTCCGGGGAGCCTCCTGACCTCTCAGACCAATCCCCTGCCCTCCAAATCCCCCTCCAAGTTGCGTGGGTCCTTGGAGGTGTAGGAAGGAGGCCGAGAGAACAGGAGAGGCAGCCAGGAGGGACCCTCAGGGAGGAGTGGGAGAGGAGCAGAGGGTGATTGCCCCACTCAATTGGGCAAGGGGAGCCTGCTGAGCTCCCAGGCTGGTCCCCTGTCCTGCAAGGTCCCCCTCTCCCCCCACCAGCCATATTGGCCCTGGGGGCATAGGAGGGTGGCTGGGGAGATCAGGAGAGGCAGGCGGGAGGGGCCCTCTCTGACCCCAGACCAGAGGAGCAGGAGAGGAGAGGAGAGGAGGACATTTGCTCCACCAACTCGAGCCCAGGAAGCTTGCTAGGCTCCCAGGTGAGGTCCCCTGTCCCTGAGACCGGGCTGGGGGGCATGCCTGGGCCCCTTCTGTTCCTTGATCCTAAGCCCCACCCCCCACAGCCCCCAGGGCCTTTTCCAGCTCTGTGGGTCCTGAGCATTAGCCTTGCCCACCTCCCAAATTCTGCTCTCCACAGCCAAGGCCTTCCCCTCCCACTTTTTTTTGCTTTCCCCCCTCCTCTTTTTTACTATTGTGGTACTGATGTACCTTCTGGTTGTCAATTCATCTATATATATTTTTTACATTCTTTCTAACATATCTGTTAGTTTCCTAGTTTAATTTTATTTTTTACTTTGTTATTTTTCTCTCTTTTTGCCACCCCATGTGGCTTGTGGGATCTTGATTCACAGCCTGGGGTCTCGGGCGAAGCTCCTGCAGAGGGAGCTCTAAGTCCAAACCACTGGACTAACAGAGAACTTCAGACCCCAGGGAATATTCATTGGAGTGAGGTCTCACAGACTTCCTCATCTCAGCACCAAGACCCAGCTCTACCCAATAGCCTAAAAATTCCAGTGTTGGAAGCCTCAGGCCAAAGAATCAGTAAAACAGGGACACAATCCCACTCATAAAAAAAAAGAAAAAAAAATGAGACAACAAAAAAATATGTCACAGATGAAGGAGCAAGGTAAAAACCTACAAGAACAAGTGAATGAAGAGGAAATAGTCAATCTACCTGAAAAAGAATTGAGTAATGATAGTAAAGATGATCTAGAATCTCAGAAATAGAATGGAAGCATGGATTGAGGAAATACAAGAAATGTTTAACAAAGATCTAGAAGAACTAAAGAACAAACAGAGATGAACAACACAATAACTGCAATGAAAAATATACTAGAAGGAATCAATAACAGAATAACAGAGGCAGTAGAACGAATAAGTGAGCTGGAAGACAAAATGGTGGAAATAACTGCAAGGAGCAGAATAAAGAAAAAAGAATGAAAAAAATTGAAGACAATCTCAGAGACCTCTGGGAAAACACTAAATGCACCAACATTTGAATTATAGGGGTCCCAGAAGAAGAAAAGAAAAAGAAAGGGTCTGAGAAAATATTTGAAGAGATTAGAGTGGAAAATGTCCCTAATACAGGAAAGGAAATAGTCACCCAAGTCCAGGAAGCACAGAGAGTCACATATAGGATAAACCCTAGGAGAAACACACCAAGACACATATTAAACAAACTAACAAAAATTAAATTCAAAGAAAAAATATTAAAAGGGAAAAACAAAAAATAACATACAAAGGAATCCCCATAAGTTTATCAGCTGGGTTTTCAGTGGAAAATCTGCAGACCAGAAGGGAGTGGCAAGACATATTTAAAGTGATGAAAGAGAAAAATCTACTACCAAGATTACTCTACCCAGCAAGGATCTCATTCAGATTCCATGGAGAAGTCAAAAGATTTCAGACAAACAAAAGCTAAGAGAATTCAGCACCACCAAACCAGCTTTACAACAAATGCTAAAGAAACTTCCCTAAGCCAGAAACACAAGAGAAGAAAAAGACCCACAAAAGCAAACCCAAAACAATTAAGAAAATGGTAATAGGAACATACACATCGATAATAACCTTGAATTTAAATGTCCCAACCAAAGGACACAGACTGGCTAAATGGGTACAAAAACAAAACCCATATATATGCTGTCTACAAGAGACCCACTTCAGACCTAGGGACACATACAGACTGAAAGTGAAGGGATGGAAAAAGATATTCCATGCAAATGGAAATCAAAAGAAAGCTGGAGTAGCAATATTCATATCAGGTGAAATAGACTTTAAAATAAAGACTGTTATAAGAGATAAAGAGAGACACTACATAATGATCAAGGAATCAATCAAAGAAGAAGATATAACAATTATAAATGTTTATGCACCCAATGTAGGAGCACCCCAATACATAAGGAAAATGCTAACAACCATGAAAGGAGAAATCAACGGTAACATAATAATAGTAGGGGACTCTAACACCCACTTATACCAATGGACAGATCATCCAAACAGAAAATAAATAAGGAAACATAAACATTAAATGACATAATAGACAAGATAGATCTAATGGATATTTACAGAAAATTCCACCCAAAAGTGGCAGAATATACTTTCTTCTCAAGTGCACATGGAACATTCTCCAGGATAGATCACATCTTGGATCACAAATCAACCCTCAGAAAATTTGAGAAAATTGAAATCGTATCAAGCATCTTTTCTGACCACAATGCTATGATTTTGGAAATCAATTACAGGAAAAAAAACCTTTAAAAAACACAAATACATGGAGGCTAAACAGGGTGTTACTAAATAACCAAGAGATCACTGAAGAAATCAAATAAGAAATTTAAAAATACATAGAAACAAGTGACAATGAAAACATGATGACCCAAAACCTATGGGATGCAGCAAAAGCAGTTCTAAGAAGGAAGTTTATAGCAATTCAATCTCACCTCAAGAAACAAGAAAAATCTCAAATAAACAATCTAACCTTACACCTAAAGCGACTAGAGAAAGAACAAAGAAAACCCAAAGTCACAAGAAGGAGAGAAATCATAAAGATCAGAGCAGAAATAAATGAAATAGAAATGAAGAAAAAAATAGCAAAGATCAATAAAACTAAAAGCTGGTTCTTTGAGAAGATAAACAAAATTGCTCAACCTTTAGCCAGACTCATAAAGAAAAAAAGGGAGAGGATGCAAATCAATAAAATTAGAAATGAAGAAGGAGAAATCACAACTGACACTGCAGAAATACAAAGGATCGTAAAAGACTACTACAAACAACTATATAGACCAATAAAATGGACAACCATGAAAAAATGGACAAATTCTTGGAAAGGTACAATTTTCCAAGACTGAATCAGGAAGAGTTAGAAAATATAAACAAACCTATCACAAGTAATGAAATTGAAACCATAATTAAAAATCTTCCAACAAACAAAAGTGCAGGATCAGATGGCTTCACAGGCTAATTCTATCAAACATTTAGAGAAGAGCTAACACTGATCTGTCTCAAACTCTTCCAAAAAATTGAGAGGGAGAAACACTCCCAAATTCATTCTACAAAGCCCCAATCACCCTGATACCAAAACCAGAAAAAGATAGCACAAAAAAAGAAAATTACAGACCAATATCACTGATGAATATAGATGAAAAAATCCTCAACAAAATACTAGCAAACAGAATTCAACAACACATTAAAAGGATCATACACCATGATCAAGTGGGATTTATCCCAGGGATGCAAGGATTCTTCAATATATGCAAATCAATCAATGTGATACACCATATTAACAAATTGAAGAATAAAAACCATATGATCATCTCAATAGATGCAGAAAAAGCTTTTGACAAAATTCAACACCCATTTATGATAAAGACTCTCCAGAAAATGGGCATAGAGGGAAACTACCTCAACATAATAAAGGCCATATATGACAAACCCACAGCAAGGATCATACTCAATGTAGCATTTCCGCTAGGATTAGGAGCAAGACAAGGATATCCACTCTTGCCACTCTTATTCAACATAGCTTTGGAAGTCCTAGCCACAGCAGTCAGAGAAGAAAAAGAAATAAAAGGAATACAAATTGGAAAAGAAGTAAAACTGTCACTATTTGCCAATGACATGATACTATACATAGAAAATCCTAAAGATGCCACCAGAAAACTACTAGAACTAATCAATGAATTTGGTAAGGTTGTAGGATATAAAGTTAATACACAGAAATCTCTGGCTTTCCTATACACCAACAACGAAAAATCAGAAAGAGAAAATAAGGAAACACTCCCATTTACCATTGCAATAACAAGAATAAAATACCTAGGAATAAACCTGCCTAAGGAGGTGAAAGACTTGTACTCAGAAAACTATAAAACACTGATGATAGAAATCAAAGATGACATAAACAGATGGAGAAATACACCATATTCTTGGATTGGAAGAATCAACATTGAGAAAATGACTATAATACCCAAAGCAATCTACAGATTCAGTGCAATCCCTATCAAACTACCAATGGCATTCTTCAAAGAATTCTTCAAAGAACAAAAAATCTTACAACCCATATGAAAACACAAAAGACTTCAAATAGCCAAAGTGATCTTGAGAAAGAAAAACCGAGTTGGAAGAATCAGGCTCCCTGACTTCAAACTATACCATAAAGCTACAGTAATCAAGACAGTATGGTACTGGCACAAAAACAGAAGTATAGATCAATAGTACAAGATAGAATGCCCAGAGATAAACCCATGCACATATGGGTACCTAATTTATGCCAAAGGAGGCAAGAACATACAATGGAGAAAAGACAGCCTCTTCAACAAGTGGTGCTGGGAAAACTGGACAGTTACATGTAAAAGAATGAAATTAGAACACTACTTAACACCATACACAAAAATAAACTCCAATGGATTAAAGACTTATATGTAAGACCAGACACTAAAAACTCTTAGAGGAAAACATAGGAAAAACACTCTTTGACATAAACCACAGAAAGATCTTTTTTGACACACCTCCTAGAGTAATGGAAATAAAAACAAAAATAAATGGGACCTAATGAAACTTAAAAGCTTTTGCACAGCAAAGGAAACCATAAACAAGACAAAAAGACAACCCTCAGAATGGGAGAAAATATTTGCAAATGAAACAACAGACAAAGGATTAATCTCTAAAATATAAAAACAGCTCATGGAACTCAATATCAAAAAAAGAAACAATCCAGTTAAAAAATGGGCAGAAGACCTAAATAGACATTTCAACAAGGAAGACATACAGATGGCCAAGAGGCACATGAAAAGATGCTCAACATCACTAATTATTATAGAAATGCAAATGAAAACTACAATGAGTTATCACCTCGTGCTAGTCAGAATGGCCATTATCAAAAAAGCTAGAAACAATAAATGCTGGAAAGGGTGTGGTGAAAAGGGAACCCTCCTACACTGTTGGTGGGAATGTAAATTGATACAACCACTATGGAAGACAGTATGGAGGTTCCTTAAAAAACTAAAATTAGAGCTACCATATGACCCAGCAATCCCACTGCTGGGTATATACCCTGAGAACACCATAATTCAAAAAGAGACATGCTCCACAGTGTTCATTGCAGCACTATTTACAATAGCCAGGACATGGAACCAACCTAGATGTCCATCAACAGATGGATGGATGAGTAAGATGTGGCACATATATCCAAAGGACTATTACTCAGCCATAAAAGGAAACAAAACTGAGTTATTTGTACTGAGGTGTATAGACCTAGAGTCTGTCATACAGAATGAAGTAAGTCAGAAAGAGAAAAACAAATATTGTATGCTAACGCATATATATGGAATCTAAGGGAAAAAAATGGTACTGATGAACCTAGTTGCAGAGCAGGAATAAAGAGGTAGACATAGAGAATGGGCTTGATGACATGGGGTGGGAGGGCAAAGCTGGGGTGAAGTGAGAGTAGCATCAACATATATACACTACTGAATGTAAAATAGTTGGCTGGTGGGAAGCAGCAGCATGGCACAGGGAGATTGGAGATCGGCTCCGTGCTTTGCGATGACCTAGAGGAGTTGGATAGGGAGGATGGGAGGGAGGCTCAAGAGGGAGGAGATATGGGGACATGTGTATGCATATGGCTGATTTGCTTTGTTGTGCAACAGAAACCAACATGATATTGAGAAGCAATTATACTCCAAAAGGATTTGGGGAAGCTCATGCAATTACTTGGAGGCTGGGCATTGAGGTAAGAGGCTGGGCAGCAACCAGGAGTATCACTTGGACTCACACAGCAGGGCTGATCCTGCCAGGACCGATCCAAACACTGTAGCTTACACTGGGGACCCGGCTGACATCTGGCTCTCCTGGTGCAGCGGGCACTGCCGCCACTGTCCACCCCCAAAACATCTGCTACTGCCTGTGACTGCCACCACTTCCAGAGAGGGACCTCAGTTCTGCCTTGTTTGTGTTACTAGCTACAGACTTAGGCCAGGCAGGTGTGTGGGGGTAGCAGAATTTGGGTCTCCTCCTACATCCAGCTGCAAAGAAGCCTGGAAGGCAAATGCCTGGCACCACCAGCTTCTCACAGAAATCTTTCTTCTGGTCACTCATCCCTTGTGTGTCTCTGTGTGCCCTAATCTCCTCTTCTCATAAAGACACCAGTCTGATTGGATTAAGGGCTCTCCCACATGGCCACATTTAACCTTAATTACCTCTTTAAAGACCCTTCTGCACACGCAGTCACATTCTGAGGTACCGGTGGTTAGAGTTTCAACATATGACTTTGATGGGGCAGGCGGGTTTGTGTGTGTGTGTGTGTATGTGTTGTGTGTGTGCATGCGTGCGAGATGCACAGCTTTCTGACTTTTTGCCATGCATTTCAATTTAGCTCCCTTTCAATCACTGACTTACATATTTCAATGCACTGTGGAGGAGATAAGAGGGAAAATCTGATTCACCCTTAGGGAGGATTTCATAAAGAAATTGGAAATTTCTTTAGAATTATTGATCAGTACCTATTCTGAACATACTTATACTCAGATATTTTCCTATTTCATGCATTCGTAGGACATTTCTTTCTTACTTCTCTTGTTTCTCTATTCTTTCTTGAAGTCTCATTATTTCATAACTTTTCGGTGGTATTTTATCTTTCCTGATTTGTAAGGAGTCTTTGAAAAGACATTCTGTATAATCTCACTATTTATAGATTCACTTTGTTTTTATAATCTTTCACTGCTGATGGGTGCCCACACTGGCTATTTTCCCAGGAAGAGATGAGCTTTGGTTCTTCAAGTGGGTACCTAGGGAATGTATGGGATCTGTGTCTTGAGGTCCTGGAGAGGGACCTCTTTGCCAAAGGATACTTGGCAGTTTGGAATGGATTTTGAAGATACTGGATGCTTGCTTTTTAAATTTTTTTTAATGTAGTGTATCAGTTCCTAGTACTGCTGGAACAAATTACCACAAACTTGGTGGCTTAAAACATCACACATGTATTCTCTTATAGTTCTGAAGGTCAGAAGTCCTAGGCCAGTTTCACTGGGCTGAAATCAAGGTGTTGGTAGGGTCATGCTCCCTCTGGAGGTTCTAGGGGAGAATACACGCCTCGTCTCTTCCAGCTTCTGATGGCTGTATCACTCCAATCTCTGCCTTCCTGGTCGCATAGCCTTCTACAGTTAAATCTATAGTTAAATCTCTTTCTGTCTCCTTCTTATATGGAAACATGATAGAAGTTAAGGGTCACCTGGATAACCCAGGATAATCTCCTCATCTCAAAATCCGTATCTTATTCTCATCTAACCAGATCTTTTTCCATATAAATTAATATCCACATGTCCCAGGGATTAGGGCCTGAATATCTTTGGGGGCCTTTATCCAGCCTACCACATTGGGATAAAAAAATCTTGACACTTAGCTTTTTAGTGATCTAAGGCCAAGACACTCTTATTTTCTTTGGTATCCATTCATAATATTACCAAGAGAAAACTCATCACTCAACAGAAAATCTCATCAATTAAATTAGAAAACGCATAGAAAAACTAAAGAAGGTTCTGCAGTCCCTACATGCATCAGGCATGTGAGAAGTGATTTACTCTGCACTTTGCTTGTTGGCCCTCTTTCCTTCTCCCTTCCTTCATTTTTCCAGTTCGTCTTTCTCTGTTCCATTAGCCTCCATCAATTTCCTCTCCCTCCCTCCAATGATATTTCTATTTAGCCTGGCTGGAAATAAAGTCTACCTGGCTGTTGCTGGTCATTTTCACAGCTAATTTAGATTATTGACATATCCAGCTAGGGAAATGTAAATAAATGCTGAGGTCAAGCAAACTAATTAAATATGAAAAATTCAGTCAGTTACCTAAAAGTGCCCATACTTTTGAAGGCTTTACCAGGTATAGAAAACCTCTTCAGACGATTGTTTAAAAATTTTCATTCATCAGGGTGCTTGGCATACAGCTTTTGGTTTGCCCTTGTGGATTCTCCATTGTTGATGATGAATAGAACAATTTCTGAAACTCAAATTAAAAGTAAACAGAGGAGGGCTTCTCATGTGTAACTAATGAGTTGTGGCCAATTATGATATCAGGGCATTCGTGTCCTTCAGTGTATTAGGTGCAGTCAGGTGGTGGGATGTCAGGAGAGGGAAAGAGGATCAGGCTATTAGTACTAAATATTCCTGATTTAAATGCAGCTTACCACATCTAGCTCTCAATTATCCATGCCAGTCGGGGAGACAGGAGGCATGGGTGAATGAAAACCAGGATGATAATAGTAATAATAAAAAATAATCTCAGCTATTCCTTTGACTATCTTCTACCATTTAGCCAGAGGAGTAGAAAGGGCTGAATTATCTATTCTTTCCTTTGGAAATGGTGGGGAAGATTTAGCAAGCACAGTACTGGTTACATCAAGGGCTCCAGAGGACTATGTGGACAATGAGGAAGCCGGTCTGCAATTTTGCCTGTCTGTTTGTTTCACATTTTACCTTCAGGACTGCTTTTACCTATTAATAGTACTGACATGTTAGTTATGATGCCATCTTAACATAAAAGATGGTCACTTCTTTGAGGTTAGTTTAAGATCTCTGTTTCAGCACAGATTCTTATTTATTTATTTATTTATTTAAATTGAAGTATAGTTGATTTACAATGTTGTGTTAGTATCTGGTGTACAGCAAAGTGATTCAGTTACACATATATATATTCAGTTACATATATATATATACACATGCATATATATGTATTCTTTTTCATATTCTTTTCCACTATGGTTTATTACAGGATATTGAATACAGTTCCCTGTGCTATACAATAGGACCTATTGTTTATCCATCCTACATATAATAGTTTACATATGCTAATCCCAAGCTCCCAATCCATCCCTCCCCTGCCCGCCCCCGCCTTGGCAACCATAAATCTGTTCTCTATGTCTGTGAGTCTGCTTCTGTTTCGTAGATAAGTTCATTTGTGTCATATTTTAGATTCCACATATAAGCGAGGTCATATGGTACTTGTCTTTCTCTTTCTGACTTACCTTGCTTAGTATGATAATTTCTAGGTCCATCCATGTTTCTGCAAATGGCATTATTATTTTTTTTTATGGCTGAGTAATATTCTGTTGTATATATGTACCACATCTTCTTTATCCATTCAAGCACAGATTTTCCTTATGCTGAGTAGTTCCCATCCTGAACCACTGCCAGGATGAGAAGCACCATTTGTACTCACTGTTAGCTTCCATTAGGTGAGAGGAGTTAGATCCTTGGATCTCCTGAGGAATCTGAAAGTTCAATCAAGGCCATTCTAAACACAAATTGTCTGATATGCCACCCATTTTCATTGTAAAGCTTTGAATCTATGATTAGGTACCACAAATTGGCTTCTGAACCCTGAGTTTGTTTTCTGTATTTCTAAGCAGCTTATAGGGATCTTGGTTAAGCTTGAGTTTCCCAGATCTCATTTAGTTCTAATGTTTCTGTGAACAATCTAAAGGCATTTCCCAACCAAATTCTACTCTCTTATCAAGATTTAACTCAATATTTCTTGAAGTCTTATCTAGTCTCTCAATGGAGATGAGGTTTCTTTTCTGATAGTCACTTTGGTCTACCATTTAATTGATAATTAGTATAAAGGGATTTCTTGGAGCAGCTCTTATTTTTTTTTGCAATAAGCTATTTTTTTCTTTCATGGTTGTTTTTAGTGTTTTATATTTGTGTAGCGGGTTGTGTTAATAGGCATTCAATGCCCAGAACAAGGAAGATATTATCTTGCCCAAGGCTCTACTGGTCAAATCATTCCTGTGGTATTATGTTTAGTTTGGGGCCCTTTCTGAGGGACATTGACAAACTAGATGGTGTGCAAAGAATCAGGAAGACACAGACTCTGGAAACTCTGATGTAAAAAGAACAAGGGAAAAATCTGAGACTGTTCAGCACAGAGTAGCAGTACCCAAAGTGTGTACCCATGGAACTGCACTTCCCCAACAACTCCTATGTTAACTTTTTATGTTGTTTTTTGCTTAATCATTTATTTTTCATGCTAGACTTTAAGCTCTTGGACATCAAGAATCATTTCTGTTTTGTCTACTATAGTGTTCCAGCACATATCACAATGCCTGGTGCAAAATGGATGCTTACTCATATTTGTTGAATGAGTGAATGAATAGATAAAATTTCCATTGAACCATAAATCTGTGTGATGGTAAAAGGGTAAAATTGGGAGAAATCAAATTTCTGTGGTCAAATTGGTTCGGAAAGTGCAGTGCAGTCAGATGCGTTTCCTTCCTGCTCAAACCTTCAGAGCTTCAAAAAAGTTGTATTTTCAAGACAAGATTAAAGTATGTTCTATTTTATAAGAGTATGTCCCCATGGAATGCTCTCTTTTCCCGTTCATGAAACATACTAGGGCAATACTGCCAATAGAAAAGAAGACAAAAATATGATAAGGCACTTTAAATACTTGAAGGTCTATTATTTGTAAAGGAAGACACAAAAAGGAACAGTGAGTAGAAATTATAAGCATGCATTTTTTGATTTAGCATAAAGATCTTGTTAAAAATCAAATCAGTACAAACATGGAGTAGACAGGATCCCAAGGTAGTGAATTATCTGTTCCTGTTTAAGCAGCTTTAAGCAGAAGCTGAATATTCACAGGGACAGTTGCAGAAGCTGAATTAACCATCAGCTAGAGGATTAGATTAGGTGACCTCTAAGTTTCTTCCAAAGCTAAAGTTGTAGTATTCTGTATTTTCTCTCTCTCTCACCCTCTCTCTCTCATTTGCAAGTTTCTTGCCAAGAAGACACGGTTATTTCTTCAACACCCAAGCCCCTTACCTAGTGCTTTGTTTCCTAGTAGACATTGAATAAGAATTTGCATATTACTAGATTGGTCTGTAGGTTCTTACAGAATTTAAAGAATTGTAATGGAAACATATTGGCTATAACAGAGAAAAATTCTGTACGCAAACTAGTTTTCTTATGATTAGAAAAGAGACACCATTAATAGGAAACCTGTCTTATGGAAATACACAGAAATGTACAATTTAATTGTATGGTATAATTGCTGATGCTATTTTACTATATTTCTTCCTCTGAAACCCCAAATCCAGAATCCTCACTCTATTTTACTGGCGAAACTTGACTCATAACAAATGAGTTGTAATCATTTGGATGACTTTGTTGTGAAATTTGAAAGCATATTGAATGACTCAGACATCATAAGCTAATTATCTGCAACTGTTAGATTGAATTTAGAGGGATATTCTTTTATCTGGCTTTGCTGTTTATGTGTTTCGGTTATCTTGTTTGCCATCTGGCTCTACAATAGCATGTTGGGACGTGAGGAAGTATACAGAGGTGGAGTTCTTTGGTGTCAAACTCAGGTTAGTGCTGTTTCTCCAGACATTTTTACATTAGTGTTTTAACTTCAGGTTTCTACTCTGCTTGCTATTGCTTTGGTATCCAGCAATTTGTTCTTATTAAACTGTCCAGAGTTGTTTTTTGTTACATGCTACCAAATGCACAATAACTAACGCAATGTATTTGGATGAAGAACCTGGATGTTGAGGGTATAAGAAATCAGAGCCCAGAGCAGCATGGTGTGATAGAAATAGAATGCAAGCTCCATAAGTAATTTAAACGTTTCTAGTGGCCACACTGACAAAAAAGGCAGGTGAAATTAATTTTAATAATACCTTTAGTTTAACTCAATATATCCCAAGTAGTATATTTTAACATATTATCATTGTGAAAAATTATTAATGAGATGTTCACATTCTTTTTTAAAAATGTGAAGCTTCTGGGGCTTCCCTGGTGGCACCGTGGTTGAGAGTCCGCCTACCGATGCAGGGGACACGGGTTCATGCCCTGGTCCGGGAAGATCCCACATGTCGCGGAGCGGCTGCGCCCGTGAGCCGTGGCCGCTGAGCCTGCGCGTCCGGAGCCTGTCCTCCGCAACGGGAGAGGCCACAACAGTGAGAGGCCCGCGTACCGAAAAAAAAAAAAAAAAAAAAGTGAAGCTTCCAAAATCCAGCATGTATCTTATAGCATATCTCAATTTGTATGCAACCTTTTCATCAGAGATAATTCATCTCTATATATATTTCATAAAATGTGCAGTTAAAAGGGTACATTCACTTACTTAAGTTGTTCTAAACATAACCAAACTGAATACCAAAAAATGACTTACGTTCAGTCCCAGAGTCATACTAGCCATCTTTCAAAGACTACCCTATTGGACACCACTGATCCACAGCCTCACTTTTAGCTGATCCTCCAACAAGTGGACAACCTTGACTTCATAAACCCAGGTTTCCTTTACCCTTGTCCCCTCCCTTCCTCCTTAGCGTGGAGAGAAAACAGGTAAATAACAAACTGGCACAGCCAGGTTGAAATGGTCCTCCTTCCTACTGTGAAGCACCAGCTAACTTAACCTGGTGGCTTCCTCAGTTCACCAGAGGGGCCTGGCCCAGGTCTTCACATTGGCTTTGGCAGCACCCAGTTAGAACCTTTGGAAGAGGAACTTCTTGTGTTCATCTGAGTTTTAAAAGCAGGTCTGCTAGCCGTCTAGGTGTAGACTAAAATAAGTCCAGAGCTCAACTCAGATTGAAATTATTTCAAACTGGCTTGATATTGGTAAGTGTTTGGGCCTCGATGAAGGAATATTTTTCTTGTGCCAAACCTGGTGTGGCCAATCTACTTTTAGGGGCAGCTTTTTTTTTTTTTTGCAAACGGTACCCGATGGCTATTCACTATGTTCCATAGTCCCTGTGGATTTTGCTGCACCTTCCTATAAATGGGCACAAAGGGGATTATCAGTCTTCATATACTCCTTTTTATGGGACAGGGGATCACATTTCCTTCTCTTCAGAAATGAATTTTAAAGTGAATACACTTGTGTCTTTGTCCCTGAAGCCTGTGATTGCACAGAGCACCCTAAAGAGACTTTCAATGTATCCCCCGTTCTTGAAGAGTAAGGCTCTAGCATGGTTGTGCTTTTTTCTGAAAGGGAGATAAATGCAGTGGAAGATGCTCTGATGAGGCTGCAGGAACTGGGCACCGTACTGTGGGTGAGCAAACCACTGGGAAGCACCATCTACACGCCTCGACTCAAAGGCCCCGTTTCCTCATCCACATTCCGAGGCAAGGGCATTAATTTTGAAAGAAAGATATAGTTGTAGAATTAATGCTGCATATGTTTGAACTCTTTCCAAAACAAGGTATTCATCAACGCTTAAAACATTTTGAAAGCTCTGTAACGGGAGGCCGCCTTAGCCGTTTCCTGGCAATGCGATGTGTTTGTGTTTGGGTTACAGTTCGGTTCTTGGCTTCCTCATCACACAGCAGTTGGAATGAGTCTTTGAATTAGCATGAAATGACACGGTTTATTTTGTTTAGTGGATTTGGTCTCTCCAAAGCTGGTGCTCGCTTCTCCAGAGCCTGTTGCGAACCTTCGGCTCTGATAGGCTGAAGAGGAAGAAAGGAGAAATCCTGACAGTGGTTTTGACCCTGGGCTTCTCATGAAAAAAGAAAACAACCAATTCCATTGCCACCCTCCCTTCCTGCCACACAGCAAAAATCTAGCCATGGCAGGAATCCACGCAGAAGAATAAACTCTCATTAAAGAGGATTTTTTTTGTATTTCAGTTTAGTAGTTCCCCTGCCCCACTGCAGCCCATGGAAATAGAAAAACAAAATTAGGCTCTTTACATTTTCTGGCTTTGCCTATGATTTTACCAAATAAAGCCAACATAGGTGAATTAGAATGTCCCCCTTTGGAGTATGGAGATAATCAAGACATAAATTACTGGGAAGTTAATAAAGGCAGACCCTTTAGTGTTTGACACCCGAGACTTTACTCTTTAATTTGGAATCCTGAGAACACTCAGAAGCCCTTCCTTCAAGCAAGTCCCTGGCAGATGTTTTATTGTTTCTGTTGTTTCTCCTCTGGGGCTGTACATTAGGTTAAAATATCACAAATAGCTGCTATTATAACGTGAATCACAGAAGCTATAATTTCTTCATGACAGCTGGAGGAAATGTGACTTGTTTAGGAAACCCTGTCACTGATGCTAACACTCAGATCTTCAGGAAAATGTTTAATGACCGACTCAGCGAGCTACACAAATTTTGCTATCTGCCAAACAGAAGATTACTCCCAGGGAGCTGTAAATACTCAGAAAAATGTCTCTAGAGAATGATGGGCTCTTTCTCTTCCCTTTCACCTCCTAATCTGTAATTGTAGGATGAATATCATATCTGAGACACATCAGACAGATCTTCTTTCTTCTGTTTATGTTTGCATCGCCAATTATGTTATTTCCAGTCAACATCCATGAATTGGGCTAAGCAGTGTTTCATGTTTTAATCTGATGTTAGTATAGGAATTTGAGTCTTTCAAAATCTTTTAGGATATGGTCATTGGGAATAGTATAAGTGTTGGCAGGATTACTCAACTACCTATTAGTGATCTCAGGGTAAAGTATTAATTTTATATATCTAATAAATTATAAATCCCTCAAATGAATTGTCCACTATGTAAATACATACATGCTTTATATTGGGTTGGCCAAAAAGTTCCTTCGGAGTTTTCCATAAGATGTTATGGAAAACCTCAAAGGAACTTTTTGGCCAATCCCAATACAATATTATCTGTCTAATTCAGAGTTTCTCAAACTTGGCAATGGTGACATTTTGGGTTGGGTAATCCCTTGTTGTGGAGGGCTGTCCTATGCACTGCAGGATTTTTAGCAGCATCCTGGGACTCTACCCATTAGATACCAGTAATGTCTCTCCATCAGTTGTGATAACCAAAAACATCTCCAAGATATTGCCAAATGTCTGCTGAAGGGCAAAATCATGTTGATTGAAAACCACTGGTCGAAATCTATGTCCCTCTCTCCTTCCCAGTCTCCGAACTACTTTAATGATTTCAAGTGAATACAGAAAAATTCTTCATCCTCTCTTGTATGTCAAGTATAACAGTTCTCAGTACTGTCTTAAAGGGCTCACATACATATTCATGTTTTCATGCTTGAGACTCCCATGCAGTGTTATCTGTGGTACTTACCACATTCTGCCTATTACTATAGGTATAAGTGTGTATGTGGGCATAACTTCTAGACTGTGAATCCTTAGGGTTTAGACATAGCTGGTGCTCAATATTAAACAAAAATAATTGATATTCCTTTGTAGATCACACTTCATTTAGAACTCTCAAATTTTTTTGTTTGTCATTTTCTTTCTTCAAAAATTTTTTAAAATAATGAATGAAAAACACTAGAAAAGTATAAAGATAAAAATTCAAATGACCCAAATTCCACCATACAAAAATAACAATTATTAGCAACATAATTAATTTTCTCCCAGTATTTTTCTGTGTATTTTTATCTAGTGCTTTTAAAAAATTTAATGTCACATCATAAGCATTTTCCTGATGACAAAGTTTTATTAGCATTACCTTAATAGCTACTCTTGTAGAAAATAAGACCACAGTCTAAGAGTTTAAGTACAATGTCATGTACAAGAACAGCATTGTAAGAGGAAGGAAGAAAAGCAAAGAAGCTGGCAGCGGCCCTCACCACACCCCAGCTCCCATCAAACTGTCATACCCGAGTGCAACATAAGACTTTCTCCAAGATGGAGGAGATACTCACTGGGGGGAGAGGAGAGCTCATGTTCAGCAGGGGAAAGGAAGGGGAACCTTGCAATCTTAAGGTAGCCAACTTCAATAAGGCTACATACAGAGGGTTGCTGCCCACTCGTATTCTGAAGGGCTCTCAGAGGTTTCCTGGTAATTCTCTAGTTACAAATAGTGGCACTGATTTCTTATGGAGGGGCTGGTTTCTTTTTCATTGTGTATCCCTCCATTTTGTGTAATAACTCTTTTTATGTTTTCTAATTTTAAATAATGCATCCTTTAATTCAACCACTATTATGGAGACCTGGAAAATGCAAGGCTCTGCTGGATACCAAGGGCAGAAGGTGAATACAGAGGACAAGGTTCTGGTGCTTAGGGAGCTCACAGGTTACATCGGGGGAAGAGACAATCACCAAGTAAACAAATGAGTAAACACAATTAGCTCACGTGGGGAAAAGTGTCTTCTCTGTGGATTTTAATTTCAATATGACGTTGGCTTTTTAGCATCTCTGTCCAGTTTCTCCTTGTCTTAGATTCTTCTTTTTCATGATGCTTTCCTCTTCTTTCATAGGTGCAGTTTCTCTAGGTGAAAATAAAAATCAGATATTATTTTGATTTTTTTGGTCTTTTTAGAAAATTTATTGCAGAGGAAGTCAGTTTCCAGAGTTCTCTTCTTTTGTATTTATCTTTTGCATTGCAGAATTTTTCATGGACCTCATGACTCTTTACTCATTCTTACTAGGAAGTCTATGATAGTCCTCTTAGTGGCTTTTTAGACTCTATTTCAGTTTCTTTATATATTTAATGTAATTTATATTTTATTATATATTTTATATAATTATTTTTTTATATTTTAATTAATCTATATGCAATAAAGTTCATCAATTTTAAGGTATGATCCAATAAGTTTTGACAAATGTATATGATTGTGTAACCACTACCACACTCATGATATAAACCATGCCCATCATTTCAAAAAGTTCTCTGCGGGCTTCCCTGGTGGCGCAGTGGTTGAGAATCTGCCTGCCAATGCAGGGGACACGGGTTCAAGCCCTGGTCTGGGAAGATCCCACATGCCGCGGAGCAGCTGGGCCCGTGAGCCACAACTACTGAGCCTGTGCGTCTGGAGCCTGTGCTCCGCAACGAGAGGCCACAACAGTGAGAGGCCCCCGCACTGCGATGAAGAGTGGCCCCTGCTTGCCACAACTAGAGAAAGCCCTCTCACAGAAACGAAGACCCAACACAGCCAAAAATAAATAAATAAATTAAAAAAAAAAAAAAAAAAAAAGTTCTCTGCCTTTGTGGTAAGTCTCTTCTCTCTGGCATCTATGGTTTTGCTTTGCTTAGAAATTCATACAAATAGATTTATACAGTATAGAGCATTTTATATCTAGTTTCTTTCACTTAGCATAATTTATTTTTTGTGTGTATCAGTAGTTTGTTCCTTTTTATTGCTGAGTGTATTCTGGTATATGAATGTATCACAATTTGTTTATCCATTCGCCAGTTGATGACATTTGGATTGTTTCTAGTTACCAGCTTTAATGAATAAAACTGCTATGAACATTTGAATACAAGTCGTTGTATGGACATATATTTTCATTTCTCTTGGATTGTAGCAGCAGAACAATGGCTCCCAAAGACGCCCATCCCCAAATCCTCAAACCTGTGAATATGCCACATAACAGGCGAAAGGGAATTAAGGTTGCAGATGGCATTGAAGTTGCTAAGGAGCTTACCACGTGGATTTTCCAGGTGGACCCAACCAAATCACATAAGTTATTAAAAGAAGAGGACCTTTCCTAACTGTTGTAGAAAACCAGAGAGATAGCAGCCTGAGAAGGGCTTGATCCATTGTTACTAGCTTTGAAGATAGAAGGGGCAAAGAATACAAACATCCTCTAGAAGCTAAAAAGGCAAGGAGACAGATTTTGCCCTTGAAGTTCTGGAAAGAAATGCAGCCTTGCTAACACCTTCACTTTAGCCCAGTGAGACCTGTGTTGAATTTCTGAACTGTAAGATAGTAAGTTTGGGTTGCTTTTAAGCCACTAAATTTATGATAATTTGTAACAGCATCCATAGGACACTAATACATGGGCAAATACCTGGGAGTAGGATTTCTGGGTCGCAAGATAAGTGTATGATTAGCTTTATAAGAAACCATCTCATTGACTTTTTGTTAAGTAGGATTAGGCTGGGTTCTTAACACAGTTTGATGTATGTTTCTCTGCCAATGAGTTTTATAGGAAGATTTCTCTATTTAGAATGTAGAGAAAGAAGTAAAGCAGGAGAGAACCATCATAGGATTAGCAGTTTTGGGAATTGGGGAGGCAGCTGGACCAGGGCCATAGCTGATAGGTTTTCAAGGACACTGACAGGGACAGTATTTCCAGAGAAAGTTTCCCTTATGCCTCTTTTCTGACTGGTAGGATCACATTGCTATAGAGGCCAGAAGGACCAAAGTACCAAAATTCTTCGTTACCCTTCTCCTTACTTCGATCTACCGTTACTGCAACTCTGGTTTTTGCAAGTGCTGGTGTCACCTTCCACTAATTTCCCAATGTTGTGCTCTCCAAGTGATGCTGACAATGGTGGTCCCTGCCTTTCATCAGTTCACACCACAGGGACTGCATTTAACTGAAATTCATCCAGATCTCTGGTATATGTATGATGATCATTCCTGATTGCAATAAGGATGAAGATGTTTCTCTCAGAACATTCTCTGATAATTTCTATGTGAGTTTTGAAGAATCCTGGTGTCAGAGAAAAAAATTACTTATGACACTTGTTAAAAATGGTGAGGAAGGGGCTTCCCTGGTGGTGCAGTGGTTGAGAGTCCGCCTGCCGATGCAGGGGACGCGGGTTCGTGTCCTGGTCCGGGAAGATCCCACATGCCGCGGAATGGCTGGGCCCGTGAGCCATTGCCGCTGAGCCTGCACGTCCGGAGCCTGTGCTCCGCAACGGGAGAGGCCACAACAGTGAGAGGCCCATGTACCGCAAAAAAAAAAAAAAAAAAAAAAAATGGTGAGGAAGACTTTATTCAAGAGGGTTTCAACTCAGTGGGGGGTGTTGCAGTGGGGCAAAGAGATCAAGCTCAACTCCTAATGCAGCCAAGACAAATGGAGATTTAGAGCAAAGAAGTAGGGTGGGGTCCGTGATAGACAGTTACTAAGAGGAAACATCAGAGGTAAGGGAGGATTTTGGCTAAACTAACTTGACAGGAATTCTTGCTGAAGGCAGGCCAGGGCAATAAGGTATCCAGGGTAAGGGATAAGGAATTTGGTTAGATATTGAGAGTGGGGGATTTCCATTAAACTGACCTGGCAGGATTCTTGTTAAAAATGGACTAAGCAGGCCAAGGGCAGAGCCCAAGGTCAAGACCTAGTAGAGAAATGGGCCCAGGGTAGTATAACTCAGGTTTAGTCAAAAGAGTCTTTGTCTTTGGGTGCCTAGGCTCAAGCTGCCACCTTGGTCTTTCGTAATTATTTTTAAAATACAGCTTTACTTTTTTAAAGGATTGTTGGAAAAGACTATTTTTCTATCTATTAATTTAAAAAGACATGAATTTACATAGTCAATGTGAGGGGAAATACGATAAAGAAAATATATATTAGCCAAGCTAAAATGAAAATACTACCCACTAATTCTAATCTAAGCACATGAATTGTATTAAAAAAATCATGTTTAAAAAAAAAAGTAACTTTGTTACAGAATCGCTGTTAATTAGTTTGAATCTGAAAAATAATGCTCTGATTAAAGAATTTTGCTCCCCTGATCCCTGATTCTTCCACTTTTCAGATAAGTGCTTCTCAGTTTTATATGAAGCCTCATTTCTGGAAATAAGTAAATAGGTGAGCCGCGTTTGAGGGGCTGAGAAGATACTATACATATTGTTTTAGTGAAAAGGTGTTGGAATGACCAGAATTATCCCTATGATGTCCCACCTGTTCTGCAACGTTGCTCGGAATGTGGTCTTGATGCAGAACAGGCTTTTACAGTGCTTTGTGGCCATTATCATGGTTTTGTCTTATTTTCTCAATCGTGCGTGGAAATGACATCCAGATGGACCCCATTCCTCTGGTTTGGTTTCTGGAGTGTCGATGTATTTACTAACCCCTATTGTGGGTGTGTTATCTTGCACAAGCAGCACATGTCACAATGCCTAAGGGCTTGGCAGTCTGGGCTTCTTGGCCGTACAAGAAACATGGCAGAATTCCAAAGGTGCATCTGTGGACAGACTGTATGCTTTCAAGTATCTGACTAATTTCACACCCAATAAATCCTCAGTGAGATAGCGTCACATCACATAAATCTTTCAGGGGTTCCCTGATGCTTTTAGGAGGATGACCAAAATCTTTAACCTGGCCTGCAATGCTTTCTTTATGATAGGCTGGTGACACTGACACCATTTTTTTCTTTGATGGAAGAGTTTAGAAGTACTTCCTTCACCTGTCCACTCACACCTCCATCCCTGACACTCTCTGCATTTGCTCTTGCCAACCAGTGGGTTCTAAACCAACATCACAACAGAGGTTCCAAGGGTCCTCAGGTTGGCTCTCAAAGAGGTTAAGGGAAGTAACAGTGGTGTATGTAGGTTGAGAATTTTTTGAGCCTATCATGCCTTTCTTCCCAAACTCCACTTCTCAAAGTGAAAGTAAAATAAACCATGCCCCTTGTTCCCACATTTTTCAGCTCTCGCTGGACACTGTACCACACTTTTTTGGCATCAATGCTATGTTACTGCTGTAACATACAGCAGTGAAAATGTAGGGGTTGCACGGCTCTCCCTTATCTGGTACTTTGTGTTCAAACTTGCAAACACTGAAGCTGAATCACATTTTTGTCTACAGTTTCCAAAGTTTCTCAAATTTAAGCTTCACTAATGGGATGAGTTCATGGGTCCTGAGCCAGATAAAGACCACTAATTGTTCAATGCTTTTATGTTAATTAAATTATTTTCCCATTAGGGATGCTTGCTACTTACAAAGAATTATTAATGTATCATAGCTTTTGTCTTCCCCCCTTTTAGATTTCTGTAATTTGAATCTCTTAATAAATCAGTCCTATCCCCTGAAATATATTATTATTTGTTATTGTTATTTTATAATACTAAGCTCCCCTGAGATAAACTGGAAAATAATGCTATTTGATGTTATCTTATTTTTTGAACTGCACATGTTATTTGGAAATAAGAAAACAAAGCACATTAAAAAACCAGACAAAATCTATTCCTTTATCACTAGTTTCTTGGGGAAATTGATCTAACATTATTTTTCCTTTTTTAGTATGCTTGTTGTAATCCATTTATCTTCTTTTCACTTCTTGTCGGGTTGTCATTCTGGAAAAGCACTCTTCCCATGACTATATTTCTGAATCCTCTGAGGTTTCTGACTAAATTGTGTAGAACATGTGCTGCTGTAAGATTTCTTTGAAACATAGAAAGATAAGGAATTATGTTTCCTTAAATTCCCTTTAGTACATAAAATATTTGGTGAGTTGCTGATATCTTTATTTAAACTTTTTTCAAACACAGGCTATTACTTTATTTTTATGTTTGACACCTCCAGCTATAATTTTTAATTGAGGTTTTTATATATAAAAGAATGAATGATAACTTTGTGAGTTTCTATTCTGCCTGATTATTTGAAAAATTCTAAATATTTTTAGAAGCAACAGGCAATGACTGGTGAGTATTCTAAATGCGTGCTTCAACAATTTGAAAAACATTAGAATTGTGAGTAACATAGGCTATCATCCCACCCTACCCTCTACACACATATGCTTGCCCTAAATCAAGAGAACAAACCAACTAGTAAAGGGACAACAAGGGCAGGAATCTGAGGAGCCAGAGTCAAATGTCCTTAATCTGCAGATAACTGTGGCCGGACAAAAACCACACCCCTCACTCATTTGGTTCTGTGCTCATAACCTCCCAAATTCTTATAAGAATGGGACTTGGCTTGATGGCTCTCTTGTGAGAGATGTTGTCAGAAAACTGCTTGAATGAGAAACAAGGTCATTGTGTGAAATAAACATTAATGCTGTTAAGATGCACGCCTTGGAACTAGCCTGAGAAACTTGTACAACAGTTTATAAACCACGCCTCTAGATGGTGAGGGATGCCTCATAAGAAGTTAGGTAAAGAGTTACCAGCTAGAGATTGAACTATGTAAGGAGGGGGCAGGAAATAGACCACCAGAGCCACTGGGGATGCAGGTATAAAATAGACCTCATTGAGGAAAAACTCAGAAGCAGAGAAGTAGCAGAGTGCACACAAATCCATCAAAATCTCATTATCTCACAGCTCATGCGGGACATGGGTGAACTGCGCGCACCATGGCCAATGGTCCATAGAGAAGAGCCTGGGACCTGTGATGCTGTATGTACCATAGGGACTGGAGGAGCAGGTTACAGCTGTGCTCCCCAATCAGGGAAGTGGCTTTGTTAGAAAGGGAAACCTCTGGGACTCAGGGATTTCTATCAGTCTGTTCTCTTGAGCTAACTCAGAGGAGTTGAGTCAGCTCTCTCCTAACTACTAACAGATCCAGGGAGGAAATGAACCTGCAGGCTTATGGAGGTTTTCTCTCCTCTGGGTGCTGCCCAGTGAAACATTAGGACAGAATTTTTTAGGATAAGAAAGAGAAGACAGAATTAGTATACAAAGGGAATAAGACAGAGGCAGTAAGCCTAGGGATGTTGATGAAATCATAAAGAATCAAAAGAAAGGCTCTCCAAAACCAGAGAGAGAACGTATGTGTTTGTGTGTATCTATACCCACAGATACATGACATGAAAACTTTAAAGAAAATATATATTACCTTTATCAGTTAATTTAAAAATATTAGGCTCATAGCTGAGAAAATTAATTTATATAAAATATAAGGTGCATTGAAAACATCAAATTCATATGAGGATATAGAGCAACAATAACTCTCATGCATTGCTGGTGGGAATCCATAATAGTGCAGCTACTTTGGAAGACCGTTTGACGGCAATTTCTTACTAAAGTAAACATACTCTCACCATACGATCCAGCAATCACACTCCTGGTATTTATCCAAAGGAGTTGAAAACTTATGTCCACACAAAAACCTGCGCACAGATATTTGTAGCAACTTCAGACAGTAGAAATTGTATTCAGAACTGAAAGAAATGAGATATCAAGCCATGAGAAGACATAGGGGAAACTTACATGCATAATATACTAAGTGAAAGAAGCTAATCTGAAAAAGGCTACATACTGTATGATTCCAACTACATGACATTCTGGAAAAGGCAAAACTATGGAGATGGTAAAAAGATCCATGGTAGCCGGGGGTGGGGCTGGGGTCGGGGTCTAAATAGGCAGAGAACAGGATTTTTAGGGCAGTGAAAATACTCTGTATGATACCATAATGAAGGACATATGTCATTATACATTTCTCCAAGCCCATAGAATTCAACCCCAGGAGTGAATTTTGATGTAAACTGTAGGCTTTGGGTGATTATGATGTGTCAGTGCAGGTTCATCCATTGTAAGAAATGTACCTCTGTGGCGGGGGACGCTGATGTTGGGAGAGGTTATCACGTGCTGGGGTAGGGGGGATATGGATACCTCTGTACCTTCCTCTCAATTTTGTTGTGAACTAAAACTGCTCTAAAAAAATCTTTTTTAAAAAAAGAAAGAACATATGTATAAAGACATATATAATAATAAGACAAAAGAGTAAGTAGGATAGGGAGAGTGCAGTTTTTGATAAAATTATAAACTGAAGTAAATAGACTGTACAACCTCATTCTGCTACTTTTGCCTCAAGAGAAAGAAATTCAAAATCCTAGCTTCCGGAGTTCAATCTAGATTCTACCCTGGGCACAAGTGACACAGTAAAAGCAGTTCAGAGAAGCACGTTTGGATCCCTTCCAGAACACGGGGAGACTCCTGTCAGTTTATTTTATTGTTTCTGTAAAACTGGAGTTTTGCGTGATATCCCGCAGAACGTGAAAGAAGACAAATGCCCTGATTTCATTTCTGGCATGCCAGCAAATGATCCAGGAGCAGCAGAGTTAATTCTGCGATAGAGGGAAGAGCTGTGTAGCCCCTGTCCTGATGGAGACATGGGAAATGGAGCAGATGCCAGCGGAGGATATGGTGGAAACTTTAGTCTCCCTTGTCACAGCCGTAGCCCTTGCTTTCTATATATATACTTTTTATTTTCCAGTAACATTCTTCCTAGAAAAAGAAGCAAAAGCTCCAAAGGCAAGAAAAAAAAGTAAAATAAAATATCAAAAAGTGGGAGTGGGCTGGAGAAAGGGAATGAAAAGGACAAGAGGGCAGTGCTGCCTTTTTTAGGTCTACCCAGGAAGTCTTTCCTGGTTTAGGAATCTTCCTCTGTTGAACCACAAAGAGAAAAATGTATTAGGTCTCCAAATGCCAGGGTGTATTTTCTGTCAAAGGATTTGCCAGTTGAAGGACCAATTAATTTCCAGCTCCTACAGCTCTTGAGGATATAAAAATAGGATCTTACATGGCTTTTGAAATGGAGGACATACTCTATTCTTTTTTTTTTTTTTTGCGGTACGTGGGCCTCTCACCGTTGTGACCTCTCCCGTTGCGGAGCACAGGTTCTGGGCGCGCAGGCTCAGCGGCCATGGCTCACAGGCCCAGCCGCTCCGCGACATGTGGGATCTTCCCGGACCGGGGCACGAACCCTGTCCCCTGCATCGGCAGGCGGACACTCAACCACTGAGCGCCACCAGGGAAGCCCCATACTCTATTCTTAAAAGAAGAGAATTGAAAATGGCTTTTCTCTTTCCTTAAAAAAAAAAAAAGTGCAACATTTTGAGGCTTTGATGTTTTTCTTTCAGAACCTGACCCAAGGTGTGTGACGTCAGAGTGTAGGATATGTGCACATACAGGCTTCACGTGCATATTTGCATACATTGACGCAGAAGTTTACTGTAGAGTTAATGCAGATATTTTCTTCTTCCAAGCAAGTGATTATTTCCTTTCTTCCATGGTCAGATGGATAATTTGAACAGTTTGGAAGGACAAGGGCAAGAAAAGCTTTGATTTATCGGCTGCTGAACTGATTTAGGCAAATGCAGGAAGATGATACATCACTGAATTACGGTGAGCAGGACAGTAATGAGAACCTAAAGTGGATGACAATGCACGCTAAAATCCGTATTACCACTAAACAAGCAGGCATGAACGTGTACCCTGCACCTTATTTTATGTGATAGAGTGGTGCTTGTCGTGTTTCAGAATAGTTTAATAAATGCTTCAGATCGGTAATTAGCAGGGCTTTCATGTGCTCCCGAGATGCTGGCACTGGTGAGTGGTGAATTATCCAATAAATATGATACAGAAATTCAGACCCTATACAAGGAAAGAGTCAGAGAAACATGGGAAACAATTCAGTTGTAGCAAATTTTAAAGCTATGCCATCTTTGTAGTACAGAAGATATGTTACTAAAAACTGACCCGATTGCCTTCAAAATGAAAAGAAATAGAAACCGTATTGGAACATGAGTTGCTCTTTCCTTAAATTTTGTCATACTGATTGGATCAGCTAATCAGATATTTTATTCTCTTGGAGATTTATTCTTTAAGATTGCCTCCAGGTGATCTGAGATAGAGGTGAATTCCCAAAGTAAGTCAAACTGAGGAGTTCCCAAACATACAAAGAAAACAGAGTTACAAGGTGAGCCCTGGAGGCAACTGTGGAGTGGTGGGAGGTGTCATTACAGGACAGGTGGAGCCTGAGAAAGGGCTGGATGGAGGTTGAGAGGTGTTTCAGCAGCCAGCCCCAGACCCACCTGGGCTGTCACTTCATTGACGGCTCTGGGAAAGTCCTCTCTGTTTGCATTTGATAGCAAGATGCCTTTGTATTTCTTCCCTTGCTCTTCTAGTCAATGTACAGATTTTACTCTAGAGGCCTCAAGATCAAATTTTTCTAACATTTACTTTTTCTCACTCATAGGGTTAAATATAAATGATAAAAATTGTAGTCCATTTATTAATATATTTTCTCACTCAGGTGATCCCATATGATTTATTTTAACACCTTTGATTTGTGTTTGTCACCTGTTTTCTTCTTGTGCTGAGTGTCACCTTCAGATTGACGTAGCTGTTTGTATCCAGCAAGATACCATAAGTTACATAGCTGAAATGAATTTTCAAAGAATGAGAAAAGACACAGAGATGACAAGCTAAAAAGAACTCTATGCAAATGACCTTACACAATTACACATAAAACCAATATACTGGCAAGTTGGTAAATATTATTATTCCTCAAAGCATTTATAACCATTACCTAATATTGTGTGACTATTACCTTAATATCTCATACAGCCCTTTTGATAGTCTTCATTCTTATAAAAGATTCATTATTAAATGTGCTTTGGGGTCAGCTTCGATATTTACAACGTATACCTGCGCCTGGTCACTATGGATCCCATTGTGCGTAAATAGACTTGTTACTTTGGCCCTGGTTTCTGAGGATGATTGGATAAAGCTTTGTTTTAGAGGCCTGTGATAAAAATATCAATGATATTTTTAGTTAAGTGATCTAAAATGTGACGTTCATACCTCAGATAAGACTTCAGCTTTGTCCAGGTTTACAGTCAGGGCTGACCCAAAGCAATATTGTGAAATAGGTAGCTTCTTTCTTGCCTTTTCCCATCTTTAGGTGTCAAATGACTCTATGGTATCCTCTTGGTCCTTAATGGGACATTCTTTTTAGGGGAGTTCTTCCATTTTACTGTCCCATTTGTTTCCAAACCAAAACTCCAATTAATTTTGGGCATCCTTGTGACTCACTAGCTAATCTGATTGACTAATTTATGCTAAATTCTCAATCCTTTAACAAAGGGTTAAATATCAATTACCTTGTTCTTACAGATTACTGCACATTTCAGCCAATGCCTTCCATGTCTAAATCCCAAACTGCAAATAACTGTGGGGATTACAGGTCTGGTGGACCCACAGCTACTTGGGCCTCTAATGGAAAGATTCCCAGACTTTATTCTGAAAACTCAGGATTTGTAAAAACAAAGTTTTAAACATACAATGGGACCTATTTTGTTTTTCTATTTAAATAGCCAAAATATATACACTAAGGATTAAGGGTATGCTCTTCATGTATAGTGCTTCCTTCTCCACATTTTTGTACAAAGTAATAGAACAAGTGCATCCAAAAGGTAAACGATTTAAACAGTACAAAAGAGTATAGTGTGAAACATACAATTTCCTAGTCTCACCACACCTCGTTTCCAGTCTTAGCTCCCAGAGGCAACTGTGGAGGCAGATTTGGTTTTTAGTGCTTCTGGAGGTTTCCATTATACACTGAAATAATATTTTTATGCCTCTATCTCTTGCTTTATCAGTTTTAAACATTATATATTAACTTTCCTACGGAAGATGAGCAATTTAGTGTTCTTACCTTATTTTTTTTTTCCTCTCTTTTTGTCCTTCCAGTTTTATTGAGATATAATTGTATAAGCACTGTATAAGTTTAAGGCATACAACATAATGACTTGACTTACATATAGTATGAAAGGATTATCACATAAGTTTAGTGAGCATCCATTTATATGTATCCACATAGATACAAAATTAAATTTTAAAAAGTTTTTTTCTTAGGATTAAGTCTCTTAACAACTTTCATATATAACATTCAGTGATGTTAATTATATTTATCATGTTGTCCGTTACATCCCTATGACTTATTTATCTTATAAGTGGAAGTTTGTACCTTTTGACTGCCTCCATCCAATTCCCCCTTCATGCACCCCCCTGCTTCTGGTAACTACAGATATGATCTCTTTTCTATGAGTTTGTTTGTTTGCTTGTTTTCAAAGTGTAATTGACCTACAACACTGTTAGTTCCTGGTACACAACATAGTGATTTGATATTTCTATATATTTCAAAATGATCACCATGATAAGTCTAGTCATGATCTCCCATTATACAAAGCTAAGACATAATTATTGACCATATTCCCCACACTGTAAATTTCATAACCATGACTTATTTGTTTTGCAACTGGGACCTTGTACCTCTTAATCTCCCTCACATATTTCTTTCCTCCTCCCATCCCCCACCTCTTTGGACACCACCTGTTTGTTCTATGTATCTATAACTCTGTTTCTCTTTTGTTATGTTTGTTCATTTGTTCTGTTTTTCAGATTCCACATATATGTGAAATCATACAATATTTGTCTTTCTCTTTATTTCACTTAGCATAATACACTCTAGGTCCATCCATGTTGTCCCAAATGGCAAGATTTCTTCCTTTTTTTTGTGACTGAGTAATATTGCATCATATACACCAAACCTTCTTTATTCGTTCATCTATCAGTGGATACTTAGGTTGCTTCTGTATCTTGGGTATTATAAATAATACTGCAATAAACATAGGTGTGCATATATCTTTTCTAATTAGTGTTTTCATTTTCTTCAGATAAATACCCAGGAGTGGAATTTCTCAACCAAGTAGTAGTTCTATTTTTAATTTTTGGAGGAATTTCCATACTGTTTTCTATAGTGGCTGCACCACTTTACATTCCCATCAGTAGTGCCTGAGGGTTCCCTTTTATCCAAATTCTCACCAACACTTGTTATTGTTGTCTTTTTGAGATGATAGCCATTCTAACAGATGTGAGGTGATATCTCATTTTCATTTACATTTCCATGATGATGAATGATGTTGAGCATCTTTTCAGGTGCCTGTTGGCCATCTGTATGTCTTCTTTGGAAAAAATGTCTATTCAGATCCTCTGACCATTTTTTAATAAGGTTGTTTGGTTTTTTTGGTGTTGAGTTGTATGAGTTCTTTGTATATTTTGGATATTAACACTTTACCAGATATATCATTTTCAAATACCTGCTCCAGTTCATTGGTGACCTTTTTGTTTTGTTGATAGTTTCCTTTGTTATACAAAAGCTTTTTGGTTTGATATAGTCCTGTTTGTTTATTTTTGCTTTTGTTTCCTTTGCCTGAGGAGACATAGTCCCCAAAATATTACTAAGACTGATTTCAAAGAGCATACTGCCTATGTTTTCTTCTAGAGGTTTTATGATTTCAGGTCTTATATTTAAGTCTTTAATCTATTTTGAATTTTTTTGTGTGCATGGTGTGAGAGAGTAGTCCAGTTTGTTTCTTCTGCATGTAGCTGTCCAGTTTTCCCAACACCATTTATTGAAGAGGCTGTCTTTCCTCTACTGTATATTCTTGCCTCTTTTGTCATATATTAATTGCCCATATAAATGTGGTTTCATTTCTGGGCTCTCTTTTCTATTCATCTGTGTGTCTGTTTTTGTGCCAGTACCATACTGTATTGATTAGTGTAGCTTTATAGTATAGTTTGAAATCAGGGAGCATGATACTTCCAGGCTTGTTCTTCTTCCTCAAGGTCATTTTGTGTTTCTATACAAATTTTGGAATTACTTGTTCTGGGTCTCTGAAAAATGCCATTTTTCTTTTGCTAGGGATTGCACTGAATCTGTAGATTGCCTTGAGTAGTATGGTCATTTTAATAATATCAATTCTTCCAACTACATTACTCTTACTTTTTTCCATCTATTTCCTAGTTTTTATTATTGTACATTATTTATAGCATTTACATTTTGTCCTTCAGTTCTGTGCTTATAATTAACTCTCTCATATTCTGTCCATAGGCTGATTCTAAAATAAGAAAATTAATTAATGTTTTGAATATTACAATTATAAACTATTATTTACTCCAGAACTACATAGAAAAATTAGATGCAAGGTGAATTGAAATATAATCCAGCAAATTAAATTTTTGCTGTTTGAAATAAAATCTTTGAAGTTTAGCAACCTAAGGAGTTTCTTTTGTTTTCCATCTCATTTCCTTTACTATTTCTGTGTCACAGTTGCTCTTGTTCCTTTTATTTTATGTCCTTTCTTTGTTGGATGTCTTTTTTTTTTTTACTTTTGCTGGTATATACTTCTAAGGTTTTTTTTTTCATATATGGAACATGGGTTTTAAACTTTGTGATATCCTGCATCAAAAAACATTAAAAAACTCCTCACCTGTGGTTAAGAATTTGGCTGTACTGTCCATAGATTTCTAAATTCGAGAAAACTTTCCTCTCTGGACTCTGCTCTTTATTCTGTAGTATCAACTGTGGCTTTTTCCTTTGCAGTTAGCCTGCTTTCTTTTTCTTTCTGGAAGTTTCTCAGATCTTAATTTATCCTATCTTAAAATTTCAGTAGGAAATGACCAGTTGTGTGGATCTTCACACCTTGGCCTTTTCAACTGAGGCAAATCACCTTTTACTATTTCTTTTACATGTGTATGTATTTTCCACACTAGTGTCTCTGTTTTGTGTTTTTGGAAGTATCAAATGAATACTAAAGTTTTTAAATTTATAACCCTTGCCCTTTTTCTCTCATATTTTACATTATTTTGACTTTTGTTCTGCATTCTGGAGGATTTCCTGGACTCTGTTTTATATAGCACCAGTCCTATCTTTGACTACTTTCTTATTATCATTTAATCTATCCTTTACATTAAGTTGACCATAACGTTTCCAATCTTTCCTGTTCTCGAATTGTTCCTTTTTTGTAGCACTTTGTCCTTGTGGACAAGTAGAACTTAAAGTCTGATTCTGCTATTGTTTCTCAGATTTGTTTTTCTTTTTGTTCATCTTGGTTCTCCCATTCTTTTTATTTTTCTATGCTTATTTATTTATTTTCTAATTAGTCATCCTTTTTTTTTTTTTTTTTTTTTTTGTGGTACGTGGGTCTCTCACCGTTGTGGCCTCTCCCGCCGCAGAGCACAGGCTCCGGACGCGCAGGCTCAGCGGCCATGGCTCACAGGCCCAGCTGCTCTGCGGCATGTGGGATCTTCCCAGACCAGGGCACGAACCCGAGTCCCCTGCATCGGCAGGTGGACTCTCAACCACTGCGCCACCAGGAAAGCCCTAGTCATCTATTTAATACACATCAGTGTATACATGTCAATCCCAATCGCCCAATTCATCACACCACAACCCCCACCCCCAGCGGCTTTCCCCTCTTGGTGTCCCTACATTTGTTCTCTACATCTGTGTCTCTACTTCTGCTCTGCAAACTGGTTCATCTGTACCATTTTCTACATTCCACATATATGCGTTAATATATATTTGTTTTTTTCTTTCTGACTTACTTCACTCTGTATGATAGTCTGTAGATCCATCCATGTCACTACAAATGACCCAATTTCGTTCCTTTTCATGGCTGAGTAATATTCCATTATATATATGTACTACAGCTTCTTTATCTATTTGTCTGCCAATGGGCATTTAGGTTGCTTCCATGACCTGCCTATTGTAAAAACTGCTGCAGTGAACATTGGGGTGCGTGTATCTTTTTGAATTATGGTTTTCTCTTGTTATATGCCCTGTACTGGGATTTTTGGGTCATATGGTAATTCTATTTTTAGTTCTTCAAGGAACCTCCATATTGTTCTCCATAGTGGCTGTATCAATTTACATTCCCACCAACAGTGCAAGAGGGTTGCTTTTTCTCCACACCCTCTCCAGCATTTGTTGTTTGTAGATTTTTGATGATGCCCATTGTAACTGGTGTGAGGTGATACCTCACTGTAGCTTTGATTTACAGTTCTCTACTAATTAGTGATGTTGAGCAGCTTTTCATATGCTTCTTGACCATCAGTATGTCTTCTTTGGAGAAATGTCTATTTACGTCTTCTGCCTATTTTTGGATTGGGTTGTTTGTTTTTAGTATTGAGCTGCATGAGTTGTTTATTTTGGAGATTAACCCTTTGTCTGATGATTCATTTGCACATATTTTCTCACATTCTGAGGGTTGTCTTTTCGTCTTGTTTAGGTTTTCTTTCTTGTGCAAAAGCTTTTAACTTTCATTAGGTCCCATTTGTTTATTTTTGTTTTTATTTCCATTACTCTAGGAGATGGATCAAAAAAGATTTTGCTGTCATTTATGTCAAAGAGTGTTCTTCCTATGTTTTCCTCTAAGAGTTTTATAGTGCCTGGTCTTACATTTAGGTCTCTAATCCATTTTTAGTTTATTTTTGTGTATGGTGTTAGGGAGTGTTATAATTTCATTCTTTTACATGTAGCTGTCCAGTTTTCCCAGCACCACTTGTTGAAGAGGCTGTCTTTTCTCCATTGTATATCCTTGCCTCCTTTGTACTAGATTAGTTGACCATAGTTACATGAGTTTATCTCTGGGTTTTCTATCCTGTTCTATTGATATATATTTCTATTTTTGTGCCAGTACCATATTGTCTTGATTACTGTAGTATATTTTGTAGTATACTCTGAAGTCAGGGAGTCTGATTCCTACAGCTCCATTTTTTTCCCTCAAGACTGCTTTGGCTATTTGGGGTCTTTTTGTCTCCATACAAATTTTAAGATTTTTTGTTCTAGTTCTGTAAAAAATGCCATTGATAGGGATTGCATTGAATCTGTAGATTGCTTTGGGTAGTATAGTCATTTTAACAATATTGATTATTCCAATCCAAGAACATGGCATATCTCTCCATCTGTTCGTATCATCTTTAATTTCCTTCATCAGTGTCTTATAGTTTTCCGCATACATGTCTTTTGTCTCCCTAAGTAGGTTTATTCCTAGGTATTTTAATCTTTTTGTTGCAATGCTAAATGGGAGGGTTTCCTTAATTTCTTTTCCAGATTTTTCATCATTAGTATACAGGAATGCAAGAGATTTCTGTGCAATAATTTTGTATCCTGAAACTTTACCAAATTCATTGATTAGCTCTAGTAGTTTTCTAGTGGCATCTTTAGGATTCTCTATGTATAGTATCATGTCATCTGCAAACACTGATAGTTTTACTTCTTCTTTTCCAATTTGTATTCCTTTTATTTCTTTTTCTTCTCTGATTGCCATGGCTAGGACTTCCAAAACTATGTTGAATAATAGTGGTGAGAATGGATATCCTTGTCTTGTTCCTGATCTTAGAAGAAATGCTTTCAATTTTTCACCATTGAGAATGATGTTTGCTGTGGGTTTGTCATATATGGCCTTTATTTTGTAGAAGTAGTTTCCCTCTCTGCCCACTTTCTGGAAAGTTTTTATCATAAATGGGTGTTCAATTTTGCCCAAAGCTTTTTCTGCATCTATTGAGATGATCATATGATTTTTATTCTTCAGTTTGTTAATATGGTTTATCACATTGATTGATTTGCCTATATTGAAGAATCCTTGCATCCCTGGGATAAATCCCACTTGATCATGGTGTATTATCCTTTTAATGTGTTGTTGGATTCTGTTTGCTGTATTTTGTTGAGGATTTCTGCATCTATATTCATCAGTGACATTGGTCTGTAATTTTCTTTTTTTGTAGTGCATTTGTCAGGCTTTGGTATCAGGGTGATGGTGGCCTCATAGAATGAATTTGGGAGTTTTCGTTCCTCTGCAATTTTTTGGAAGAGTTTGATAAGAATGGGTCTTAGCTCTTCTCTAAATGTTTCATAGAATTTACCTGTGAAGCCATCTGATCCTCCACTTTTGTTTGTTGGAAGATTTTTAATCACAGTTTCAATTTCATTACTTGTGACTGGTCTGTTCATATTTTCTATTTCTTCCTGTTTCAGTCTTGGAAGGTTACACCTTTCTAAGAATTTGTCCATTTCTTCAAGGTTGTCCATTTTATTGGCATAGACTTGCTTATAGTAGTCTCTTAGGATGCTTTGTATTTCTGCGGTGTCAGTTGTAACTTCTTTTTCATTTCTGATTTTATTGATTTGAGTCCTCTCCCTCTTTTTCTTGATGAATCTGGCTAATGGTTTATCAATTTTGTTTACCTTCTCAAAGAACCAGTTTTTAGTTTTATTGATCTTTGCTATTGTTTTCTTTGTTTCTATTTCATTTATTTCTGCTCTGAGCTTTATGATTTCTTTCCTTCTGCTAACTTTGCTAACTTTGGGTTTTGTTTGTTCTTCTTTCTCTAGTTCCTTTAGGTGTAAAGTTAGATTGTTTATTTGAGATTTTTCTTGTTTCTGGAGGTTGACTTGTATAGCTATAAACTTCCCTCTTAGAACACTTTTGCTGCATCACATAGGTTTTTGATCATTGTGTTTTCATTGGCATTTGTTTCTAGGTATTTTTTGATTTCCTCCTTGATTTCTTCAGTGATCTCTTGGTTATTTAATAACGTATTGTTTAGCCTCCATGTGTTTGTGTTTTTTACATTTTTTTCCCTGTAATTAATTTCTAATCTCATAGCATTGTGGTCAGAAAAGATGCTTGACATGATTTCAATTTTCTTAAATTTACTGAGGCTTGATTTGTGACCCAAAATGTGATCTATCCTGGAGAATGTTCCATGCGCACTTGAGAAGAAAGTGTAATCTGCTGTGTTTGGATGGAATGTCCTATAAATATCAATTAAATCTCTCTGGTCTATTGTGTCATTTAAACCTTGTGTTTCCTTATTAATTTTCTGTTTGGATGATCTGTCCATTGGTGTAAGTGAGGTGTGAAAGTCCCCCACTATTATTGTGTTAGTCTCGATTTCCTCTTTTATAGCTGTTAGCACTTGCCTTATATATTGAGGTGCTCGTATGTTGGGTGCATATATATTTATAATTGTTATATCTTCTCCTTGGATTGATCCCTTGATCATTACGTAGTGTCCTTCTTTGTCTCTTGTAACATTATTTTAAAGTCTATTTTGTCTGATATGAGTATTGGTACTCCAACTTTCTTTTGATTTCCATTTGCATGGAATATGTTTCCATACCCTCACTTTCAGTCTGTATGTGTCCCTAGGTCTGAAGTGGTTCTCTTGTAGACAGCATATATATGGGTCTTGTTTTTTGTATCTATTCAGCAAACCTGTGTCTTTTGGTTGGAGCATTTAATCCATCCATGTTTAAGGTAATTATTGAAAAATACGTTCCTATTACCATTTTCTTAATTGTTTTGGGTTTGTTTTTGTAGGTCCTTGTCTTCTCTTGTGTTTCCCACTTAGAGAAGTTCCTTAAGCATTTGTTGTAAAGCTGGTTTGGTGGTGCTGAATTCTCTGAGCTTTTGCTTTCTGTAAAGCTTTTGATTTCTCCATCAAATCTGAATGAGATCCTTTCTGGATAGAGTAATCTTGGTTGTCGGTTCTTCCTTTTCATCACTTTAAGTATATCATGCCATTCCCTTCTGGCTTGTGTAGTTTCTGCTGAGAAATCAGCTGTTAGCCTTATGGGAGTTCCCTAGTATGTTATTTGTCATTTTTCCCTTGCTGCTTTCAATAATTTTTCTTCGTCTTAAATTTTTGCCAGTTTGATTACTATGTGTCTTGGTGTGTTTCTCTTTGGGTTTATCCTGTATGGGACTCTCAGCACTTCCTGGGCTTGGGTGGCTATTTCCTTTCCCATGTTAAGGAAGTTTTCAACTATAATCTCTTCAAATATTTTCTTGGGTCCTTTCTCTCTCTCTTCTCCTTCTGGATCCCTTATAATGTGAATGTTGTTGTGTTTAATGTTGTCCCAGAAGTCTCTTAGGCTGTCTTCATTTCTTTTCATTCTTTTTTCTTTACTCTGCTCCGCAGCAGTGAATTCCACCATTCTGTCTTCCAGGTCACTTATCCATTCTTCTGCCGCAGTTATTCTCCTATTAATTCCTTCTAGTGTAGTTTTCATTTCATTTATTGTATTCATCTCTGTTTGTTTGTTCTTTAATTCTTCTAGGTCTTTGTTAAACATTTCTTGCATCTTCTCAATCTTCCTCCATTCTTTTTCCGAGGTCCTGGATCATCTTCACTATCATTATTCTGAGTTCTTTTTCTGGAAGATTGCCTATCTCTGTTTCATTTAGTTGTTTTTCTGGGGTTTTATCTTGTTCCTTCATCTGGTACATAGCTCTCTGCCTTTTCATCTTGTCTATCTTTCTGTGAATGTGGTTTTTGTTCCACAGGCTGCAAGATTGTAGTTCTTCTTGCTTCTGCTGTCTGCCCTCTCTGTTCTCCTATTCTTTTGGATTTTTTTTGGGTGTCCCATTCCTTTTTGCAAATGGAGTGCTCTATTGATGAGTACAGGTGGCTGATGTGGGTGGTCCTGCATCCAGAAGACCTCTCTTCTGAAGAGGGCTGACTGCAGGTGTGTGTATTTGAGGGCATGTCAGCACAATAGATTCCTTGTTGTGCACCTGAGCAGGTAACATGATTCTGGGCATGCAGAGCTGTTATCTGTTTCACTCACTTTCTGTTTCATTGTTTCCTGGAGGTCCAGGTTTATCTCAAACTTGGCTTCTTCCTCCAGTCCTCTCTGCCTTGTCATGTATCCTTACTACCTCTTTAGACAGATAACACACTTCTGTTAAAATGTAGTTCTTAGGCTTCAAGAGTTCAGTTCTGAGAGCAAAAATCCTATTTTGCTTTCATTTTGTCACAAATGAATGCATTCTGTCATACAATTTTTTCTCTATCATTTCTAGAGAGAGAGAGTCAAAAGATGAGTGAGCAAGTCTGTCATTTCATATCCTGAGGCCTCCCCTAACCTTATTGTAATATTTGTTCCAATTAAAGCCAATCTAGTCAAAAAATGGGCAATTATTTCATTTGAAGTGAAATCACCTACTAAAATGATGACAATAAAAAAATATATAGATTAGATTTCAAAACTGTATAAAAACACATTTCCCCTGCAGAGGACACTGAGCTCTGAATGTCAGATGCAGGGTGTCTGACAGGCTCCTTGGCAGGGATGCTCCTTATTTAGGCATGTTGGAAGGAAGCCACCAGGGGAAACCAGGTAGTGCTCCTCATAGAAACACCCGTCTCTTTGTTGTTTCTTCTTTAACATGAGCTTTGCCATTTGGTGTAGCCCTTTCTTGATGCTGGAACCCTTTTCTAGAAGTTTATTGATTGAAAATGAAGAAAAAATAACAAGAGTATTTGATCAGGTTGTAAGACATGGGGCAGGCAAGAGCACTAGGTGTCCTGCGGAGAGCAGAGAGAGCAGGTATGGGATGAGGTCAGCCTCTCCCGAAGGTCCGGGTGCTCTTTGACCGTGGTGTCTGGTGTGGGGAGGCTTAGGTCAGCTGCCTGTGGGGAAGGCTGCATCATTCTTCCCTGTGCTTGGAAGCTTCAGGGAACTCCTGTGAGCGAAGGAACTTGGAGACATAAGGTAATAGAACAAGTAAAACTAATAGATCACTAGGGCCTGGAGCAGAGGCAGCTCATGGTGATGAAAACAGCAGATGGGGAAATCTCAGCAGGATCTTTGGCTCAGGAAATGACTAGTGTGGGACCCTGCAGACCCAAGGGGGGACCACATCTTCCCTTTTGCCATAGTCATTTAACTTAGTTACATGAATCAAAAACATGATATGAATAGTGAAAAAAGGAAGGCCCTTTATAGAGGTCAACTCACTCCCAGCTCTAGTCCCACTGAACTCTCTGTTGGTCAGACCTTCATGTTCAGTTCTGGACATCACATGAAACCTTGATAAACTTTAGAAACATATCCACCAATGTGTCTTGATTCCTGATGCTCCTGACTTCCTTGTTGTCCCATGGCTCCTTCACCCCAAATCATTGACAATCATTGTTTCAGGGGAAGGGAAAATAACAACCTAATAACTGGCTATTTATTAGCCATTTATGGGAATGGGAAAAAAATGGGAAAGATAATTTTCAATATTGAAACTCAAGTTTGACTATTCTTGAGAATATAGAGAGGCAATAATCTTGAAAGCCAGATAAAAAGAGGTTGTAAATTTCCATGTTTCCCTTTAGCTATCCAGGGTGGATTATGACAGTCTGAGCATAGAGTTATAAGAGAAATCAGATCTTAAGAAGGTGGAGGATAAGGTATAAGGAGAGTTCCTGCCACACTACTGTTTATCACCGTGTGGAGCAGAAGAGCAGCAGTGTGGAGGGAGGGGCTGAGCTATGCTGCTGGTCCCCTGCATCCTGCAAAGGCTGAGCAGTGTGAGCAGTGTACCCAGAGGTTCTTGCCTCTTCCAGTGGGGGATGGAGGGGTTGGGAGGCCTGTGGACCAGGCAAGGTCTTGGGTCAGGTGACGGACTTTGCAAGTGAAGGGTATAGGAAGGATCAGGGTTTTCAGCAGTTGGTGCTCACATAATACCTAGAGACACTAGGAAGGACAGGGCACGCTAATGGCAGCCCAGAGGACCAGAAACCAGATGACAGGGCACATCTCCGCAGAGGACAGTGATGACCCAGAGATTGTCCTGAATGAGGTCGGAGGCCCTTGCCCATCTCCACTGCCATTAGGATACAAAAACTGCCTCTGAACTTACACACTGTTTTGGGAAAAGAAGGGGGTGGGGGTGGGAGTTGCTTTGAGAAGGGAGAAACAGAAATAAGGTTAGCCTTATGGAGAGGCTAACCTTTGAATTGATTGAATATTGACATGGCTGAGTCTCTGGGTCTTTCTGTTACAACTCCATGTACCTGTACCTGATAAACCTCTCAATCTGTAAAATTGCTCAGGAAGAATAGCAAGTTTGTAGGAAAAATAAATTTAGGCACAAACCACTCAAAAAACCTATGTTCCTGGTTCACCAGAGCACTAACCAAACAATCATATCTATTTAAGGGCTGACATGGACTGCCCAGCATTGATCCGTGGCCTCAGGCTGCCTTAGGGAATAAGAACTCTGAGAAACAATAGAGCAAGGGCACAGGCTTTTTGTGCAGAGGGAAGGCAGGTGAGCTGGAGTCCTGAGCACAGGGAAGAGCCCCTGGTGTTGATGCAAGCAAACAAACAATTCATTAGTAGAGACCCATTTTTAATTTTCTTACAGTGCAGAGTAGAAGGCTCTTGCTTGTTTAGGTGTCAAGCTGAGGGTGTTTTTCTGCTGATGGTTTTAATTCTCTCCCTGCTAATTCTGCTTCCATTGCCTAGCAGGAAGGATGTTATAAACCAAAGTAACTTCTGCATTGTATTGACATCATTCTCCTACTAACCAATCATGTATGAGTAATTGGTGCTATAAATTGTGCATTATAACAGAATAATCTATATTTTAAATCAGGAGAAATAGTTAGATTTATTTGGAAAGTCTACTTTTTCTTTTCATGATTAGGAAAGGGGCTTGCGAGTAAGACAAAAATAATTGTCAACAATGAAAACTTCTTAAAAAGCACATCTGCGTCAACATCTGTGAATTCTGATTCAGCCACACACCTTTTCAAAAAGACATGGATTAACTAACCAGAGGGTAACATAGGAAAGCAACTGGCATGTGGAAGGGGCTGCAGCCGTGTTATCTGAGGAACAGATGTGCAAGGTGTTTAGCCTCAGAAGAGACTCAGCAGAGACATGACAGCTGTCTTCAAATATAGTAAGTGTTACGGTTTTGAAGAATAAGTTGTCTTACATTATATGGCCATACAGCAGTGACTTTGTCTTAAGTTGAGACAAATCACACCTGAGCCCCTCCCACAGACCTTCTCTTTCCCTCTGAGACCTTCACTTTCCCTCTGAGGAGCCTCCAATAATCCATAAAATACAGTTTGGTAAGTCTCTGCTATGGAGAGCAGAGCAAGGACCAGAAGACAGACATTTCCTCCAGCAGACTGTAACACTATTTAGAGGACACATTTATAAATTTGAGTCACTCATTTTTTAAATATCTTTATTGGAGTATAATTGCTTTATGAAGTTGTGTTAGTTTCTGCTGTACAACAAAGTGAATCAGCTATATGTATTCATATATCTCCATATCCCCTCTTGAGCATCCCTCCCACCCTCCCTATCCCACCCCTCTAGGTGGTCACAAAGCACCGAGCTGATCTCCCTGTGCTATGCAACAGCTTCCCACTAGCCATCTATTTTACATTCGGTAGTGTATATATGTCCATGACACTCTCTCACTTTGTCCCAGCTTCCCCTTCCCCCTACCCCCGTGTCCTCAAGTCTGTTCTCTACATCTGCATCTTTATTTCTGCCCTGACACGAGGTTCATCAATACTGCTTTTAGATTCCATATATATGTGTTAGCATACGGTATTTGTTTTTTCTCTTTCACTTCACTCTGTATGACAGACTCTATGTCCATCCACCTCATTACAAATATGAGTCACTCATTTTGTATCATACTCTCTACCTGCTCTACTGGCATTTAAACTCACACTTCTAAAGGAAAAAGCTTGCATGCCTACACTGTGTGAGATACTGTTAGATGTCCTTCTCAAACTCTTGCTTTGGCATCCTGAAAATTCTTGCTGTGTTTTCCTGGGATTCCCCAAGGAATGTCTGATGTGTTTCCATGTGGCTTGGGGATTTTATTCGTCTTCTCCTGGCACTGTCTTCCTCAAGTGGTTTATCAAGTCTGCCAGGCACACTGCTGTGTCTGACATTTCTGGATACGACCTCAGGGTCCACCTGGTACCTTTCACATCTAATGGGCACTTTTGCCTCTTCTGTGAGAATCAT